>NW_027185764.1:13986865-14059711 GCF_028583685.1 Petaurus breviceps papuanus
TGTAATGGGGGAGAGCTGGAGCTTGGTGGTGGGGTGGGTGCTGGGGGAGGGGAGCAGGAGAAGAGAGGAGAGGAAGGCAGGAGCTAATCCCCCGAGCCTGGAGAACCTCTCTAGACATAAAGCCTGGCACTGTTGAAAAAGTGGCCTGTTATAACTTGTACGGGTGCTTCACTCAAGAGCCGAGCAGCAGACACAAGGCCCATTCCAGCAGCTTTGGGCAGCAAGAAGGTTCTCTTCACATGATAAATTGTCTAAGGGAGGCCTGTTCAGTAGCTCAATGTGAGATGCAGCCTGGGCATAACAACCACTGGGGACATCTGCAAGGACAAATGCCTCTTTCTTCATCCTTGAGAAAGGACCTAGAAACCAGGCAGGGTGAGACTCTCATTCTCCCACCCTCTACCCCACCCCATCCCAGAGCCCAGCTTTGGAAAGGAAAGGAACTGGGTTACATCAAAGGCAGGGGAATGCTCCAATCTAATTAAACACAGCCCAATGGCCCATATTCCGGCAGAGTATCCAGGAAAATGTGACAGCAGAGGAGTCGATCTCATCATTTTCTCCCTCTTCCTTCCCTGCCCCCACTCCATTTGCTTTCTATAACCCAGCAGTTTCCTAGATAGGAGAATAAGATCCAACCAGCTACTCTATTCACTTCTGTTGGATATTATTATGTGATATTCGATATTATGTTATTATGTGGTCTCTGGCTATGTTTTACTAGAGTAAGCTGCAGCCCTAGAGGAGTCTCCAAATGCCAGAGCTGACGGGGCTAGTTCCCATGTCCCGAGTCCAAATCTCCCACGTCCTCCCATGCCACAGGGCTGGGGTTTCATTGGAGACAGCTCAAGCCTCAGAGGCGACCGCAGCTCAGTGCTTGTATATCACACATGCTTTTAAAAGAAATTCTTAGGGTAGGAAATGATTTTTATTGTTTGTAGGACTCTAGATCTGGAGTTAAATTGTACTGCAGAGCTGGTCTAGGCTTATTAGTTCATTTTTATACATGACAAAACTCTCTAGAGGTTAATGTGATATAGCTGAAATTCAATCCAGTTCAAATGTATAGATATAGATATAGACATAGACATAGATATAGATCTAGACATAGACAGACAGACAGACAGACAGACAGACAGACAGACAGACAGACAGACAGATAGATAGATAGATAGATAGATAGATAGATAGATAGATAGATAGATAGATAGAACAGAATGAATGCTTCCTGGAAGCAGGGATTATTTTATTATTGTCTCTGTATCCCCAGCTCTTAGCACAGAAATTGACACAAAGTTGTTAAATGATTGCTAATTGATTGAATTATATTAAACAAATATTGATTAAATGCCTAAGATGTGCCAGACGTTGTGCTTGAAGCCAAGAAACTTGAACTCAAACCCTGTGTCTGATACTTGCTGGGTCTGTGATATTAGTCTTCATTCTGCAAGTCTCTGAGCTTCTGTTTTTTCATCTATAAGATGGCACTTATAAACTTATACTAGGGCAGTTAAGTTGCTCAGAGGGGAGAGCACTGAAGATATGAGTTCAAACACTTATTAGCTGTGTGACTCTGGGCAAATCACTTAAGCCTGTGTGCCTCAGTTTCCTTATCTGTAAAATAAGCTGGAGAAGGAAATGGAAAACCTCAAAGGAGAATGGCAGAGTTAGAGGTACCTGAACAACAACAAAGGAGCTTACATTCTAATAGGAAAGACAAGTACATAAATAAATGCATACAGATTAAAGATAAAGTGAATAAATACCAATAAACACAAAGTCTTTCAGTATAAGGAAGTTTAGGAAGGAGGGCCCTAGCAAGTGGGAGGAGATCAGGAAATGCTTCAGGCAGAAAGCAATGCTTAAGCTTCCTTCTGAAGAAGACTGGGCCCTAGGAGATGGAAGGGAGCAGGGAGTGCATTCCAGCTTCTGGAGGGCCACTTGTACAAAGGCACAAAGAGGGGACATTGAAGTGTCTCGTGTAAAGAACAGAAAAAAGGAGAGTTTGGCTGGATCCCACAGAATACAGGATGGGGAGAAAAATAGATTGGGAGTCTAGTTGTGAAGGGCATTAAAAGCTAGGCAGAGGAGTTTAGATTTTATCCTAGAGGCATAGGCGAAACACAATAAATACTAAAGTGCATTAGTGTGGCAAAACACAATCCCTATGGGAGGTCTGAGGGGGGTCATTACTAAGGAAGGGGATCAGGAAAGGCTTTGAGGAGGAGATTGGCATTTAAGATGGGCTTTAAAGGATGAATAGAAACCCAAAAGGCAAAGGGAGGGGCTGGAGGATATTCTAGGCAGAGAATCCCATGCAAGGAAAGGCATGGAAATGGGAGAGGACCCTAGGTATCTGGAGAACAGAGACTAGTCGATTTGATTGGAACATCCAATGTTGACATGCAGTACTATGAGGTAAGGCTAGAAAGGCAGCTGCGGAGGTGGAGTGTTCAATTCCACTTGGTTCCCTTATAGCATAGAGTATCACTAGACCTGGATTGCTGGTCAATCATTCAGTCAACAAGCATTTATTAAGTGCTTACTGCAAGCTCTATGCTAACCACTGGGAAAAGGCAACGAAATGCAAGAACAGTGTGTCCCCTCAAAGAGCATACATTTGAGTGGAAACGCTGACACTAAATGTGGTTCTGGGAGGCAGTGGTAGAACCAGGAAGACCAGCAGCAGGGCTGATAGCACCTAGAAAAAGACAGCAGCTAACATTTCTATAGCACTTTAAGTTTGTAAAGTGTTTTAATCATCTTATCTCATTTGATCCTCACAGCAAACCTGTGAAATGCTGCTTTTATCTCCCTTTTACAGAGGTGAAACCCAGGGCTGAGAGTGGTTAGGTGACTTGTCCAGGGCAAAGGAATTCAATTCAGTAAAAATGTATTAAGAGTGGGGCGGCCAAGTAGCACAGCAAGTAAGAGCTCCAGCTCCAGTGTTGGGATGACCTGGAGATCGAATCCCGGGCTCAGACACTTAGCACCCACCCAGAAACACCTGGCCATGTAACCTTGAGCAAGTTACTTAACCCCGATTGCTTTAAAAAAAAATGTATTAAGAGCCTACTGAGTGCCAGGCACTGTGCTAATCCATGGAGATATAAAAAGAATGGGGGGAAAAGAAGCAAAAAAAAAAAAATCCCTATCTGCAAGGAGCTTACAATCTAATACTGCAGGGAGAGCATGTTATGCCATCCAGTGGGAAAAGCCCAGGATTTGGAGTCATAAGACCTGAGCTAAAATCCTTGCTCCATACCCTCTGTGACCAAGTAACTTAATGTCTTTGGGCCAATTGCTGAGGGGATTGGCCTAGATCACCCCTGAGGTCTTCTCTTGGCTCTCAATAGTCTGGCTGGGGGACATCCTAAGGGAGAGCTGGGAGGGGAGAGGAAGAGAGGATATTATTGGGGAGACCCTATTAGGAGCAGTGAATAGGGAGGACCAGGACACCCCAGGGCAGTAGGATACTGTTCTCTAGGGATGGGGATTTTGGGGAGGGACACCCCAGGCTCACTGGGGTGGGGGGAAGGGAGAAACTGCAGGTGTGGGAAGAGGGGAAAGGGCAAAGAGCTGTTCAGGACGTTACTCTCAGAGCTTCCATCTCCAGTGATGTGCCTGAAGCTGGGGGGGGGGGGCGTGGCAGCATTAATTCAGAGGGTCCACGGGGACCAGGTTGCCTTGGGAATGGTTCCATTTACATGGGGTTGCACGACTAGTGAGGAGGCTTTGCACTTAGGTTTTTCAAGTACAACACTATTCACTGGACCACCTAGTTATCTAGGGGTAGACAAGAGATCCTCTGAGGAGTGAGAACTGGCGAGCAGGATCATGGATAGAGAAGAAAGAAAAAGTGAGCATGGTGCCACAGAGAGAAAATACCCTAGATCTGGAGCTGGAGAGTCTCAATTTCAAATCTTGACGTTGCTACTCTATGAAGTTGGCCAAGCCACTCAGTCTCTGGGATGGTTTTCTTATCAATGAGGGGACTGGATTAAATGACCTTAGAGGTCTGTTCCAGCTCTAAACTTGGTGACTGCTTTAAGCCTGGTGACTTTAATCCAGCAACAGGGAGGTGTTGGGAGTAACTATAGGCAACAGAATGGGTCTAAAGGCTGAGGTCGGTCAACCAAGGTCAGAATCCAGAGAAAGGGCACAGGATTTTAGAGTTGGAAAGAGGACCTAGGCAGAAGTCCAAGGATACAGGTAAGGGCCAGCATCCAAGGTTAAACTGGACCCATGGGAACAGGCAGAGGATGGAGTCTAGACAGAGAGGCCGGAAACATTGTTTCAGGAGCTGTTTCATGGGCTATACTGAATCAATCGAATGTTGGTTAAATGCGTATTATATGCTGGGAACATTGGATACAGAAACAAAATGAAACAGTCCCTGCTCTCAAAAACCTTTCTCTCCATAGGAGGAGACAAGTATACATATCAGTCTGTACAAAATATGTACAAAGAAAATGTGAGTTGATTGTGCTGGAGGGAGGGGCAAGGGTAGAGGATCAGGAAAAAAGGTGTTATGCAGAAGGTACCATTTAATAACAATAGCTAACATTTATATAGCACTTAATATGTACTAGACACTGTGCTAAGTGCTTTATAACTATATCTCATTCAGTCCTCACAACAACTGTGGGAGGTAGGTGCTATTATTATCCTGATTTTACAGATGAGGAAACTGAGGCAAACAGTGGTCAACTTACCCAGTCACACGGGAAACATTTGAAGCTGGATTTGAACTCAGTTCTTCCTGACTCTGGATCCAGTGCTCTATCTACTTGACCACCTAGCTTCCAGTTAACAGATTAACCGAGCAGAGTTTTGAAGGAGGCTAGGAATTCTAAGGGGCTGAGGTGAGTACAGAAACAGAGGTGACAGATGGGAATATTGCATGTGAGGACAGCCAACTCTGTTTTTGCTGAACTGAGGAATTCACACAAAAGAGCTGATTATAAAGATGCTGCTCTCTGGTTCATGTGTCCAGGTAGAACAACCATTAATATCCATACACTGCTTTAAGGTTTGCAAAATCTTTCATATATTATCTCATTATATCCTCACAGATGGGAAAACTGAGGCTGAGAGATTTTTAGGTGGCTTGCCCAGGGTTCAGGTGTTCCTAAAACCAACTCCATCGACCAATGTGTCAAGTCTGACACACTCATTTGTGTCTCTCAAGCAGGAAAGTAGATGCTGTTCCCCAGAATGAGGCAGGAGTTCATGGGCACTCCCATCTAGTAAATGTAGAACAGGCAAAAGCAAAGGCCTCTGGGGGTGTCCTCCCATAAAAACAAAGATCCTGACCCCTTCCTCTCTCTCCCCAGGCCTTTGCATCCCCCTCTCATCCCTGCCTATCCTTATCCCTTTCCTGCTTCAAAACAACATTTAATTCAACAAAACATTTCCTTCCCTAATGAACCCCACCTGGTTGTGCTCACGCCCCTCCTGACCCTCACCCTCAGCATTTACAAGCCTTTGTCTTGTGTTTTTATTGTGGGGGGTGAGGTGGGAAAGGGAAGTCCTGCTTTTTCATCTTTCTTTGTTATTTCTTTGTATTGTTTTCTGCAGGCAGGTTCCCCAGCCTGAATTCCAAGAAAAGAATCAGGGAGAGAGAATAGGAATGAACCCCTGAGAAAAGAGGATGGTGGGAAGTAGACTGCAGCTAGGTAGGGGCTGTGCTTAGTGTTGCACTTGGAATCAGGAAGACCTGAATGCAGATCTTGCCTCAGACATTTATTAGCTGGGCAAGCCACTCATCCTCCCTAAGTCTCAGTTTCCTCATATGTAAAATAGGGATAATAATACTAACAACCTAGGGGACTGTTGTGGGTGTCAAATGAGATAAAATCTTAGTGCTATATAAATGCTAGTTACTATAAGTTTACCACTTTTTCAACAACAATATAACATTTATTAAGCACCTACTATGTGCTAGGACTGGAAAGACAAAGACAAAAATGAAATGATGCTTCCCCTTAAGGAGCTTACATTGTGTTAATTCAATTGTTTCAGTCATGTTCGACTCTCCATGACCTCATTTGGGGTTTTCTTGGCAAAGATACTGAAATGGTTTGCCACCTCCTTCTCCAGATCATTTGACAGGTGAGGAAACTGAGGTAAACAGGGTTAAGTGACTTGCCCAGGGTCACACAGCTAGGAAGTGTCTGGATTTGAATTCGGATCTTCCTGACTCCAGGCCTGATGTTCTATGGAGGCTACAGAACAATACAAGGGAGAAGGGAAAGGAAGAGAATAAACATTTATATAGGGCCTACTATATGCCAGGCACTGTGCTAAGGGCTTTTATTTTTTTTAAACAAATATCTCCTTTGATCCTCACTTACAGCCCTTTGAGGGAAGTGCTATTGTCACCCCATTTTATAGTTGATTAAACTGAGGCAAGTAGAGGTTAATTTGCTCGAGGCACTTAGCCAGTGTCAGGATGGGTTTGATTTCAGCTCTTCCTGAGTTCAGGCCCAGAGTTCTGTCCATCTGCTTCAATTAGTGGAGGGAGAGAAAGAGCCTTGTCACCGGGTGGAGGGTGTTTGTCCTTTGTTTTGGAAGAGAATTAATGACATCATGGGGTAATGTCTTGACTCGAAATGTGAATTGGATTTAAGTGAGGCAGAGTTGCACGAAGTCATCATTTTCACTCTCTCTTCCAGAGTCATCCAAGTTCAGTGGCAGGACAAAAGTCAAGAGAGGACTGGGGATGGCCCAGGTTGCAGGGGATGACCTTGGCATCTTCAGTGTCTGACCAAGCTCCAAGCATTCCACAGCACCTGCTTCAGTCACCTTCATGGCTGTTGGAACAGATTGTTCTCAACCATCTGATTCTGCCAGGGGGAGTCTCCACACGATCCGAGTAGACATCCCCCTAACTCACAGACATATTGAAAGGCTGCCCCTCTGGGATGTGGCCACTGTGCATGATCCAGCTTCTTACAGTTACAGGTTGGACACCAAAGGTGGATGACTGGCCTTGAAAAGGGCTTGGCAAGCCCTCACACCAATGACTCATGAAGAACGGGACATCCTAAAGCCTTGAAGGAAACTGAAAAGGACATTTGAGAAGGTAGTCCAGGGATGGGGGATGATTTTACAAATGTTCTGAGGAGGGAGATGGCATTTGGAGTTGGGGGAATGGGTAGTCTGACTGCAACTCAGAATGAATGGAGAGCAAAATGAAATAATCAGGCAAGGCAAGTGGAAGTCAGATTTGGGAGAGCTTTAACTACCCATCTAAGGAATTTGTACTTTTATCCTTCAAGGCACTAGGGAATTCACTGAGGTTTTTGAACAAGGGAAATGACTTGATCAGACCTGTATCTTAGGAAGATTATTCTTGGCATTTGTGTGCAGAGCAGACTGAAGAGGGAAAAAATTGCAAAGAGGGAGAATAATTAGAAGGCTATTATAATAGCCCAGGGTGATGAGGATCTTAACTAGAGCGGTAGCCTTGAGAGTGGAGGGAAGGGGATTGATGTGTGAAGTGACCTGATTGGATGGGGGTATAGAGGGAGGGAAACATTGAGAATACTCCAGTGACTTGGAATATAGTAATGCCTTCAAAAGAAATTGAGAAGACAGGAGGAGGGACAGGTCTAGAGAGAAAGACCATGAGTTCCATTTTGGACATGTAAATTTTGAGATATACATTTTTATGACCCTATTCTGTAGATACAAAGAAATCATCCCTGTCCTCAAGAAGGAGACAACATATAAGTCAATCATCAAACACAAGATTAGTAGGGGAATGTGAAGGAAACAACCTTTATTAAGTGCCACTAGGCACTGTATCTCATTTGATTCTCACAGTCACTCTTGGGAGGTAGGGGCTATTATGATCTCCATTTTACAGTTGAGGAAACTGAGGCAGGCAGAGGGTCAATGACTTACTCAGAGTCACACAGCTAGTATCTGAAGCTGAATTTGAACTCATGTCTTCCTAACTCTAGGTCCATTGTTCCATCCACTGAGTCATTAGAAGATTGTTTATTTTATTTTTTGCTTTTTGGAGGGGCAGTTGGGGTTAAGTGACTTGCCCAAGGTCACATGGCCAGTTTTGTGTTAAATGTCTGAGGTTGTATTTGAACTCAGGTCCTCCTGACTCCAGGGCCAGTGCTCTATCACTGCGTCACCTAGCTGCCCCCTGGAAGATAATTTTAGGAGGGGGGAGCACTAGCAGCTGCAGGGACAGGGAAAGACCTCCTGGATAAGGTGACACTTGAACTAAATTTTAAAGAAAGAAAACCAGGTGTCATAAGAATTGAGGGTCCATTCCTGACTTTCTGGAGATTCCAAAAGCGCACTCTTGAGATAGTTAGATACCTTCATTTCTGGTCCCTCCTCCCATACCCCACCTTTTCTGCTCCCTTTTCTGTAATGTTTTCCTCCATTTGAATGGAAACTCCTTTCCCCTCCCTTGTATTTGCATCCCCAGGGTTTCACTAGGTGCCCAAAGTGCTTAATGAAGCTTTGTTTGCTTTGTTTTAGGAGCGAGAACATTCCTGGGAAAGGGGATAGTTGTTGAAAGGGCATGGAGACATTATGTGTGGATGGGAAAATTGGCATCTACAGAGATAGTTTTTGAAAGTTTCTCAGTCAGCTCTTTTTGGTAATAAAGAAAAGACATGTTCCAGTCTAAATTATTGTTTCACTGATCCAATGATTCAGAAAATTACTATATACAGTATTGGACTTTATATACACAGCCCAAATGCCAGAGATAATTTGGTCCTAGGTGGCATTAACTTTTTTAGTATATGGGGTCCTTCCCAGGGCAAGGGGGTTGGGCCATGCTAGCTCTGGGTGACCATGAAGACCCCTCTTACTTGCCCATCATTTACACACCCTTACTTGGCCCCTCTACACATTTTTTTATCCCCACCTCCACTCCACTGGCAAGAAGGAGAACCAGGAGACAGACTGGGGCAGGGTTCTGAACCTATGGCATTCTTTGTCAAGCCACAGCAAGGGAGAAGCCAGCTGGTACAGAGGCCTCCAGAGACGTTACCTGGCCCTCCCTGGCCTGAAGCACCTTATTTCTGGAGCAGTCGGGTAGCTAGTGTGTGCTCGTGTGCCAGTTCCAGGGACGGCTCTAATCTCATTGTCAGGCCGGGACCTGCCAGGCACAGGAAGGTTGCCTTAGGGCACAAACAGCCCGCCACAGGAGGAGAAGGAAGGTGGGGAGGGAAGAAGGTGGGGCGGGCAGGCAGGCTGGCTGCTGAATGGAGGCAGAGACAGCAGACCCTCCTCCCTCAATGCCACCCCTACTTTTCAGCCTTGGAATTTTTATTTCCCTGAGGAATCTGGCAGAGCCTCAGACATTTCTTATACATTCCTATCATCAGAGAATCACAGAACGTTAGAGCTGGAAGGGGCCTCAAAGATCACTTTACCCAACCCCCTCATTTGAGGCTTAGAGAGGGCAGGTAACTGGGCCAGGTAATGAAGAGAGTTAATGGAAAGGCTGGGACTGAGGTCTTATTATTTCAGTCCAGAGTTATTGTTTTTTAAACCAGCTCGGAAGGTGCGGCGTAGCCAATGGAAGGCTGTGAACAAAATCTCCTCTCTTACCTCACCCCTAAGTGTGACTGGACAAGATAACAGCTAACATTTGTAACAGAGCTTTTAAGGTTTGCAAAGTGCTTGATGCATGTAATCGCATTTGATCCTCACCACAACTCATTCACATGGGTGCTGTTACCGTGTCTGGTGACCTGTGGAGGAAACCCCATGACTCCATACTTTTCCAATGGAATAGGTACACCACAACTCAACAGCAGCCTTGGTACCTTCAGAAACTGCCTCCTAGCCTGTTTGGGGTGGGGGAACATTTGCACTTCTTTCTTTGGCAAGATAGTCTAATGGTCTGTTCTCTTAGAGTAAAATATTTCCCTCAGGTCACTCACAAGGTTTTCAGGTTCATTTTATTCTTCTCCCTCGCTCCTGGTCAAACTAGGAAAGGAGCTTACAATCTCTTTGAAGAGGCAAAACAACCCAGGAGACAAGAGAAGAGAATACGGAAACCAATGAATCGATTGTGAGACATGGGAGGCACTGGAATAGGACCAGCCAACACAGAGTGTTTGCATCAAAGAAGGTGCTGTATTCTTTGAGAGAAGCAGAATTGGAGCAGCTCAAAAGAAATATGAGATCCGCAAATTTAGAGACATCTCCCTCCCAATGTTCATGTGTTGGAAATTGAGGGGATGCCCATCCATTGGGGAATGGCTGAACACGTTGCGGTATAGGAAGGTAATGGAATACTATTGTGTTATAAGAAATGATGAGCCGGTAGACTTCAGAAAAACCTGGAAAGACTTATATGAGTAAAGCGCCAGCCCTGGAGTCAGGAAGACCTGAGTTTGGTTCCGGCCTCAGACACTTAACACATCCATACAAAAAAAAAAAACACAATTAGCCGTGTAACCTTGGGCAAGTTACTTAACCCCAATTGCCCTCCAAAAGGCAAAAAAAACAAATAAACAAACAAACAGACTTACATGAACTGATGCTGAGTGAGGGGAGCAGAACCAGGAGAATATTGTACACAGTAACAGTACCATAGTGTGATGATCAGCCATGATAGACTTAGCTCTTCTCAGAAATACAACAATCCAAGACAATTCCAAAAGATTCATGAAAGAAAATGCTATCCACCTCCAGAGAAAGAATCGATGGAGTCTGAACGCAGATCAAAGCATACTATTTTAACTTTCTTTGATTTTTTTTCATGTTCCTTGCTCTTTTGTTCTGTTTCTTCTTTTACAACATGACTAATGTGGAAATATGTTTAACGTGATTGCACTTGCATAACCTATATCAGATTGCTTGTCATCTTGGAGAGGGGGAGGGGAAGGGAAAGTTTGGAACTCAAAATCTTACAAAAAGATGAATGTTGAAAGCTATCTTTACATGCAATTATAAAAAAATAAAATACTATTTACAAAAACCAAATGTTGCGGACTTTTTGTGCCTGACCCATGGTAGAGCATTCTGAGCTCCTATTGGTCTGATCAGCCACAGTAAGACACACTGTATGTACCTTGACCCCAACATAGTGATGTCATTTTGGTCCTCCTCAGCAGGAAGGACAACCACCAGTGACTCAGAGCAAGTCTGTATGGGGCAGAGAGTAAGCGTTAATGGGATTGGAAGGGAGAGAGATCTCTGTGCTAGAGTGACTGGTGAAGCTGGCCTTGACATTTGGGCTTTGTATATAAAAGACACCCCAGGACATTTGCTCCATATGGCTCTCTAGATAGGTTCTATATGGCCTAGGCAAGGGGAGGGGGACCCCATGCTGGTGGCAGTTTCCTGCCTGGATCATTAGTACGGTGACAGGAGTTCCCTTCCTCTATAGGGATGAAATCACAGATCCTTATCTCACACCAGGAGCCCTAACTGGCCTGGAGTGAGTATTGCATTCTTGCCTCCACTCAACCTGCCTACCTGCACGTCTCCCACAATCTTCTTGCCAATGCCAACTTCTCCTTTCCCCCTCCTGGTGGGACACTGACTTCCACCTTCATTCTCAGTCTTGTGTAAGAGAAGCCTCAGGCCCACCCTCCCCCTTCCATTGGTGTTAAGTGGGGTCTTCAAGCCGTTCGATCTGCAGAGTAGATGTGACTGTTCACATCACTTGGATAATGACTAGCATTATGTAATGATAAGAGGTTATTTACATGCTATCTCCATGATCCTCACAACCATATGGTGTTCTCCTTGAGAGGGGGACTTTTTTTTTTTTTGGCCTTTGGTTAGGGAGTCATCAACTTTAATTTTTTCTTCTTGTGAGATGCAGAACTCCAAGTAGGCTTTTTCATTTGCTCTGCTATTTCATCCTAAGGTTCTTCAGGCCTTGCCATCTGCCCTGCTTCTGCACTCTCTAGACCCCTGGGCACTGCCATCTGACCTGCCAATGCACCCTGCCGAGGCCCTGAGGCCCTTATTCCCCATTCAGCTGCTACACCCTTAGGACTTCCAGGCTTATGCATCCATCCTGCACCTGAACCCACCTATACATGATATCATCCCTAATTAGAGCATGAATTCCTTGAAAACTAAGTCTCACCTTTCTCACTTGTGAGGGGGAGATAAGTATCCTTGGGTTACTTGCTTTATAAGATTGTAAACCTTAAGACTTCTAAACCTGAAAAAACTATAGAAATGTGAGTTGTTATTATTGATTGTCATTTCTTTGTTTAATTAACTGATCAATTTATTTTTTCTTTTCAACATTCACTTCCACAAGATTTTGAGTTCCAAATTTCTCCCCACCTTTCCCCTCCCACCACCTCAATGTGCACTATGATTACCCTTTCCCCCACTCTGCCCTCCCTTCTATCACCACCCCCCTTCTCTTATCCCCTTCCCTTCTATTTTCCTTAGGGCAAGACAGATTTCTATATACCATTGCCTGTATATCTTATTTCTGTTTGTCATGTCTAACCATAATTAATCTGTGGTTTCTATTTGTATCCCTAGTACTTGGCACATAATAAGCATTTAATAAATACTTTTAAAAATTCATTCATTCATTTATTTATTCATAATTCACTCACTCACCAAGGAAGATCATAACTAAGTCTATAACTTAATAGACATATCCTAGGAGACTCTCTGAGGTTCACAGGTGAAGAACTTGTCCAGGGTTAGTAAGTGTCAGAGGCAGGATTC
Organism: Petaurus breviceps papuanus; assembly: GCF_028583685.1. Lineage (NCBI taxonomy): Eukaryota > Metazoa > Chordata > Mammalia > Diprotodontia > Petauridae > Petaurus > Petaurus breviceps. The sequence continues at coordinate 13,999,562 of NW_027185764.1, forward strand.
AAACTCACATCTTGCTGACTCCAAGCTCAGCATTCCATTCACTATGCCATAAAGAAATGCATGTCTCATCAAGGAAATGTTTGATTAGAAAAGGCAATGGGCTAGTCATGATGAGAATGAAGGATATAGACAGACATAGCCTGACCCAGAAAGATGTTTGGGGAAAAAAAAATAAGACCCAGAGAAAGGTCTCCAAGCACATCGGGTGAAACCTGTAAGAAGAGCTATGGTAGGGGGAGGCTAGGTGGTGCAGTGAATAGAGCACTGGCCCTGGAGTCAGGAGGACCTGAGTTCAAATCTGGCCTCAGACACTTAACACAAAAACTAGCCATGTGACCTTGGGCAAGTCACTTAACCCCAATTGCCTTCCAAAAAACAAAAAGAGAAGAGCTATGGTGGAACAAGGACAGGGATGGCATAGAACTGGGGGAGCAGGAGAGGTAGAAAGATTCAAATAGATGAAGGTAATACCATCCATGAGATCACAGATCCATTGAAGTGTTAAACATTGTTGTAATTCAATCCTTTTCAGTTGTGTCTGACTCTTCATGACCCCTTAGGGTTTTCTTGGCAAAGATATAGAAGTGGTTTGTCATTTCCTTCTCTGGTTCATTTTTACAGATGAGGAAACTGAGACAAATAGGGTGAAGTGACTTGGCCAGGGTCACACAGCTAGTAAGAGTCTGAAGCCCAATTTGAACTCAGGAAGATGAGTTTTCCCCTATTCATTGGGCCACCTAACTTCCCCATTAATTAATATTAAGCATTAATAACTTACATTTCTATAGCCTTTGAAAGTATATGAAGCTCTTCTCTCATTGTCCTGTGATACAGAGAGCACTTGTAACAGATGATGCAACTGAAATTCCAAGAAGTTACCTAATGTTGTCATATAGCTAGTAAATGGAAGAACCAGACTTGCCCTGAGCTTTTTCTTTTTTTTTTGGAGGGCAATTGGGATTAAGTGACTTGCCCAAGGTCACACAGCTAGTTTTTGTGTTAAATGTCTAAGGCCAGATTTGAACTTAGGTCCTCCTGACTCCAGGGCCAGTGCTCTATTCACTGCACCACCTAGCCACCCCTCTGAGCTTTTTCTTAAAAAAAAAAATTAAAACTTAACTATCCTTTGTTTTTATATTACCTTATTTTCTAGACACATTCTTCCCAACTTTTCTCTCCAGCAAACCATCTCTTGGTAACCAAGAATAAGAAAAGAAAGGATGATGGGGAAGCAGTTCAGCAAAATTCACTCACACATTGTAGTCTATTGGAAAGAGGGCTGAATTTGGAGTTATGGAAACTCAGTCCAAATCCTGCTCACTGACCTCATGTGACCTAAGGACCCACCTGTGTGACTTTCAGCAACTTGCTTAATTCTTTTGGGTCTCAGTTTCCTCATCTGGAAAAATTCTATGATAAGCAAGAATAGATATAACATTCCTCTCCCCAGCCAGTCTCCCCTTCCTGCTGCTGTCCCCCAACCCCCAAAGACAGAAGGGAAATACATTTTATCAAGTCTTCTCCAGAAGCCCTGATCTTCAAACTGTAAGGCCAGGACCCTCCGCTCTATACTATGCAAGCTCGTGCTTTGACATACATTGGCCCACTCCAGCCCAGCTTGAAAGGCTAGATTTTACTGTTAGGGTGATCAAATTCCCCATATCAAGTCTTCACCACAGGAAATGTTACACCAAGAGAGAAATAGTTTAGAGGCAGGGGTGGGGGTGAGGAAACTAGTACCTCCTTGGACTGGGGACAGATTGGGGAAAATCCGGAGGTATCTGGGTGGAGGAAGCTGAAGGGGTGAGGGGAATGTGGAGCCAGGGAGAAGGGGAAGGAAATCACAGGACTTCAGCAAAGAGGAAGGGCCAGATGGCAGCCTAGCTTTGTAAACTTCCAGTAGGACCAGCCAAGCCAAATTTGTTCTAAAAGTTTATCTTTCCATTTTTCTCTCCCCCCTTGGGAAATTTGGGATCTTACTCCAGAACTGTGTCTGGGCTGGGGGGGGGGGCATGCAAAACCTTTATTATTTGTATTGCTTCCCTGGGCCCTCCTCTTTTCCCTCTCCTCAAATGAGCTGTATCCAGGCATCCCAGTCTTCGGAGGGAGGGAATTCTAAGAGTCTGTTCTCCCTCAAATACCTTCCGGCTGCTGTCAAGGGGACCAGCTCCTGCAGCTGTCTGTTCAGCAAAGAGAAGGCTTTGGTGTTGTTAAGCACGCATGACAATGTTTTTCATATGTTGGAGCTTGGGTTTCTGAGTTGCAAACTATGGATAGTCAAGTCAAATATTTATCTAACTCTTGCTATGCACCAGGTCCCACTATTATCTGTCAGGCAAGCACTGGGGATACCCAGTTACCCAGAAACCGTCCCTGCCCTCAAGAAACTCACGTTCTAACGTGGAGAGACAACGAGGAAACAATACAAGATACGTACAGCATAGAGTAAATAGAAGTTTATCTCAGAGGGAAGGGACTTGGAAGGAAAAAGCGGAGCAGGAAAGACCTCCTCCAGAGAGTGGGATTTGAGTTGTCTTGAAGAAGATCAAGAGGCAGAGTTGAGGAGGGAGGGTGAGCACCCAGGCCTGAGGACCATCCCGTGAAAAATGCTCAGGAGTGCCTTTTTCAAGGGTGTCCTCAAAGAGTCAGAAGACAGAGCTTTGTGTGTGAGGAACAGCAAGGAGGCCAAGTGGAGCTGGACTTTGTGGAGGAAAGCAAAGCTGGAAATGAGATTCCAAACTTCCTGGCTGGGAGAAAGGGGACGAGAGGAAAACTCAAAGATAAAGCTTTTACAGTGAATTTGGCTTGGTTAGTGTTGTTGGAAATAAACACCAGAATACTGCAAGGGTAAAAAGGACCCAGGTTGTTAGGGGTTTAAAAAGTCAAACGGGACGGGTGATATTATATTTAATCCTGGAGGTAATAGGAAGCTATTAGAAATTGATGAGTAGGGGATGACAGAAAGTCAATAAGCATTCATTAATTGACTACTATGTGCCAGGTAGGGCAGCTAGGTGACAAAGTGGATAGAATGTCTGGACTGAAGATGGAAGACTCATCTTCCTGAGTTCAAATCTGATCTTAGCTGTGTGACCCCGGGCAAGTCACTTAACCTTATTTGCCTCAGTTTCCTCCATAAGAGGAGCTGGAGAAGGAAATGGCAAACTATTCCAGTAACTTTGCCAAGAAAACCCCAAACTGGGTCATGAAGAGTCAGACATGACTGAAACAAATGAATACATACATACATACACACACATTCCAGGTGTCATGCTAAGCACTGAGGATTCAAATAGAAGCAAAAAGACAGCCACTGCCCTCAAGGACCTTACATTCTAATGTGGAAGACAACACATAAAGGGGACTTGAAAGTGTGGGGCGAGAAGGAGGGCTGCTGGTGGCTAAGTCTGGAGAATGAGGGTTGGCTGCTCTGGGAGCCTGCCTCAAAATGGAGGAAGAATCCACTAATGGGACAAAGGGCCTAGAGCAGCAGAGCTAAGAGGCAGCTAAGCCACGGCACTTTAGGAAAACCACTTTAGCAGCTGATGGATGAATGGGAATGGGGAAAGATTTGAGGCAGGGAGACCGAGCAGCAAGCTGTTGAAGCAGTCCAGGCATGTGGTGATGGATGTCTGCAGCTGTGTGAATGGAGAGAAGGGGACATATGCATATACAAGAGATGATGTAAAAGTGGAAACCTGAAGACTTGAGAGTGGATTGTGTGTTGGGGTGAGGGAGAGGTTGTGTGTGACTGGGACTATAATGAGGGGAACCGGGAGGAATCCTGAACATCAACTTCTCCATCCATCCCTTTATTTTTACAGATGAAGCTGATGAAGTCCAGGCAGGTGAAGGGATTTGCCCTCAGTCCTGTCCTCTCTCCACTGTTTCTGTGCTTGATTATCCTCACAACAGCCCTGAGAGAGCCAAGGTGGCTACCACTGTTTCCACTCATCTTAGGAATGTAGAACCCTTGAACGTCAGAGCTAACAGGAACCTTGGAGATCATAGAACTCAGCTCCCTCATTTTACAGTTGAGGAAATTGAGCTCCAAAGAGGAAGATGATTTGCTGGTAGTTACATAGTGAGCGGAAGGCCTAACCAAGACTCAAACCCATGTCTTCTGTTATCCCTAAGTGAGCTTGAGAGCAGGGACTGTCTTTTACCTGCTTTGTTTCCCCAGAGCTTAGCACAATGATTGGCACATGGTAGGCAAGCAATGAAAGACTAGTGAGTAAAGTCGGATCTCCTATCCTTAGGCTAGAGCACTGTGCCTGGAGTCAGGAAGACATTGCCCTGAGTTGTTTAAATCCGACCTCAGACATTTGTTAGCACTGTGACCCTACCATCTTGATTGCCTCAGTTTCTTCATCTGTAAAGTGAACTGGAGAAGAAATTGGCCACTGCAGTGTCTTTGCCAAGAAAACCCCAAATGGAGTCACAAGGAATCAGACGTGACTAAAACAACCGAATGAGAGATCCTCAGGGTGTAACTCCTACCCTCTTAGGGAGTTAGTGGTACACCAGAGACTTAAACCCATGTGTTCTGGCTCCTAGCTAGCCAAGAATGTAGGCCAAAAGACACCCTACTAGACTGATACAAGCATTAAAAATGTCCTTGAGAGACCATCCAGTTTAACCCTTTCCTTTTACAGATAATGAAACAGATTTAAGGAAGGGAAAATATATTGGAGAGAGCATCCTGGGATTATAAATTTCGACCTAAAACTGGCCTTAAAAAACATCCCATTCAATCTCTTCAATTTATAGATAGGGAAACTGAGTCCCATAGAAGTAAAGTGAGTTGTTTAAAGCTGCTCAACTAGTGACAGAGACAAGATTTATTGTATTGTAGTAAGAACATTGACTCTGAAGAGAACTTAGGTTCAAAGTTGTCCTTTGACCTTTACTACTCTTGACCTTAGAAAAGTCATTTAACTTTTCTCTGCATAATGACAGAGTTGGACAAGACGGCTGCAGAGATGCCTTCCAGCTCTAATCGGTGAGCTATGAGCCTTTCATGTGACTTACCCAAGTGGCTAGATCAATTGAGTGGTACAACTAGACCCCAAAGGAGTCAGGCATCCACACTCCCAAACCAGAACCTGGGGCAAACTTGGGAAAGGGAGTAAAGCCAGGGTTAGACGTTTATACAGCAGCAGAGAATGCATGTTCCCTTCCAGGAAGCTACATGATTCCCTCTTGAGTTTGTCCACCCCTCTGCCAGCCACTCAGGGGTTAACCCACCAGCTGCTGGCTCCTTTTACTTGTCTCTTCTTCTAATCTCTTCTGTTTAGCAGATGAAAATTGTTGCTTTTGCAACTTAGAAGACCTGACTCCTGTAACATATTTTGATCCTTAGCTGGGCTTTCAGCATAGAGCAGAGGAGTGAGTGAGTGACTCTAGGGACCGCTCTGGTTTTCTCCAGTTGCTGGAAATGACTGAAGATCCCTTGATAGCTGCAGACCGTGCATCCAATCATTTCCTCCTTCCCCTCCCCCTCACATCTTTCTTGCTTTTTGTGCCTTGACCTTCCCCTCCCCACATCCACCACCAATCTCCAACCACTGTGCCAAGATATCTCTAGCCCTCTCTGTTCCCTCCCCCCTCCATAGATCACAGCATGGGAAGTGACCCCATACGACTAAAATCTGAGCTCCACAGGGCAGCAGCATCAGGGAGGATTGCAGAATGGACCCTGGGGAGTGCTTGGCCCCAAAGAGTACAGAATCCAGTCATAGTGAGTGGCTGCCACATTCCTGTCTGTAGCTACCCCCAGAAACAAGAGCCTGGAATTTTAGTGGTTTTAGAAAGCCTCTGTCTGGGGCATTGGGTGGTTTTTCACAGAGATTTAGAATTGACTGTTGGCTGGCATAGCAAGAGTCTCCTGAAATACATCCTCTGCTTCCTCTTCAGCATAAAGACCAGGCAAGTGTACAAGGGAACACATGAGAATCCTCTAAGAAGAGCCGGGTACATTCCTGTGATGTCAGGCCAGCAGACAGGAGTCTTCAGGGACAAAGGCCTTTCCCCCCATCCCTATTAAAAAAAAAGGGTTAAAAATGCAGGTTAGCCAAGAGGTTACTGAGTAAACCCCTCAGAGGTGGTCCAACCCTTGGTGGGGTCATTGAGCAAGGCTTAGTAGGTAACTATTTAACATCTGCTTGCTCTAGTCTTGTCCCCATCTGGAACCCAGACCTGTCTCATGGTCTAAGCCTATGTGTTTTCATCTCCATGGTGACCAGACCCTACATACAGCTGCCCTATGAAGGCCAAGTAGGGCACCAATTCCAGGCCAGGTTGGAAAGGACCAGTGGAAAGGGCAAATTGTGGGGTCAGAGTCACCTAAGTTTAAATCTGCCTCCATTGCTTACCACCTGAGTCACCTTGAGCAAATGACTTAATTGTCCTGGTCCTCAGTCTCCTTATCTGTAAAGTGAGAAGGTTGAACTAGATGTTTTCTATGATCCCTTCTTGTTATAATTCTATGATTCCTATCATCTTACATTATTCTTGGGGGAGGGAGTGTGAGAAGAATAGAAAGATCCACATGGAGTCTTGGAGTCAGACACAGGCTTGGATCCTAGCTCCAACAGCCACTAGCTACATCGACTGTGGATAAGTGAGGACCTCTCTGAGCCTCAGTTTCCTTTTTTCTTTTTATTTATTTTTATTTACAAAGTAAAAAAAAATGACTTATTTTCAGTTTTGAACACTGAGTTTTATAAGATTTTGACTTCTACATTTTTTCCCCTCCTTCTCTTCCCCCCCTTCCCAAGATGGGCATGCAATCTGATAGAGGCTATGCACGTACAATCATATTAAACACATATCCACATTAGCCATGTCATAAAAGAAGAATCAGAACAAAAGGGGGAAACCTCCAGAAAGAAAAAGAAAAGAGTAAATAGCCTGCTTCCATCTGCATTCAGACTCCATAGTTCTTTCTCTGGATGTGGATGGCATTTTCCATCAGGAGTCTTTTGAAATTGTCTCAAATCATTGCATTGCTGAGAAGAGCTAAGTCTATCAAAGTTGGTCATTGCACAATGTCTCTGTTATTGTATACAGTGTTCTCCTGGCTCTGCTTAGTTCACTCAGCATCAGTTCATGCAAGTCTGAACCTCAGTTTTCTGAAGTATGAATTAGAGACAGTATGTGTAAAGCATTTTGAAAAATCTTAAAGTACCATATAACTGCTACCTAATATTATTTAAGAGGCCTGGGTTCAAGTTCTTGGTCTGTTTTGAACTATATGTATGACCTTGGACAAGTCACTTCTCTCTGGACCCAAGTTTCCTTATCTGTGAAAGGATTAGTTCAGGCTATATGATCTCTAAGGTTCTTGCCACCTTCGTGATCCCACGTGATTCTCTTGCCCTTGGGTTTTTTTTGGAAAACACTAAAGATACTGTGAAAACAACTCAGGGCAAGTAGAAATCAGTGCTAGATGAAAAGAGGCAGCTGTTCATTGTATTACCTGTTTCATTTCCATGTGGCAGGGAACCAGGCACTGAGGGGCTTATCTGCAAGGTTACATGAAAGTGTGTTTATTTATTGTTCCCCAGAGATTTCTATCCTTGGAGGAAAGAGTCGGGGAAACCCACCAAAACAGGTTACTCTTGCCTACTCTCCAAAAGTCCCTCCAAGTTAAGGTCCCCAAGCTTATCTTCCCCACAAGCCTTTTAAAGTATGGTCTAAGAGGGAAAGGGGGGAGAATACCTGCCCCACAGGGAGCTGTCCTAAAGAATGGACAATGGGTCTGGTGGGACAAAGGCAGGGTCTGGGGCCAGAGGGCCCAAAGGGATGGGATGGGGCAGATCAGAGGGGCTGAATTTATGGCCTTCTGCTGACCCCTTCACAGAAACAAGCCTTGTTTGCCAGAGAACTAAGAGGGACCAGTTTGGGGGGTGGGGTTGTTGGGGTGGAGGAGTGGGGGTTGAGGGAGAGAGGGATGAAAGGCTGAGAGAAAAGAAAGGATTATCTTTAAGAAACCTGAAAAAAAAAAGAACCAGAGAAAAGGATGAAACCATGGCAACCAGGAGGTCCTCCAAGACTTAACACCCTCTAGAAAGGGGGCTCTGTGTTAACATTCTCCCCTCAGCTAGGCCTCAATAAATCAGTATTAAGGGGCCTAAACTTGCTCCCCCATCCTTCCTATTCTCTTGCCCTCTCTGTGCTAGCCTGCTCATTGGTCTCTTCAGGGCTCCCCCCCTCCATCCTGCCTGCCCCTTCTGTTCTCCAACCTGTTGCAAGAAAGGGACTATTTCCAAGACTGGGGAGGAAGGGGAAGGGCCCAGGCCTATCCTACTCAAATATGGAAGGAAAAGGAGGGGGCTGGATTCTTGTTAACCAACTTAACAGGCTGCCCAGCCCCCACTGGGCTGGGGAGGAGGGGGTGCTTCTCCCCTTCTCTGCCCACTCTTTCCCCAGCCCCTATTGATATTGAAATAAGGGGCTATCTATCAAGACCCCAAAAGGACCCTGTCAGAAGAGACTCAAAAGAATCACTATGGAAGGGAGGAGGGAAACCTGTCCGAGGGAAGGCTGGACCAAAGCGTGGCAGGTGTGTTATGGACTGCTACACTGCTCGGGGGAGGACGCAATTCATTCCCTTGTCAGGGCCTTGGTGGTAGCTATAATGCCAAGGGCGGGAAGGGCCTCCAATAGACAGTGCCTTGTCTGGCAGACCTATTAGGAGGGGCTGGGAAAGAGGAGGAGAAAAGCCACAGGGAGAGAAGGAGGCATCTAGCAACGAAATTTCTATTTCCAGGGATCACAGATTTTGGGTAAGAAAGGACTCTAGAGACTATTTAATCAAACACCCCCCCCCTCATTTTACAGATGAGGAAACTGAGGCCCAGAGAATTGCCCTAAGCCATAATCAGCAAAGACAAGATTGAAACTCAGGTATCCTGACTCTAAACCTAGTGTTCTTCTCACTGAACCTATGTCGTGTCTTATGAATTGAGGCAAGTTACCCAGAAACCTGTGAAATCATCAAGGACCTAGGCTCTAATATACACCTTAGCCTTTGGATGGAGAGGCAAGGCTGACATGTGAAAGCTATATCCATGTTCTGAGGAACCTTGTTGGCCCTTACAGGGGGAAGGGCAGCCAGGAAAGCAGTAGGTCTTTAGCCACTGAACCTTAGAAAGATCAGTGTCCTTTTAAAAGGCAGTTTATCCAAAATGGCACAAGCAATTTAGCAACTAGAGAAGCCTAAATTCTGGGGTAAAAAAGGAGATAATTAAAAAACTGATCTCCAAAAAGTTTTCCATTTCGAAACCTCTTTTATTTTGATAGTTTACTCTATTTACTTAAGATTTAGTTTAGAGGTTTCATACATGTAGTAGCCTATAGGCAGCATCAGAGTCCATGAAAATACAATAGAACACAGAAAATGTTAATATGTCGTTTTCGACAGCAAAATGCAGCCAACAGGGATCCTTAATTAAGACTTAGTTTTGAGTTTGATTCTACTGATCTAGAAAGTAATGGTACTTATCCCAGATTCTTTCTCGGTGTGCTTATTCTTGTGTTTCTTCTGAATTGTAAGATCCTGAGAGCAGCAATCATGTCCTAAGGGGAGGAGATCTGATTTCACCCACTAGTCAGCTAGTCAATTAACGTTCATTGTTGCTGTTCGGTTGTTTCAGTAGTGTCTGATTCTTTGTGACCCCATTTGGGGTTTTCTTGGCAGACACTGGAGTGGTTTGCCATTTCCTTCTCCAGCTCATTTTACAAATGAGGAAACTGAGGCAAACAGGATCAAGTGGCTTGCCCAGGGTCACACAGCTAGTAAGCATCTGAGGCTAGATTTGAAGTCAGGTCCTTCGATCTAAAACTGTACCACCCAGCTGCCCTACTCACCCACCAAGTGCCAGGCATTTAGAGAAAGGCAATCCCTGCCCTCAAGCTCACCTGAGAATGGAGTCAGAACACATGGGTACAAGTCTTGACTGTGCCATCCACTCACTATGTGGCTGCCAACAATCTATCCTTCCTCTCTAGAGCTCATTTACCTCATCTGTGAAATGATGGGGTTGGATTCTATGATCTCTGAGGGTCCTTTCAGCCCTGAAATTTGATAGTTCTGTGACTGTCAGACAGAAACAATGGTACCCACCTTTCCTAGCTCTGGGATGTTGTGAAAATAACAAGGGAGATGACTGGGTGAAAGAGGATTTGGATTCAAACAACACAAGCTAGAATCCTGGCCCTGCTACTTATCGTATTTGTATGATCTTGGACAAATAATTTACAACCATGGGGTTTGTAGACCTGAAGCTATAAGGGACTTTGGAGGTCACTGATCAAACAATCAATCACCAATCATTATTAATATGTGCCAAGTGTAAATGATGAGGTGCAGGTTCTTCATTGTGGCTCTACCCAAACCTTTGTTACTAGCTTGACCCTCCATTGTCCATCTACTTCCCACCCTTGAGCCTATCACAATATCAATACCCAAATCAACTGTGACCTGACCTCATTAACTCCTCCTGAAGACCCTCCCAAACTCCTCCTCTAGACCACCCCTAGATTCTTCCTACAACCTTTCTGCATATGAGACCCCATCTTGCCTCCGTGTGAGAGTGCCATAGAATTTTCTAGCACAGACTTACTCTGTGTCCAGTACGAGCATATTTTTAATAAACTTTACTTTTCTTTGGCTGAGAGAAGACTTGAGTTGAATTCATTTGGCAGGACCTGGTGTATTGGTATTTTGGGGTCTCAAGCACCCCTAACCCTATACCTTCATTAGTACATATTAGGGACTGGAGATACAAAGATGACTAGTCCAACCCTTTTCTTTTACAGAAAGACAAATTGAAGTGCAGAGAAGATCCTAGGATAATGGGTAGAAGGGTCCTCAGATAATTCCTCATTTAAACAGTATTTCCCTTTGGGGCTAAAACTGTTTGGGACCAGGAAAATGCTTTCTTGTTTTGCAAATTTATCGCTACAGAGATAAGATGTAGTTCTCTCTTATTTTTCTTGGTAGTCTGGTCCTAAATTGTAGGACGAGTAAATGGATGGATGGATGGATGGGGATGGGTGGGTGGTTGGATGGATGGATGGATGGATGGATGGATGGATGGATGGATGGATGGATGGATGGATGGGGATGGGTGGGTGGTTGGACAGATGAATAAGTTAATGAAAAAGCATTTATTAAGCACTTGCTCTGTGCCAAATGCTATGCTAAGTGCTGGAGATACAAAAAGAAAAATCAAAATCATCCCTGCTCTCAAGTAGTTCACCTTCTAACTGGGGGAAGACAATCCACAAAAGAAAGTTCAACTACAGGACATATGGAAAGGTTAGAGGTCTGTAGGTAGTTGAGATGACAACGTTGGGGACTTCAGGATATAAAGACCTGGAAGATCTCAAGAAGCAGTTGCGGGGCAGATGGTAAGTCCTAGTGGGCCTCCATCTCATCAGAAGAAATGTTAGCAGCCAAGCAGCTTTAGTGAAGGAGGAAGGTAAGATGGGAGGGAGCCTCCAGGATTGGCTCTTCTCCTGCCTATCCTTTCTCAGATCTTCAGGGGTGAGGGGAGGGAGTTAGGGTACCCCTGATGGTGAAGAATTCTTTTGCCATGGCAACTCATAGAACAAAGAAAAATACAAAATGATCCTCCATTCTGTTTGGTCCTCTTATCTTTCTAGAGGGACAGAGTTAGAGTGGTTAAAATGGATGCAGAAGTTGCTAAGATTACATAGTTCTTAGTTCACTTCTGAGCATTAATCTAAATGAGAGATCCTTGTCCAATGACAAATGAGTAGACATTGGAGAAAGAGGAATTGAATTGTATCAATACTGACATTCTCAATGTAAATGAACCCTGGGGAAGGAAGGAAGTTGTAGTTAAATGGAAGGCTGACTCCCTTGCCCTCTTTAGAGAGGCAAAAGAAGGAATTTGCAAAGTTGATTTTATCACTTGTCCAAAGACAACAAGATTTGTAATTTAATGGGACCTTTGGTCTGCTTGCCTTGTAGTACCCAGGATATGCATCAGTGAAAAGACCACCATGAAGATTATTAGCAGCTTATGTGTTAACATCTGTTTCAGAGGTTGAAGTAGAGAAATTCTGTGTCAAATTTAATAAGGCTTATAAAACTTAATCTGAATATATTCAGTTACTTCAATGTAATAGATAATATTGGAATATCTATAGATAGGCATAGTGGACAAGAAAAAATACAGTGAAAAATATATCTCAGAATCAAGAAAATAAAAATGGTCAAATGTAGACTACATGAAGTCTTACACTTAAATATCATTAATATTTTATTTAAGAAAATAGATGGGGCAGCTAGGTGGCGCAGTGAATAGAACACCGGCCCTGGAGTCAGGAGGTCCTGAGTTCAAATTTGACCTCAGACACAACACAAAAACTAGCTGTGTGACCTTGGGCAAGTCACTTAACCCCAATTATAGGTGGAAGGTCCTGGACAAGGTGATGATTGAATAAGATCACAAAGAATAAAATTGGCTATTTTAGTAGATAGGAAACAATCGGTTACAATTTTGGGAATCATTTATGAATACTATGGCTGTAATTCAACTTGTTACAGCAAAGAGCAAAATCAACATCAATAACAAGAAAGATGAAAAGAAGAAATCTTCAATTAAAATAGCTTCATTTTAAGTTTTTTACTTTAAAAAAATATGGAAACTGGATAAAGAAACAGACATTCCATCTCTCAGCTTCAAGCATTTTCTCTGGCTGTCCCCTCGTGCCTGGAATGCTTTCCCTGTCCATCTCTGCTTACAGGTTTCCCTGGCTTCATTGAAGTACCAGCTACAACCCCATCTCCAGGAAGACTTTCCTAACCATTCTTAGTGCCTTCCCTCTGAATTATTTTCTATTTCTTTTTAGTATTTCTTTGGGCTGAGTACCCACAGGTAAGGATATGATATATGTGGACAGAAGGAGAGGAGGGAGGAAAGAAGGGAGAGGGAGGAAGGAAGGAAGGAAAGAAGGAAGGAAGGAAGGAAGGAAGGAAGGAAGGAGGAAGGAAGGAAGGAAGGAAGGAAGGAAGGAAGGAAGGAAGGAAGGAAGGAAGGAAGGAAGGAAGGAAGGAAGGAAGTCCAGTGTCCACCTGGTAGCGGTCAGTTGGGGCCCCAGTGGGGCAGCTTCACCTACTCACAGGTTATTGCTTGTCCTTTGTTCTTGAAGGGCCATAACACCAGGAAGGTGATGCCATGACTTGCAAGTGAATTGGATTTAAGTGAGGGGAGCTGTGCAAAGTCACCAGCCTCACTTTCTTCTCTCGAGGAGTTTACAGGCTAGATTTCTTTCTTAAGGATCATGCCTTAAACTCAGATCACTCTGGCTCTCATAGATTGGCCAATAGGTCATAGCCCAAGCCTCACTTGGTCATTGTTTGGGCCCTGATGGCTCAGAGTGAGTGTAAATGGCAATTGTTTCTATTTTGGCCAGAAACCTTAAGGGTCTTCCCCACTCAGATTGATTTTTTTTTTTTGGACCAGGTAAAAGAAACTATTCTTTGCCTCACTCCTTACCTAGCCTTAATCACTGAATGAACATTGCCTCAGTCAAACTGAGACCTGGGAAAGACCCTGACTTTCAAAGGCCAAGGTCTCCTATTGCATCCAGGCCCATCTCTAGCTGTCCTGATCTTTATCTGGCCACTGAACCCAGATGGCTCCAGAGGAGAAAGTGAGGATGATGACTTAGCTTAGCCCTGCCTCACTCAAATCCAATTCACTGGCACATCATGTCATCACCTTCCTCATGTCATGGTCCTCCTCAAGAATGAAGGACAAACAACAATTCCCTAGTTACGTTGTAAATAGCTTATTTATACATATTTGTTTACTTGCTGTCTTCCCCATTAGATTGTGAACTCCTTGAGGGCAGGGACTTTGCTTCTTTTTGTATACCCAGAGCATAGCACGGTGCCTGGCACATAACAGGTTTGTTTGTCTTTTTTTTTGGCAATTGGGGTTAAGTGACTTGTCCAGGGTCACACAGATAGTAAGTGTTTGAGCCCAGATTTGAACTCAGGTGCACCTGACTCCAGGGCTGGTTCTCTATCTACTGCACCACCTAGCTATCACTCATATTTATATTAATAAATGTTTATTGAATAACTCTATAAAGTATGGCTTATGAACTAGAGGCACTGAACTTTTCCCATCATTTTTGTCTTTGTGTCTCCAGTGGTTGGCACCACATCTAACACATAGTGAGTAAGTAATACATATTTATTGTTGATGGTGGTAGTGGTGACAGTGATGACAACAATGCTTTCAATAAATATTTATATACCTATTCAAGGCTGGGGCTAAAGATATGAAGACGGATATGACACTGATCTTAAAAAAAATGTAAATCTTTTGAATTTATATCGCTTTCATTCCTGAATATAACTCTCCTCCCCTCTGCCGCACATCAAACCATCATTTGCTTTTAGTTTAGTTTATTTTATTTTAGACTCAGATGCCAGAACACAAATAGAGAAGAGAGAAAAAATAAAAACATGTCATAAACTTAAATATTGGAACTCAAATACAAAGTTAGAAAGAAATAAAAGCATGTCATGTGCATAGCAGAACGTAAGAGAGGATTCAAAATATGTAACAATAAGTTTTCATTTCAAGAAAGTTTATGTGATAAATAATACATGTTGTGTGGATAATTTTCCATCTTTGCTTCCTTGGAAGTTTTCTTTTGTTCTCTGCTGTGTGCTTTTTTACTTCTTTCTTTTTTTTCCCCTCCCCCAATCCTCCCCAGGCCACAGTAAAGTTTAGATGTTTCTCTATAGCTATAGATATATACATACACATATATATAGACATATACTTTCCCAAACATACTCTACTCCTGGTCTTTGTTTTTATGTTTGTGCACATTTCTTGTTTCCTATCCCTCCTGCCTCCTCTACTTTACTTCTACCCACAGCCTTGCCCTCCTATGACTTGCCTGCCCCTCTCCAAGGATCCCTCCCCTATCCTCCCATTCCCATAAATCTAAACACCCTTCTATCCCCGCTTTTACCTATTCCCTCATTCTCCCCTCTAAAGATCCCTCCCTTGTCTTCTTCCCCACTCCCTATGCCTCTATCATTTTATTTCTTCTGAATTTAGAAGACTTTTATGCTGTTCTAAATATATATGTATTGTTTCCTCTTACACCCATTCCTGATGAAAGTAGGTTAACAGCCCTCCTCCCCCATGATTCCTCTGTATCGATTCTTCCTCTTGCACCTCATTTGTATAAAATAATTACTCTTTTAAGCTGTTCCTAAATGGTTTTACTTTTAAAATTCATATCATATTCAGATTTACCCCAATCTTTCTTATGAGCTATTGTAATGGAAATGCAGATTTAAAGATCTTCCCTGCCCCTAGGCTAACGTGCACCTGGAGCCTGGGGTGGGAGGCTTGTTTTTCAGTAGATACTTTTTGATTGGCCAGTGGGTCAATAAGGTTGTTACATTCTCTGAGCCAGGAGAAGGCTATATAAGCCCTGATGTGTAGCCTTGTTTTGGGACTCACTTTGAGAAGTGTTCTGTGATTTGATCTGGATTCTGGGAAGCCGTTGTTGAGAGTCCCCCGGCTTTGAAAAACCCAGAATGTGGAAACCCAGATGTTGACTGGGTATGGATGTAATGGTTGGACAGTTTGGAAATCTGTCTACTTGATGTTTCTGTCTTGATAATTATGCCTGTATACTTTGAGGTTCAGGGTGCTGACCTTTTCTCCTGAACAAGGTAAACGATATATGTCTGACTGATTAAAGTAAGCTTGTTAACCCATTTTGAGTTGCTTTCCTTTAACAAAGCAGATCCAAGAACCTGTATGGGCAGCAAACCCTAAGGACGTGTTGGGGTGCTTGCTGCTACAGCTATCCAATTATTAATTAGAATCTTAGACATACATTTTTCATTTTGTAATCAAACCATAATTTGTAACAAAGATTTTAAAAGAAAGTGGGAAAAAACCAATCTACATGCTAGCCATGTGACACAGATGTAGATGGCATTCACAGCTTTAGGGAAGGGAAAGACACACAAGTAACAGTGATACAAAGGAGTGTGATATAAGAGCAGGGAAGTAGAATGCGGTGGGAAATCTGAGGAGGGGAAAGAAGCAAGATGTGTGGGGTTGTATTGTTTAGTTGGTAGTCTGGGAAGTTTTATTAAATGAGCTTTGTAGATAGGTACTACGTAGAGGGAAGGTGAGGAAGAATCACGTCTTGGACAATCTTTTTGAAAAAATTAATTTTATTTCCTTTCCATGAATGAAATTCATTTTGTTTCCCTTCCTATGTATCCCCTGCGTTGGGGGAAAAGACTTGCCCAAGGTCACAGGCATTGTGTCAAGTGTCTGAGGCCGGATTTGAACTCAGGTACTCCTGACTCCAGGGCCAGTGCTCTATTCA
Organism: Petaurus breviceps papuanus; assembly: GCF_028583685.1. Lineage (NCBI taxonomy): Eukaryota > Metazoa > Chordata > Mammalia > Diprotodontia > Petauridae > Petaurus > Petaurus breviceps. Next base: position 14,015,981 of record NW_027185764.1, read on the forward strand.
CTTCACCACCTAGCTGCCCCCAAAATGAAACTTTTGAAACAAATATTCATAGATAGAGATATGCTAGAGCCCAGTCATACTGGCTCCTGAGAGTTGGTTGTTAAACTCTCATTGTAAGCATTTATATCTCAGAAACCCGCAAATATTATGCATCAGGACTTGATTTCTTGCTTTGTTGATTGTCTGGAACTAAAAAAGTGATGAAGAAAACATTATTGCAAATTCAACTTAAAAATGTGTTGAGTGTACATTTTTCCCCTTGGAGACTTGCTTTTCTCAGCATACCATAGGTTGAACAGAACAAATTCCTGGATTGCCCATGCTCCATGGACAAAGTCTCATAGAAGCTTCTCTTGACTCCTTTGTATTTACTTAGTCATCGGCTTGTGATCTTCATCTTGGTTAGCCAGGAACTTTTGATAGGCCTTGTCTGCCTTTAGTTTATGAAAATGAACTGTGATGGTACATTTATTTTTGAACACATTCCCTTCACCTGTGGACAATATTTTTGGATTTCTCAGTATCTACAAAGTAGATGGTGCAGAATTCTTATTCTCCTTGTCCAGGTTACCTTCTCATGCATAAAAGTGTTGGCTGTACCCTTGCTTTAACCCGTGCCCATGTACCTGCTCTCCCTGGAAGCCAAGGTGGTTTTTCTAGCATCCAGCTGGAGAAGATAGTTAACAGACTTGGGGATGGTTGGTCAGTCTAATCAACTTCCAGATCTCTTGACAAGAGTTGGAGTTGTTGGGGCAGCTAGGTGGGGCAGTGAATAGAGCACCGGCCCTGGAGTCAGGAGGACCTGAGTTCAAATCCGGCCTCAGACACTTGACATAATTACTAGCCTGTGACCTTGGGCAAGTCACTTAATCCCAATTGCCCTCCAAAAAAAAAGAGTTGAAGTTGTCAATTTCATTGTCCTTATTTAAGGTCAAGCCATTCTGTCTTCTTTCCACACTGATGGATAATGGAGGCAAATCTCTTCTCACATCTGAGCATGCTCCTGGCTGGAAAAGTATAATGAATGGATTTTTAACAGATGGAGACAGGATGGACGTGGTCCATAACAGTATGAGTAATGGCACAGAGATGGGAGAGGAAAGGACAATGGAAAGGTGAGTGTGACTGGGATCTAAGTGGCGGGAGTGAATAGCAGGAGAGCAAGTCTGGGCCAGATTACGGATAGTCTTCAATGTCACTGTCACTAGTTTATACTGTATCTGGTAAGCAAGGCAGAGGTTATCCGAGCTAGTTTATATCATTTGTAGGTGGTGCAATAGAGAGAGTGCGGGGCCTGGATTTGGGAAAACTCAGCTTCCTGAGTTCCAATCTGAATTCAGACACGTACTAGCTGTGTCACCCTGGGCAAGTCACTTGACTCTATTTGCCTTAGTTTTTTCATCTGTAAAATGGAGGAAAAGGAAGTAGTATACCACCCTGGTATGTCTGCCACAAAAATGGGGTCACAAAGAATTAGATACAACTGTAAAATAACTGAAATTATTTGTGGAGAACAGAGGAATATGACGATCAGAGTGGCATGTGTTTAGAAGCTTATTTAGTCAGTAATTCAAAAGGTAGATCTGAGACTTTCAGTAGGAAGACCTTTTAAGAAACTACCATAGTAGTCCAGGCAAGAAGAGACTGAGGTCTGAACTAGAATGGAAATGTGACATATTGTGTAGGTAGCAACTGATGAGCAGTTAAAGGTTATTCTAAAGTTATACATCTAGTGATGACAACAGAAATAGGTGAGCTAAAGGAAGGTGCAGGTTGAGCAGGAAAAGGGGGGAATTTAGTTTTTTAGATATTTTGTGTTTCAGGTAGAAACCCAATGTCTATTGGAAATGCGCTCAGTGGAGTGTCAGGGGATATGGAGATCAGATTTAGAAGTCATATTCACAGCAGTGATCACTGAAGCACAGAAAGTAGATGAAGTCCCCAGGGTATAACATCAAGATGGCGGCAATCATCATAGTGATGGTGGTGGTAATGATGACACTGGGGGTTATAACGATAATGGTGATAGCTGTGGTGGTGGACATCATCAGGGTGACAACTGTGGGAGTGAGGATGGTGGTGGTGGCAACAATGGTACCCTATCATGGTAATGGTAGTGGTAGTGATTATGGTGGTGATGATTGATGGTGGTAACAGAGCAGCTAGGTGCTATCTGTGACTAGAGGACCATTGCTTGACTATAAGAGTTTGGAAATGACAGTGAACTGAAGGCCACCACATTTTTTAACTATAGTTAATTAACTACAAGTATAGTTGCCCCACTCACAACCTATTTGTAAGAACCCAAACCTAACTGATTATATCACATCAGTCACTGTTCTAAGCTGATGAGTCTATTAGTCTGAGTGTCATCATGGTGACTAAGAGTTCAACATAACTGAACCTCTGTGAAAGCCTAGCCTCTCTAGCTGATGCATTCCACCTGTGTGCTTTATAGTCCTTCTGGGAGAATAGTTTCCCTTTGATGGATTTACTATTACTACCCCTGTCACCATTAACACAATTATTACTATATCATTAGAGCAGTTAGGTGATGCAGTGGATAGAATGCCGAGTCTGGAGTCAAGAAGATGCATTGTTCTAAGTTTAAATCTAGCCTCAGACACTCTTTAGCAATGTGACCTTGGACAAATCACTTAACCAATCCCGTTTGCTTCAGTTTCCTCATCTGTAAAATGACCTCGAGAAGGAAATAGCAAACCACTCCAGTATATTCGCCAAGAAAACCCCAAATGGGGCCACAAAGAGTTGGATGAGGCTGAAAACAACCTAACAACAAGAACCTACATCATTGCCACTACCGTATCCACCATCACAATCAACATTTCCAGTGCCATCATCATTACTGTCACTGCCATCACCCCCCTAGCCATCAAGCACCACAATGGACCATCATGACCATCCCTGTCTTCACCATTCACTTTATCACTGTCACCCTCTCTACCATCACCAGCAACATCACCACGATCATGACCATTGCCAAGATCATTATTACTACCATCACTACCATCATTATCAACATTATCACTTATCATGACCATCTTCATCTCTAACTATCACCATTTCTCTGTATGTGTCTGTGGGAAGTTGGGGGGGGTACTTAAATTAGCTCCTAAGCCATCAACGAAGAATATTTTAGCTTCACAAAATAAAAAGCTCCCCAACAATTAGAATGATAAAAAAAGGAAAATTATTTACCCCTGAAGATTGTGGGATCCCTGTAGCTGGAGGTCTTCAAATAGAGACTGACTGACTGCTCACTGGAGATGTTGTAGAAAGAAAGCTTGCTTAGGCATTGGTTGGACTAGATTACTTCTTGGGATTTTTTTCCAGCTCTGAGATTTTGTGGATCAAGTTAAAGTCTACTGAGGACCCGTTAGCATCCGCTATGAAGGAGGACTCATGTAGTGGAGAGTTCCACTCAAGAGAAGAAGCAGAAAAAGTCACAGACACAGGTGATGAAAATGATAATGGAGAATTTGTACATGCGAAGCTGTTTCTTTACCTTTGATAGTTAGGAAGCTTCTCATTTGTGTATCCATGACCTGAATTCAATTCTCTATGAGAAATATGGGATGGTGTGGGGGAGAAGAGAAGGAAAAGAGTAGATGGGGAAAGGAAATGGAGGCAGAAGAAGAAATTAATGTGGAGGGAGGGAAGGAAGGAGGGAGAGAGAAAGAGAGAGAGAGAGAGAGAGAGAGAGAGAGAGAGAGAGAGAGAGAGAGAGAGAGAGAGAGAGAGAGAGAGAGAGAGAGAAGTCATAAGTCACAATTGTTGGAATGAGAGAAGGATGTGTCTGGAATAATTTAGGCACTATGTTGCCTAGATGGAGGAGGAAGGAGCAGATGACTTTTGTTCATCCCTGTCCCAGCCTTAGAAATAGAAAATGCAGTCCCAGTCTAGTTGTCCAGAACCCAACATGCTAATTCCTTTCTTTCTTCCCTATTTTCCTGCACTTGCTTATGGCCGAGTAGCTTTGGGATCAAATTTCTCCATCTGGAAAATGTGGAGTGGTGTCCCTCAGGAGGAAAGTAGGGTGGGGTGGGGGACACTTGGAGAATTTTTTGAAGGAGGTCATTCCAATTCTGAGTATTATTCTGGGAAGCTGGGATTGACTGGACTGGGTCAGATCCTTAGAGCCTACAGAGGGTGGAATTTTGCATCTTTCTAGGGCAAGGACCTCATCTAACAAAAATCTTGCTACACAATGCTTATTGCCTCAGCACATGTACAGTTTTGCTTAGTGCTGGCATAGGGGAGGAAATGGGGGAGGAGGAAGGGGCACCAGCACTAGCAAAGAGTTGTTGACACTGCAAAGGAATGAGCAAGCCCTCTGACCTGCACATGGCCAGTTGTGCAATTTGGGACAAAAGGTCAAAATATTCCTGGTTGACCTCCATACTACCAGCTCACACCCTTTGGCTCCAGACTGGCTTCTCCCTAATGTCAGTGGCTGGCTTGGAATTAGCTTTGACTGCCAACCTACCCAGCATCTTTGAAGTGAAGCTACTGCTATGACCCTTGCCTTGGAGCAGGCCAGCACTGGGGCATGTGTTCCTGAGACCTCAGAATGTCTCCACCGAGGGTTTGACACCAAGAACTTCTCACTGGAAACTGTGGCGAATGCCATTGGCTTGCTGCCTGTACATACTGAATAAGCCTCTAGGGCCTTGATAGTGTGAGAGAGGGCTGAAGGGAGAGGGATAGGAAAAGAGACAACAGAGAGGGCTGGAGAGAGGACAGAGAGACAAAGAGGGAGATGGACTGGGAAAGGAAAGGACAGAGATAGAGAAAGAGAGAGGGATGAGAATGGCAGGGAGAGAAGTCAGGAGAGAAACTGGGGCAGAAAAAAGCAGAGATGGGGAGGGGTCAGGGAGACAGAGAGAGGAGAAAGCAGAAATGAAGAGAAGACAGAGGAGGAGAAATAAACAGATGATGACAGTGGGAGAGAGAGAGAAGGAAAGAAACAGTCAGAAAGAGAGATGGAAAAGGGACAGGGAGATGGATATAAGAGAAATCAAAGATAGAGAAAAAGGATGAAAAACAGAGAGAGATAGAGGGGGCTAAGGACAGCAACAGAGAGGTGGAGTAAGAAAAACAGACAAAAACAGAGGGATAGAGAAGGGACAGAGAGAGAAAGTAAAGCAGATGCCAAGAGAGAGGGAGGGAAAGGGAAGAGAGGTAGGGAGGGAAAGAAAGAGGGAGAGTGGGTGCAACCGAGAAAAAGATAGAAGTGTAAGGGCAGTGACAGAGAGAGAGAGAAGGAGAGAGAAGCAGGGACAGGCAGAAACAAGGGAGGAAAGAGGACAAGGAAGACAACAATGTAGGAAAGCAGAGATGGAGAGAGGACAGAGAGAAGGGCAGAGGAGCAAAGAGATTTAGTAGAGAGATAAGGACGAAGTCAGAAACTTTGAGGGGAGATAGTAAGTGAGAGATGGAGGAAAAGCAGCGAGGGCAAAGGAAGGCTGGGGAGACAGAGACAAGAATGACAAGGATAAGGACAGAGACAGAGATGGAGGGAGAAAAACAGGTAGAAAGAAGAAAAGAGAAACATAAAAGGATAATGGAAGATTACATTAAATAGACATATTAAAGTGTTGAGAGAAACTGAGAAAGTTAAATGGGCAGAGAAACAGAAGGGGAGAGGAGACAAGAGAAGGAGGGATAGGGATGAGAGAGGGGTAAGACAGGAAACCAAGAAGCAAGCCAGAGACATTGAGACAGGAGACCAAAAGAGAGAGAGAGAGAGAGAGAGAGAGATGGCACAAGAAATAAAAGTGATTTGAGAAAGAGGAGGAGATAGGGAGAAGGAAAGGGAAAAGGGATGCCAGAAAATTATGGCAACTGCCAGAAACAAAGAGTTGGATTAAATTCCAGTAGGAACACAAAAGTTTTATCAGTGAAAGGCAAAGAGAGAGACAGAGAGAGAGACAGACAAAGAGACAGACAGAGAGACAGAGAGAGAGACAGAGAGACAGAGAGACAGAGACAGACAGAGAGACAGAGAGAGACAGAGAGAGAGACAGAGAGAGACAGAGACAGAGAGACAGAGAGAGACAGAGAGACAGAGAGAGACAGAGAGACAGAGAATATGGGGCTCGGGCTGAGTAGTCTTGGGATGGGCAGAGGCAATGACTGGGGAAGTGAATTGTTCAATTAATCTTTATTAATTTACTATGTGTTAGATACTGCTAGTTGTTGGAAATACAAAGAAAGACAAAAGTCTCAAGGAGCTCATCCTCTGATGGGGGAACAATGCAAACAACCATATGACAGCTAGATGTAGACAGGCTAAATGGGAGATAATCTCAGAAGGAAGGCACTCAGCTCAGAGCAGCTATGGATGAGTCCCCTCTGCTTTCTTACTTCCTGGAGGCTATTGGAACGGGACCAAGCTCAGCGGCTTCCTTCGCCCCCATCTCCTTCCCTCCCCTGGGCTTATTCCCACAGCTCAGACGGGGTCAGGGAAGGGTGGGTGTGGAGGGCCTGAATCCTCCCTGACACCCGCCTCTCTGGCCCTGCTTCTTCCTGAGAGTGTTTCTCAGGCTGGCCAGATCTTCTATCAGTACCCTATCCTGCCCCTGCCCCTGCGTCCATCCCACCCCTCCCAGTGTGTCCCCCAGGGACTCGGAAGGAGAGATATCAAGGCTGAAGTTTGAATGTCTCACACTGCATCCTGCCAAGAGGCAGGGGACAGGGGGTGGAGAGTGAGTTGGTCCCTCTGCCTAAAATAAACAGAGGCAGCAGTCAGCCCTTCCTTATTGCTTGTCTGCTGAAGGCAATGACTGATAATAGCCTCACAACCCTTGAGTCCCAGCTCAGGGCTGCCACTGAAGCCTGTCCCTCATCCCCATCCTGGACCAGCTAGAATAACACTGAGCTAAGTAGTTCCCTAGATAGGGCAAAAGCAAGAGGGGACAGCAGGAAACCCTCTGTGCAGTGGTTCCCCCATCCTATCCCCATCCCCAACTCTGAACACGCATATTAGAAGCAATCTTTGTTCATAGTGGTCTTGGACTAAGGATGGTGGGAGGGAAGAGAGGGAATGGTTTATACCCTTCCAGGGGTGGAGTGGAAAGCAAGGTGGTGGGGATGGGGGAAGGAGTCATACTCTATTTTTCTATGGCAGACAGATAACCTTTAATCCAATTCCACTTCTTAAGTAGATGAACCAACCCCTTCCCCAAATGCCCTCTGCTTTGAGGCAGCAGCAGTGTGATTGGGCTAGGAGCAGGAAGAGCTTAAATAAACTGAATTCTCAGGTGGTTTTTGAAGGCAGCAGGGCGGTAAAGTGGCTAGAGTGCTGGGCCTGGAGTCAGGAAGATCTGAGTTCAAATTCAGCCCCAGCTACTTACTAGCTGTGTGACCCTGGGTAAATCACTTAACCCTCTCAGTTTCCTCATCTGTAAGATGGAGATAATAACAGCATCTACCTCCCAGGATTATTGTAAGACTCACAACAAATAATATTTGTAAAGTTCTTAACCCTGTGCCTGCTAGATAGTAGGCATTCAATAAACATTAGCCATTATTATTCCTCATACCTGAGCAAGTCACTTACCAGCTTTTATTTTTTTTCTTTTTCTTTTTTTTTTTTTTTGGCTTTTTGGAGGGCAATTGGGGTTAAGTGACTTGCCCAAGGTTACAAGGCTAGTTTTTGTGTTAAGGGTCTGAGGCTGGATTTGAACTCAGGTCCTCCTGACTCCAGGGCCGGTGTTCTATTCACTGTGCCACCTAGCCACCCCACTTACCAGCTTTTGAACCTCATTTTTCCTTTCTGTAAAAATGGAGCGTAACTGTCCTGTTCATCTTACCTAGCATTATGTGGGCAAAATGAGGTAATAGCTGTGAAGACATTGAAAATCAGGAAGCCCAAGCCCTCTCTAAACAGGAGAGACCATCATCTCAGTCCATCTTCTGCTACTTAACTGTCTTATGGTGAAGTGTAGCTGTCTTATGTCTTATGTACTGGTTTGCATTATAAGGAAGTCACATGATATGGTGGAAAGTGTGAGGTTTATAGACAGAGGACCTGAATTCTAATCCTGCCTCTTCTACTTACAACCTGTATGACTTTGGGAAAGTCATTTAACCTCTTTGAATCTCAGTTTCCTCTTCTGTAAAAATGAGAATTTGCATTGTATAACTTTTTAGGCCTCTAGTTCTTAGTCTTTTTTTAAAGACTGGGTCTCCCTCTCTCACCCAGGCTAGAAATACAGGGGCTTGGTACTAATCTGATAAGTGCAGGAATATTTGTCTCTCTAGTCAACCCATTGCCCCAGACCCCACTCTTGGGTGCCCATCATGTTAATGGGAAACTTAGTTCGGACACTTAATGGGCTCAGCCCACTGTAGCTCAGAATTCCTGGGCATGAAAGATCCAGCAGTCTCAGCCTCCCCAAGAGTAGGGATTACCAGTGTGTGATACCAAGTCTACATCACCTTATAAGACTTTCACTTTCTTTAGGACTGCATCTGATTGTATCATCACCTGTCTACAATGCCTTACTGCAATTTAAGAAATAGTTAAATTTACAACCCCCTTGTAAGGGATTGTTCAAGGATTATTTATCCTTACTTTACAAAGAAACCAAGGCTTAGAAAGATGGAGTAATTCTCCAGTAATTGGGAAAACTGGGACCCAAACCTACATCTTCAGAATTCAGGTCCAGTGCTCTGCCCACTGTATGAAGCTGTATCCTAAGACAAACTCCCATTTATATAGCACTTGATGCCATGTCAACTAATTTTTAAGTGCCTGCTATGCGCTAGACACTGTGCTAAATACAAAAGAACTCCCCCTCCCTGCAAAAAAAAAAAAGGCAAAACATAGTTCTTTCTCTCAAGGGGCTCACAATCTTTTTTAAAAAATAGTATTTAATTTTTTCCAATTACATGTAAAGACAAGTTTTAACATTCATTTAAAACATTTTTGATTTAACAAATATTCTTCTTTCTTCCTTCCCTTCCTTCCCCTTTCCCCTAAGACAGTAAGCAATTTCATATAGGTTATAGATGTGCAATCATGTAAAACATATTTCCATATTAGTCATGATGATGAAGAAACAAACCAAAAGGAAAACACACACACACACACACGTACAAATAAAGAAAGTGAAAATAATATGCTTTGGTCTGCATTCAGAGGTGGATAGCATTTTCTATCATGAGTCCTTTGGAATTGTCTTGGGTCTTTATACTGCTCAGCAGACTAAGTTAAGAATAGCTGATCATCTCACAATGATGTTGTTACTGTGTACAGTATTTTCCTGGTTCTGCTCACTTCACTCTGCATCAGTTTATGTAAGCCTTTCCAGGTTTTTCTGAAATCCACTTGCTCTTTATTTCTTATAGCACAATAGTATTCTATCATCTAAGAAAATTTCAAAAGACTGACGATGGAAAATGCTATCCATAGCCAGAGAAAGAACTATGGAGTCTGAGTGCAGATCGAAGTGTACTATTTTCTCTTTTATTTTGTCTGTTCCTTCTCATGGTTTCCCCTTTAGTTCTGATTCTTCTTTAGAACATGATTAATGTGGAAATAGTTTTAATATGATTGTACACATATGACCTGTATCAGATTGTATGCTGTCTCGGACAGGGAGTAGCAGGAGAAAATTTAGAACTCAAAATCTTATAAAAGTGAATGTTGAAAACTAAAAGCAAACAAATAAATAAAATTTTTAAAAGAATTATAAAAAAATTGTATTCCATTACATTCACATACCACAACTTGTTCAGCCATTCCCCAATTGATGGACCCTCCCCTCATTTTCCAATTCTTTACCACCACCAAAAGAGAGGTGCTCACAATCTAATGAGGGGAATATAGCACGCAAAAAAAAAAAAACCCTATATCTAAACAAAATGTAGACAGGATAAATTAGAGATGAACAGAGAGGAAAAGCACTAGCTTTAAGGGGGTTTGGAAAAGGCTTCTTGCAAAAAGTGAGATTTAGTTGAGACTTGAAGAAGGCCAGGAACTTCAGAAGTCAGAGATGAAGAGGAAGGGCATTACAGCAATGAGGGACAGCCGAGGGGGAAACATGTTGGCAGTCTGGAGATGCAGTGTGGTATTGCAGTGATCAAAGGGGGTGTGGAGAGGAATTATTGCTGGTGGTTGTCTTTTGTTTGCAGAGAGAACCAATGACATCACAGAGTGATGTCTTGACTCGAGGATTTAAGTGAGGCTCTCTTCCAGAGGCCCCCAATCCTGGTGGCAAGACAAAAGTCAAGACAACTGGCCCAGGATGCAGCAGATGATCTCACGGTCTTTGACTTTTGACTCAGCTCTGAGTGTTCCCCTAGTAACTAGCTGTGTGACCTGGGCAAGTCACTTACCAGCTGCCCGCCTCAGTTTCCTCATCTGTAAAATGAGGATCATAATAGCACCTGCCTCCCAGGGTTGTTGTGAAGATCAAATGAGATGATATTTATAAAGTACTTTGAAAATCTTAAAATGCTATATAAGTGATTAGTACTGCTACTATTATTACTAATACAGTCTTAAAAGTTGCCTGAGACATTGGGAGGTTAAGTGACTTGCCCAGGGTGACATGACCAGCGCTAATCATAGGTGAGAACTGAATCAAGGTCTTGCTGATTTGAAGGCTGGCATTTTTTCCACCAGTGCCTCTCTGTACCTGTTGTCAATGATATGGAATATCAGTGACACACTACTTAAGAAAGACTCATCAGAATAAAGACTCTTGGCCTGATGAACACATCCTCCTCCACCTTCCTCACTCCCACTCCCATTGTCGTGGGTGAATATTGTGTGTCTTAAGGTCTGAGTTCAAATCTTGTCCTAGATAATTACTGTCTATTTGACCCTGGGCAAGTCACTGAATCTGTCTGCCTCAGTTTATTCAACTATAAAATGGGGGTTAAAATAATGCCCACCCCAAAGGGTTGTTGTGAAGATCCAATGAGATAATATCTGTAAAATGCTTAGCACAGTGCCAGACATACACAAGGCATTTATTAGACAATTTCTCCCTTCTCCTTTTCTTACTCTGTTTCAGAAGCAGAGAGGAAGATGGCATTTCTCTTTCTGCAGGGTAAGATACCTCTCCTCAGCCCCAAGACTCAACAGGCTTTCTAGGGACCTGGATGAGGCCAGGCAAGATCCAGCTGTATGCTGAAGGATGAATGTTTCCCCGGAACCCTGCCAACAGGCAGAGGACAGGGAGTGGGAAAGAGAGATTGTCTCCCCAATTAACGAAAGGGTTCTTATATCTCAACTGCCTATCTGGCAGTGAAGGAGCCAGATTTCTCCCAAGGGTCCCAGGTTACTGTGGGACAGATATTTCCATCCCACGCGGTTCTGATAAATCTCTAACTCTCAACATGCAAAACAAATGAGTGTTGTTTTTTTGTCCTTCGCTCTTGAAATGGATTTCTGTTGGCTGCTGTATGGGGAATGGGGATGGGAAATAGTCTCATTTTCAGAGGCGGAATTGTGAAGAGGGAAGGAAAAGAATGCTGCAAGGTAGAAGGTTGTGTCCCCATTCTCAGCCCCCAGAGAGGAGAAAGATCCAGGCATCCTAAAAAAACAGGCCCAAACAGGGACTGTCCCTACAAGTCAGGAATGTCTGGCAGACCTAGCTCAGTCAGAAGGGCTTCCTCACTACTGAGAATCCTAGAGCAGGTGTTTAAGCCTGTCTCCCAGCCCCCTGCCCCCAGCCTCCATCCCTAAAGCACTGGGATTACAACCATCTGGCTCTTTTTTGTACACACAGCCCCAAATCCACGGCCTCCCTTTCTCCTCCACCTGGCATTCTCTGGCTCACAAAGTCATTGGCAATGAGGCAGGGGAAAGATAGATAAGAGAGATCTGGGAGGACACAAGCCCTGTGTACTCTTTAGGAAAGGAAGTGTGTGACTGACTGTGAGGAGAGGAGCCTGCCAGAAGGGACAGCAAAAACCAGAGAACCACTGGCCCCAAGAGAGGGACGGTCGGTGTATGCTCCCCAGCATCACAGCACAGCTGGGACCAGTTGGGAAAATGTCATCTTTTTTTCCCCCTTTGGCACAGATCATAGGCACTTGAGCTGGATAAGACCCCAAAGATCATTCAACCCTCTCATTGTACAGAGGAGAAGACTGAGACCTTGGGAGGTAAGTGACTTGCCCAAGGTCACATAGGCAGTTATCACAATAGCCAGGAGTTAAAGGAAGTCTGGTTTAACAGAGAGAATGATGGACTGGGAATCAGAAAGACCTGGGCTCAAATCCTGCCTCATCCACTTACTGGCTCAGGTTCCTCATCAATGATGTCAAAGTCCCCTTTGGTTCTGACTCTATGATACCATGAGCTCAGGGTTTTTGATACTGAAGCTAGTGCTCTCTCCCTTACAGCTAAGATGGTAGACAAAGGTTTGGCTGGATATCTCAACCAGGAAAGTTTAGGGGACCTTTAAGGGGGCCAGAGTGACCTCATCATGAATGCCAAGTCTTTGGGTCTGTGTCACTTAAATACAAGGTACCAGATACACATGCTGTGACACAGAGACATAAACTTGGAATGCATGATGGCGTTACTTTGAGCCCCTTACTGACCTGGGTTCACATCTTAACTGTGTGACCTTGGGCAAGTCATTTAACCTTAAGCGAAACCCAGTTTCCTTATCTGTAAAATGAGGGAGCTGGACTAAATGGTTTTTGAATTCCCTTCCAACTCTAAATCAGTGATCCCATATATATAATATATATATATATAATATACATATAATATATACATATAATCCTATATATGTGTCAGGATAGATCTCTAAGGGAGGAGAACTTGACCTGCCTTGGCACTTTGAGAGGGAAGATGGTTTAGAGAGCAGTGACCCAAGTAAAAATTATCTCCCACTCTGGAGCCTCCTAAAAATTTGCCCTCTCCATTTCTGGTGGTTGTTCTGCCATAAACTGTGTAACATATTTGTGCAAAGTACTTTGCAAATTTTAAAGGATTATAGAAGTGTTAGCAATGACAACAATGATGACGTATATGCCTGGGCCTGGATCTAAACCTCTTTGGACCTCAATTTCCTCTTCTGTAAAGTAAGGGGATTAGATTAGCTGGCATTTAAACTCCCTCCTAATGCTAGACCAGAGGCTAATAACCTTTTTCTATGTCATAGACCCCTTTGAGAACTCTGGTAAAGCCTCTGGACCCCTTCTCAGAGAAATGCTTTTATTTTTTTCCACTTAATAGTATTTTTTTCCAATTACATGTAAAGATAGTTTTCAGCATTCACTTTTGTAAGATTTTGAGTTCTGATTTTTTATTCCTTCCCCTTCCCCAAGATAAGCGAGCAGATATAGGTTATACATATGCAATCATATTAATCATATTTCCACATTATTCATAATGTAAAAGAAGAATCAGAACAAAAGTGGGAAACCATGAGAAAGGAAAAAAAATAAAATAAAAGTGAAAATAGTCTGTTTCAATCTGTGTTCAGACTCCATAGTTCTTTCTCTGGACACAGCTAAGCATTTTCCATCATGAGTCTTTTGGAATTGTCTTAGGTCACTGTGATGTTGCTGTTACTGTGTACAGTGTCCTCCTGGTTCTGTTCACTTCACTCAGCATCAGTTCATGTAAATCTTTCTGGGTTTTTCTGAAATTCGCCTGCTCATAGCACAACAGTATTCCATTACATTCATATTCAACTTATTCAGCCATTCCCCAACTTATAGGCATCCCCTCAATTTCCAATTCTTTGCCACCACAAAAAGAGCTGCTATAAATATTTTTGTACATATGGGTCCTTTTCCCCAAATAATGTTTTTTAATGTATGAAGGTGTCCCCAAAGTCTGAATGCAGTTTAGTGCTACTAAAGCATTAATATGCACTAAAACTTTCAGGATATCCTATATATAGGATTACAAAGGAAACAAAAAGTTAGTGAAAATACAACCATAATTTTTCCCCATCCAAATTCATGGACCCTTAGATCCAACCACAGATCCCTTAGGGGTCCATATACCAGAAGTTAAGAACCCCTGCTCTAGACCCTAAGACTTCTAAGATCCCTTCCAACTCCAATATTCCAAGGCCACCAGGTTTGGAGTTAGAAGACTTGAATTTGAGTCCCACATTCCAGTACTTACTTGTTATGTGACTGCAAATAAATCACTTCACTACAACCCCCTGAGCCTCAATTTTCTCATCTGTAAAATGGGGAGAATAACATTTATATTAACTATATCAGAAAACTACTGTAAGGAGAATTATAATAAATTGTAACATGTTCTACAAGTATGAGAGAAGCAGAAGGAGGAGGAGGAGAAGAAGAAGAAGAGAAAGAATAAGAGAAGGGGAAGAAGAAGGAGAGAAAAGAGGAAAAAGAAGAGGAGAAGGAAGAAGAGAAAAAGGAAGAAGAAGAGGAGGAAGGAGAAAAAGAGGACGAGGAGGTTGTCTACGGTTTGTTAATATTTTCAGGGAGAGATAAATCCTAGAAGTGAGGGTGAAGGCTCAAACCTTCAGATAGGCAGTGACACAGGAGGTCTAATTTTCAAACCTTGCCTCAGATGCAGGGATACTTGTCTTGGTTCTCTTGAAGATGCCTGAGACCAGGCCTTGAAAGCCCCTCTGTGTTCCTGCCTGTTTACCAAAGACCCCTGATCACACACTGGTCTCTGCCCCATCTGTTTAACATACCCAGCAGAATTGTTTATGGCATCTTCTTAAAATTTCAAGTCTAGTATGGGAAGCCTGCATGGCCACTCAAACTAGGGACAGGGTGTAGTATGGAAAGACACTGGCTATGAAGCCAGAAAACCTGAGCTCAAATCCTGCCTTTGATGCTATGTAGGTGACCTTGGGCAAGTCACTTCCTTTGTTTGGGTCTCTCATTTCTCATTTATAAAATTATGAGGAAGTTGGACTAACGGTGCTAAAATTCATTCTTGCTCTAAATCCCATGATGCTAAGTCCGAGCACACGTGTCCACATGGCTGCATACACAGGCTCGGCAGGGATGGGCTGGGGTGGGGTAGGTGATGCTTGTGTATATTTATTCCTAACACTCTGGGGGGTCTGGATTCTTCATTCCCCTGCCAGGTTATTTCTCCCCCTCTGGGGATCCTGCTGTTTCATGCCCCAAGGTGGATAAGGCCAGGAAATTTGCCCCTGTTCCCAGAAAGCAGCAGGCTCTTTCAGAGAAAGGGTTGTTCTGCATTCCAGGGTGGCCACCGAGCCCCTCTGATAATTGGAAATCCATGTGTGGGCAGATGGGAATGTGGACAAGGGAGATTTCTGTTTGATGTGCCCTGATGGGGAAGGCAGAGGCAGTGGGGAGAGGAAGGGAGAAAATTGGAAAATCCAAATTCTGGAAGGAAGAGACCTCCTGCCTTAGCCTGCTTGCTCTCCGCTCCCCATGTCCCACAAAGGATGAAGCCTTTCTTGCCACTCGGCTGGATAGGCATCTTCAGAGTCTCCCACAGCCTTCTGTGGTGAAAGTGTTCAAGAACAGAAACAGTCATAATGTTCTCTGTGGCAGCCGATCTCTCCTTTTCACAAGGAATCAGAGAAGGGCAGAAGGACTTAAAAGTACCTTTGGGAATCTTTTAGTGATGACTGTTCTTAATTTGAGGTCGTTTGTTTGTAAAAAATCTATTTTAATAGAATTGGTTCCCTTGGTAATCCTATACACTTTATTCTATGCATTCTTCTGAGAAGGGTCCATAGGCTGCTCAAGGGGTCCAGGACACAAAAAGTTTACAAACCCCTTGCTTCCAGTCAGATCCCCTCAGTTTTCAGAGGTAGAAACTGAGTCTGATTCATGTGAAAATATGTGGAGTCGTGTATGACCTGAATCAGACAGCTTGCTGTCTTGGAGAGGGGAAAGGGAAGGGAAGGAGGGAAAAAAAATTTGTAATTCAAAGTCTTATTAAAGTCTATGTTGAAAACTAATATAATTAGAAAAAAATAAAAATATAAAATAATTCAGAAAAGAGAAAAAGAAAAGAAACTGAGTCTGAGTGAAGAAAAGGGGCATGCTTAAAGTTATCTAGCCCTGAGAGGGTAAAGTAGGTGGTATTGTTATTACCATCATTTTATATAGGAGGAAACGGAGTTTCAGAGATGTAGTTACTTGCTTATGGTCACACAGTTAGGTCTCTTCATACTCCACAACAGCTGGAAGAGTCCGTATCCATTAAGTAGTCTCTCCTTCTATGGAGACGTTACTAAGCTATCCCATAGCTTTCTCTTCTCCAGCCTCATTGCCCAGTTCCAGTTCCATGGACCAGGGCCAGCCTCGTGGATAGACAGGCATAGTAGGGGAGTCGCTTGTGATTAGAAGGACATGATAGGATGCTGGAGAGAAAGGATAATAAAGAGAGGGTGGAGAGTAGATACCTTCCTGAGAGAGACGTCCTCATCCCTAAGCTCATTTCGTTTCCCACCCCTCCTCCTGGCCCCGGATATTGCTGGCGCAGGGAAGGGGCCCCCCTCTGTGAACCCTTCCAACAGGTGCTGGTATATGGAGGGATAGGGTAGCGGGGCGAGTCGGGGGGAAAGCATCTTTCTTAGTTCAGCCCAGCTGCAGGGGAAAAATAATCCAGATGTGGGGTGAGGCCCAATTTCAGAGGAATGCGGGGGTAGGGCCACGACCCCCGCCTTTCCCACCCTTTCCCTCTCCCTGAGATGCAGGCAGCTGGTGGTGTCGGGAGCTCCTTCAGTCACTGATTAACAGAGGGAAAAAGCATGGGCTGAAACCCAGCCTTTCATTCACACAACTTCTGGGAGAGTTCCGTCAGCACCAGATGGGTCCCCCATCCCTGACACCCCATCCCAGAGGCACCCTGGGCCTCCCGGTCCGCCTCCGAGCTTTCGGGGAGCGGGCTTTCCCCTGCCGCATTACCTACACTTTCGCGCTTCCCACTCTGATCCTTTCTTTTCTTTTCTTCTCTGGCATCACAGCTTTTACTGTCTTCCTCCCCACCCCCTCTTCTAGGGCTTAGAGACTTGGCTGGGTTGACTACAAAGCCCCAGCTGTGAAGACAGGAAGGGGACCAGAGCTGCTTTAACTCCAACTATGAAATAGGCACATTTCAGGGATCCTTCCTCCACGACACCTGATTAATTTTAAAGTAATAATAGCTAACATTTATTTAGAACTTTTAACTATGTGTCTTTACTGTACTAAGGGCTTGACCAACAACCCTAGGAGGTAGGTGCAGTTATTATTATCCCCATTTTACAGATGAGGTAACTGAGGTTAAGTGATTTGTCCAAAGGCACACAACTAGTGTGTCTGAGGTAGGATTTGAACTCAAGTCTTCTTCATGCCAAGGGTGGCTAGGTGGCACAGCAGATAGAGTGCCAGACCTGGAGTGGGAAAGACTCATCTTCCTGGGTTCAAATGTGACCTCAGACATGTACTAGCTGTGTGACCCTGGGCAAGTCACTTAACCCCATTTGCCTCAGTTTCCTCATCTGTAAAATGAACTGGAGAAGGAAATAACAAACCACTCCAGTATTTTTGCCAAGAAAACCCTAAATGAGGGTCACCAAGAATCAGACATGACTGAAACACAACAAATATACACATACATATATGCCTATATATTAATATAAGTGACTTCCTTTGTAACCTTATGCATTCAAAAACATCATTCTGAGGAGGGGTCCATGGGTTTTCCCAGACTACCAAAAGGGAGGGTCCATGACACAAAAAAGGGAAAGAGCCCTGATTTAGTCCAAGTCCTGCATTTTCCAGGTGAGAAAACCAAAGCAAACACTAACCATCCCTTTAATAATGTATTTTAAAATTTTGCCAGGAAATAATTTTGCCAAGTTCACTTGCTTATGGCTGGCAGACTCTATTATCTCACCTTATTTTGAAAACCTGGACAGCACTTGTCCTTTCCTAGCCCTGTGGCACTTGCCCTGTTCTCCACAATCTCTCAGCTATCACTGATAGTCACTTGTCAATCACATTTGTTGGATGAGGATGTGGTTCATTTGGATCATGGGTCTTGATTTCATCAATGGTAGCAAGAAGCTCTCTCACTATTTCCTTAATTATTTTGGGTGTCAACTACCTATTAGCCAATTTTGTCCTTCCTAGTTTAGAGGTCATTCTCCTTGGAAGAGAAAATAGGAAGCAAGATAAGGACTGAGCATCTTCGCTTTCTCTCTGTTCTTGGTTATTATCATCCATCTACCAAAAAGAGTGATCCTATCATTTCTTTGATTTTCCTCTTTTCTTTAGTGTAGCCTAAACAGAAGACCATTTTTATTGCCATTGGGTTTTTTCAACAGTCACACATCACCATGAGCTCTAGCACTCCTGACATCACTCTGAGGTCCTTTGTCATTATTCCATGTTTACTTTCTATAATCAGCGTCTGCTTGAATCTCCTTTTTAAAATCTAACTCGAAACATGAAAAATTATGAATAATAATGGTCATCCCAGTAACAATGCTATTCTAGCAACCATGAAAAGTAACATCTAGAGAAATGCAAGTTAAAGCAACTTACATTCATCAAATTGGCAAAAGATGATAAAATAAAAGGTAAAAAGCATGATTGTTGGGGGCACAGCAGAAAAAAAAAAGGCATATTAATATGCTATTGGTGTAGTTGTGAATTGGTCCATCCTTTCTGGAGAGAAATTTGGAACCATATCCCCAAAAGAAAACTAAACTATACCTACCCTTTAATCTAGAAATATTACTTTCTAGGCCAATACTTCAAAGAGATCAAAGAAAGAGAAAAAGAATCCATAGGTACAGAACTACTTTTAGAAGTTATTTTTGTAGTAGCAAAAAACAAAACAAAACCATGAAATCTAAGAAGGTGTCCAACTATCAGAAATGGTTAAACAAATTTTGGTATATGAATATAATGGATATTGTTATACAGTGAGACATGATGAAATGGATGGTTTCAGAGAAAACTAGGAAGACCTTTATGAACTGATACAGAATGAAGTGAGGAGAAGTAAGAGAACAATTTATCTAATAACAACATAATCAAGAAAAACAACTTTGAAATATTTGAGAATTCTGATCAATGCATTGATGAACCATGATTCCAGAAGACCAAAGATGAAGCATGCTACCCACCTCCCACCAGAGAAGTAATAGGTCCAAGATATAGAAGGAAACAAACATTTTTGGATATGGTTACATGTGAGAATTTACTTTGCTTAGTTTTGTATACATGCATATTCAGATTTTCTTTTCTTCTTCTCTGCCATTGCTCAATTGGGAAAGGGATTAAGGAGGAAAGAAAATAAATGCTTGTTAACTTAAAAAAATAAAATAAAATTAGATTGATTTTTAAGAAAATGCTGAGTTCTCTGTGAAACCACTTTGGTTTCCTAAGAGAATTCCTGATTTTCTTCCTCCTAAAAATTATTTCCTTTTGCAACTTCAGAATTTGAGAATTTCCTAGTCCTTCTAGGCTAACTTACCCTGCAAAATTTTGGTCCAGGGGACTGTAATTATCCTTCCTCCAAACCTTTTGAAATCTCTGTGCCCCAAATCTAAGACGCATAGCGGACTCTATCCAGTTTTCCTTTCCCCTTTTGTAACCTCTGGGTAGCAGCAGTCATTTTCCCACAATTTTCCCATCATTTCTTCCACAGCAACCAGCTTCTCCTCATTAGAGAGAAAAAGACACAGAACAGAATGTCCTTTTCTTAATTCTTCCCTCTTTTGAAGGATGAAATTATCATTAAGGCAAGTTAAGAAGTTATTAGCTGCTCTGCTTTTGGCAGAGAGTGAGATTTTCAGCAGATGTCTGGATAATCAAAATCCTCCATTACTATGATATCATGCCTCTTTGCTGGGCTTGTAATTTGGTTTCTCAGTTCCTCACCTATTTTCTCTTTATGTCCACACAATTCATAGTAAACTCAAATGGCAACATTGCTTCAATCCATCCCCTTTGTTGATTTTCTTTTTTTTAAATAATATTTTGTTGTTTCCCCAATTATATGTTAAAACAATTTTTTAACATCTGGCTATTTTTTTTTTTAAGTTTTGAGTTCCAAAATCTGTTCCTCCCTTCTTGCCCCCCCCCCTGAGACAGTAAGCAAATATGTATAATCATGTAAAACATTTCTGTATTAGTCATTTTGTACAAGAACAAAAAAAAACCTGGAAAACAATATGGGAGAAACTAGGTATAGACCAACATCTCATATCATATACCAAGGTCAAAATGGATACATTTTACACATAAAGGGTAAAACCAGAAGCAAATTAGGAGAGCATGAACTAGTTTACCTGTCAGATCTATGGATAAGGGAAGAATTTAGGGCCAAACAAGAAATAGAGAGCATTATGGAATGTAAAATAGATAATTCTGATTATGTAAAAGTAAAAGCTTTTGTGCAAACAAAACCAATGCAGCCAAAACTAGAAGGAAAGCAGAAAACTGGGGGAAAAATTTGCATCAAGTATTCCTCCATTAATTTTTACCTGGATGTTGTCCACCATTCTTTCTCTCTTTGGTTCCTGAGTTTTCTCATGAGTGTACCTTCTTGATATACATTACTACCTTTGTTCCTATTTTTTTTTGTCTATTCCATTTCTTTTGAATGAATGAATGAATGAAAAAACACTTACTAAGCTCTTTTTTTTTTTGCAAGTACTGTGGATATAAATAGAAAAACCAGATAGTCCTTGCTCTCAAAGAGATAACATTCTAATTTGGGTAGCTAGCTAGCTGGATAGGTAGGTAGGTAGGTAGGTAGGTAGAATCAACTTCCTGAGTCCAGGTCTGGCACTTTATCCACCGTGCCTCCTGTCTGACTTGGTTCTAATCTAAACTAGAACATACAAAAATGGAATCCCTAATTCCTGTAGGGCAAATGTAACATTCCAGTGGTCCTTAGGATTTATCAGCAAGGTAGATGGTAAAACCCAGGAATCTTTAAGGCACAGGGACAATGCAGAAGGCAATGTCCAGGAGTCTGGGCAGTAAATATTTAGAATAAGGTTGAATGAACCTCTATCCTACATTCAAAAAGATTATAATTGGTGACTTCTAGCTTATCATAGTGATATGAATGGCCATGTCCTCCCCACAGCCAGTGAACTAGAGGAGCCCCAGAGCTAAGTAGCTTTAAGTTGGTTCGTGAATTCCCTAAAAAGAGCTCCACAGTATCTGGTTGACTTTAACCTTCAGAGTCCAGTGCAATCTAGGCAAGAGAGCATGTGAGGGAGGGAAAGGAAAGAAGGAAGGAAGGAAGGAAGGGAGGGAGGGAGGGAGGGAGGGAGGGAGGGAGGGAGGAAGGGAAGGAGGGAGGGAGGGAACAAATATTTATTGTCACTATGTGCCAGGAAATGTGTTAAGTGCTAGAGACAGAAAGAAAGGCAAAAGACAATCCCTGCTCTCAAGGAACTCACACTAATGAGGAAGACAACATAACAACTATAATTAGCATTTGTATAGGTTTTTCTGAAGAGCTTCACAGCACCTCTATGAGATACTATTATTGTCCCCACTTTACAGATAAGGAAACTGAGGCTAAGTGACTTGCCCAGGGTTACACAATCAAGTAAGTATCTGAGGCAGGATTTGAACTCAGAACTTCCTGAGTCCAGGTCTGGCACTTTATCCACCGTGCCGCCTGTCTGACTTGGTTCTAATCTAAACTAGAACATACAAAAATGGAATCCCTAAGGCCCAGCCCAGGCCTCTGCTGACAAAGTTCCACTTAGGAAGTGATTGTGAGGAAGTCTGGATTCCATGGCCGGGAATGTGAGAGGAGAGGAGAAACAAGGAGAGAAAGGAACCCTCTGTGAATGGCCTCAGTTTGTTCAGTGAAATCTGAGGCGTGGTTTTCAAGGAGAGGTCAAGGGGAGAGGGAGCTATGGGAGGTCTGGGAAGGGATGCAAAGGTTTGGAAGAGTCACTGTGGTGAGTGGGACAGTGAATCAATTAGTGAGGTGGGAAAGGATTGCCTTGCCAAAGTGAAGGTTCCATCGAAATTATATAACATACACTTGTAGTGGACCTAATCGTGGTCATCTCCAGCTCTGTTCAGCAGCATGTAAGTAGCAACAAAGGAAATGGATAGTGGGTTTTTGGCAGTCACACCTCCCTCCTGTAAACTTCAATGACTCCCTACTATCTCCAGGATCAAATAGAAAATTCATTACTTGACTTTTAAAGCCCTTCACCACCTAGCCCCTTTTATCTTTTCAATCTTCTCATACTTTATTCCTTTCCTTGTACTCTACAATTCAGTGACACTCCCTTCCCTCTTCTTCCTTGCATAGGACATTATTTTCTAAACTCTAGACCTTTCCTCTGGTTGTCTCCCATCCCTGAAATACTCTCCCTTCTCACCTTGACCTACTACTGACTTTCCCCCAAACCAGCCTTCTGCAGAAGGACCCTTCCCAGTCCTTCCCTCCCCCAGTTCAGTGCCTTCTCTCTGAGATCACCACCCATGTGCACTATATGGATATAGTTGTTTGCTAGTGACCTGCCTGAGGGCAGAGAACATATTTTGCTTTGCTTTATATCTCCGCTGGTTGGCACCCTACCTGGCACATAAATTGTGCTTATGAAATGTTGCTGCTTCTTATTGTTAAACCATCCTACCCCTCTGAGACTCAGTTTCCTATTCTGTACAATAGGAATAATAAAACTTACCCCATCCACCTCATAAACAAAGTGTTTTGTAGACCTCAAAGCACTGTAGAAATGGTCTATAAAAGCACTGTAATTATGGTCTGTCAAAGGTTATTCCTTCCACAAAGCCTCATTATAAGTACTCTTCCCTCCCCCACCCACTTTGAAACCTCAGGCTGTTCTGGAAAATCCAGGACATATGGTCACAGTCCCTTTGGGACTTTTAATCAAGACCACACAGTTTAGCTCTTAATTGTTCTTTAATCATTTCCTGTGTGTTAGTCTTGTCTTTCCTTCTATACTGTAAGTTACTTGAATCTAAGAAGGTCATCAGTTCATTACAATTCAATTGAATAAGCATTTATTACACAGCCACTCACTGTTCGTAATGCCCCATATAACACACTGGGGACAGGGATAGAGTCTGGACCTACCATTTCTTCAGAATAGGGAACTCCCGAGTGAAGAAACTTCCTCTATCAAGACAAGTCAGCACCTTCTCAGGAACTTACAAAGAAATGTCTAGGTTAGGGCAGGCAGCTTGCTCAAGGTCATACAGTCAGTACATGCCCAGGAGAGTCAGCACTTGAACCTGCATCTTCCTGGTTCTGAGATCAGCTCTCTGCTACACTGCACTGCCAATCTCCAGTGCTGGGGTTACAGAGACAACAAAAATGTGTACACCTCAAGCATCTTAAATCCACCAAGTAGGGATAACCTCTAAGTTGTTGTTTGCTCAATCAGTCGGGTGCAACTCTGTATAATCCCATTTGGAGCTTTCTTGGCAAAGATCCTGGAGTGGTTTGCCATTTCCTTCTCCGGCTCATTTTGCAGATGAGGAAACTGAGGCAAACGGTGACTTGCCCAAGGTCATCCAGCTAGTAAGTGTCTAAAGCTAGATTTAACTCCGAAAGAGGAGTCTTCCTGACTCTAGGCCCAGTACTCTATCTACTATACCACCTAGATGACCCCTGAGTATACTGGGTATACAGTAGGCATTCAATACATGCTTATCAATCTTGGTAGGTCAGGGGAGAAGAGCTAATTGTATTGTATCCTCCAATCTAATCTAGCAACTACCAGTTGCACTTAAGGCCTGTGAGCATGAATTGGTAAGATCTCAGAGTTTTAAGGAACTAATCTAATCCAATGTGTATCTAAAGAGGAAAATTCTAAAATCTCTCTGATAAGTATCCATCCTCCAAATGAAGACCTACAAATGAGAACATCAAAACTGCTCCTATAGAATCAAGCACCACATTCTACCTTTGGATGATTATAATTGTTTTTAAAAATCCTCTTTTTTTCTGAGTCTAAATTGACTTTTGCAGCTTCTTCTCAGAGCTCTTAGGTACAGGAAGAACAAGTTTAATCCCTCTTCCATGTGACAACCTGTGCATAGTGAGGTGGATTCGAAATCAGGAGATCTGGGTTCAAGTACAGGCTCTGACCCTTACTGGCCTTGTGACTTCAAGTAAGTCACTTAACTTTGCTCAACCTATTTCCTCATTTGTCTAATGCGTGTGACAACAGATGGAGAATGGGCTGGTCCTGAGGGAGAATCCCTGGTGACTCCTGAAGTGCAGCCCATGTCTCCCTCACATCCTGATTTAAGTAAGCCAATAGAAAAGCAGGCTGTCATTTGATTAATTAATAAACAATTAATAATATTAATTAATAAGACAAGGACCTCCTTATTCTCCTGTGAAGAAGATACTTTAGAATAAACCTTTTGCATCCATCTGCCCCTACCCAATGGTGCCTATACTCAGAGAAGGTTTTTTTTTATATTCTTTATAATCATGTTCTCTTACTGTAGCATTCCTTCCCAGAGGTGGTCAAAGGATTTAAAGATCTCCATCAACCCCTGAATTTTACAGATGATGTAACTGAGGCCCAGAGAGCTTAAGTCACTTTCCCCCGCATAGTGTAGTACAGGAATTGGTGTAAGGAGACCTGTGTGTGACTCCTGACCCCAATACTTCCTAACTGTGTGTGACCTTGGGCAAGTCATTTAACTTCTCTTAGCCTAAGTTTCTTCATGTGCCAAATGGGAAAGACCATAATGGCCCCACCAAACTCCTAGCATTGTTGAGATGAAAGTGCTTTGCAAACTTAAAATTAATAGCTAAATGGGCATTGTTACTAGCTCTGGAGACAGAAAAATCTGAATTCCAATCTTACTGCTAATGATAACTACCTGTGACCTTGGACAAAACATTTAACCTCCATGGGTAGTAATTTCCTTATTTATAAAATGTGGGGGTTGCTGGGGTGGCTAGGTGATGCAGTGAATAGAGCACCGGCCCTGGAGTCAGGAGGGCCTGAGTTCAAATCTGGCCTCAGATACTTAATACAAAAACTAGCTGTGTGATTTTGGGCAAGTCACTTAACCCCAATTGCCCTCCAGAAAGCAAAAAAAGCAAAAAAAATGTGGGGGTTGGGCTAGATGGTTTCTGAGGGCACTTCTAACTCTAAGTCTATGTCCTTGTAATTTACTGATCTGCTCGGACTATAGCAAATCCCATGGAGAGTGCATGAATCTGAGCTGAGTTCCCCTGGATGCTTCTAGAGACAAACGCTCTTGGTACTGAAGGACTTTGGGATGAGACAGCAATCCCTCAGCCCCTTTGATGATAGTCAGGGCTCCACCACTACCCCCCAGATACGGTGGTTGGGTGGGTCAGTGCTGTCTGCCTGTATTTCTTTCCCTGAGCATAGGTGACTGAACAGTGATCCTGAGACTGACATTCCAACGTTGAGATTGGGAGGTTCAGAGCTAACAATAAGCAGTTTTCTGCAACTATGCTCTTCTCTGAGAAGATGACCATGAGAGGAAGATGAGACTGAGTCCTAACCCCAGCTGGCCAGAAGACATGAACCTTGAAGGAGTTGTTCAGACAGCCAGTGGAGAGTTGAAGTAAAGATAAAATGGCTATTCCCCCAGTCCCACAAAAATGTTTCATGCTTTTATATCTTAGTTATTAACCTCCTTAGGAGAGTCTAATAGATTTTAGAGGTTATTATTTCATGTTTTTAAGTCTTTTTCAATATGTGTTTTATGAGTCTCTTGTGTTTTTAGCATTTCTATTGTATAGAGGAAGAAAGTGAATATCTTATTCCTGATCTTCATTCTAAGTTGAGTTCCCTCCATTTGGGAAGGTCCTAGACATAAACCAAACAGAAGATTTAAATGATTTTCCCTTTGGCTCAGATGGGGTCAGAAACAATGAGAAAAGAACCTGACCTCTTTCTTTACAGTCCAGACTCCCCCAGCACTGAGCCCAGTGCCCATGTGAGCTCAGAGCTGAGAAGGTACCCTCAGGTCCTTTAAGTCAATGGGATCTGTTTTTATAGTCCTAAAATCCAATTATAACCACAGGTCAGAGATGGGATTTTTTTGCATGTGATTTTTTTTTCTGTTTTTTTTTAAATATACTTTTTATGTTTATTTTTAGTTTACAACATTCATTTCCACAAGATTTTGAGTTACAAATTTTCTCCCCATCTTTCCCCTACCCACCACCCCAAAACAGCGATCCCACTGAATACCTCCTCCCCCAATCTGTTCTCTCCTATATACTTCCCCATTCCTTCTCTGACTTTCTGGTAAGGCAAGATGGATCAGAGATGGGATTTGAACCTGGCTCCTCTGTCTCCAGAGTCTGTAACAATGTCCATCAATTTGTCCTTCAATTTAAGATTTACACAACAATTCTGGGAGTTTGGTGATGATAATATGGTTATCTTCATATTATTTATGAGAAAACTGAGGTCCAGAGAATTTAAATAACTTTCCCAAGGTCACAGATCTAAGAATCATGGAAATTCAAACAACAGGTTTTGTGACTCCTAAATGCCCAGCGTTGAGATTTATATATAGGGTCTCCGATTCCAAATCCAGGGCCCTTTTAACCATGCCATCTTGAAGGTTACCCAATTCCCCCCTGAGAAAGATCCTGCTCCCTCTGCTTTGACTGACTGTGATGATAACCTACAAAGTCTTTACTCTTTGTGTTTAAGTAATAGTGATATTTCTCACAGTTTCTATTCTGTAGTATCTGGATTTCTGCAGGAAGATAAGCCCTTATCTCTGTGGGGGCAGAGCTGGGCTTCACTCTGTACCACCACCCATCCAAGCACCTTCCCAGTCCCCTTCTGTTTGTCAGAGTTGGACCCGCTGAGCCAACGAAGGAGAGGAAGTGGTCATCTAGAGGCACCAAAGGTGAAGAAAGAGGAAACACAATCAGATGAAAAACCTTGGGTACTTTTCCATTCGCTCTCAGGGCAGATACTACATGCAAAGAGGACCCAGCCTGAATAAGAAAGCAGAATCAACTGAGCCCCAGCTACCCCAATGACATCCCCATGAGTGATAACAGCAAAGGATGCTGGCTGCAGTGGCACCAGTCCCTGGACTCATCTCCATGTTGCAGTGATTGCCAGACGAGTGAGGAATCTTTATTTCATACTTCAAGAAGGAAAAAAAGAATCAAATAAACTTTAGGTCTCAAGCGGAAAAAAGCAACTGATTGTTTTTTAAGATGATGGTTGCCATCCAAAGCAAACAATTGCCTTCCACTTACTCCACCACCAACATCTAGATGAATAAATCACGATATTAATAAACCGCATTGAAAATGAGATTCGCTGAATTCTAAGCTTCTGTCATTGGCTGCTTATTTCTAGAAATCCTTGCCAAAGGGCTGTGTGAGCTGAGCTTTAGCGGCGGGCAAGATCTAGCCTGCTAACTTATTTCAGCTTCCTCATCCCAGCAATAAGTACTCATTAAACACTTGTTAATGATCAGCTAACACAGACAGGGCTGTGGGGACTCCAACATTGGCTCTTAAAGCGAGAAAGGGTCTTGGTGAGGTCATTTCATCCATCCCTCTGCCTTCAGACAGCACTTCTGCCTTGACTCTTACAGAGACTAAATAACCTAAGCATAGAATTTAATCCCACCTCAAAAGATCCCATTGAAAAGGATTAGAATGTGAAAACTTGCTTTCCAGAAAGTTACTGATCAGCCCAGTATCTGCTTGCCAGTATTAAAGTGGAGATTTCCAAGGGATCCAGCTCCATATTTAAAGGAACTCAGACAGCTGAGGGGAAAGTTCCCGCCAGGTTTTTCTACTGCAACAATGGTTAAGGGAGGGGGAGAGGAATGTGTAAGGACAAGAGAGGGAAAGTCCAGCCCCATTTATACCCACCTCCAAGGCACACAGCGGTACCATATGGAATGTTAGCCACCTAGGAAATCTGGAACAGAAGGCTGAAAGAAAAAAGGACGCGGGAGGCAGAGGGAATGTGGGAAAAAAGAAAAAAGAAAAGAATTGAAGCAATACACATTGAGGCCTCCCTTTGACACTTATCCTTGGGTTCTGTGCTGAGAGCTGACCCTCATTGAAGGTGAGGAGAGCCTTGTAGACCTCAGGCATGGCTCAGATGCTTTGGATTCGATTTCATTTTGTAGTCAGTGACTACAGGGGGGACCCTGTTCTCTCCTGTCCCAGAACTCATGGTGCAATGAGAAAAACTCAACCCAGAGGGTCAGGGCTTAGGGATAGAACCACTCTTGGTTCTAACTGCCCGAGACCTTGGGCAAATCATGTGGGCTTGGAATTAGAGGACCTGGATACCTCTCTTCCTTTAAGACATATTTAAAGCATCATCTTCTACATGAAGCCTTTCATGATTCCCAAACTGTTTTGGTCGTGTCTGACTCTTCATGACCCCATTTGTGTTTTTTAAGCAATATTTTATTTTTCCGATTGCATGTAAAGATAATTTTTAACATTCATTTTGAAAAACTTTTGAGTTCCAAATTTTCCCCCTTCCTCTTTCCCCTCCCCCTCCCTAAAATACTATAGCAATTTGCTTACTATAGCAATTTGACATAGGTTATATATGCGCAATCATGTAAAACATTAGTCGTGTTTTGAAAAAAGAAACAGATCAAAAGGGGAAGAACCCATAAAAATAATAAAGTCAAAATAGTATGCTTTGATCTACATTCAGACTCCATCAATTCTTTCTCTGGATGTGGATTTTTCTTGATAATGATACTGGAGTGGTTTGCCATTTCCTTCTCCAGTTCGTTTTACAGATGAGGAAACTGAGGCAAATATGGTTAAATCACTTGCCCAGGTTCACACAACCAGTGAATGTCTGAGAATGGCTTTGAACTCAGGAAGATGAGTGTTGTTGATTCCAAGCCCAGGGCTCTATCCACTTTACCACCTAGCTGGCTCCTAACTGGTCCCACACAATTTACACCTATGGAATGTTGAAACTAGGGAATCATCTATTCCAAGCCCCTCATTTTACAGAAGAGGTTACCTCTTTTGCAAAGTCCAGAGAAATGATCGATTTCCCTAGGATCACTGAGTGAGTTAATGGAGAAACCAGGACTGGAACCCAGCTATTCCCCTAAAAGACAGTACCCCATGGCACTGGCAAATGGGTGAAGGAACTGTGACTTTTGTGAATGTAGGAAAACTACTCGTGTGGGGATCTCTTCCACCAAGGCAGATTAGGTCCTGGGTAGATCAGTAAGTCCAAGAGCACACAGAAGGTAGGTAGGCAGGACAGTGGATGGAGTGTGGGGTCTGGAGTCAGAAGACCTCAGTTCAAATACTGCCTCAGGTGTTTTATAGTTGTGTGGCCCTGGGCAAGTCACTTAACCTCTGTTTGCCTCAGTTTTCTCATCTGTAAAATGAGCTGGAGAAGGAAATGGTAAACCACTCCAGTATTTTTGCCAAGAAAACCCCAAATGGGGTCACAAAGAGACAGGACTGAAAATGACTGAAAGACAATGAAAGGTCACATAGACCTATATGTACCTGAAGGGCAGAGCAGACTTGCCCAGGGTCATGTAGCTAATAAGAGTAAGAATCAGGATTTGAATTCAGAAGTCTGTACATTATACTCTAATCGATCGAAAACATGGTACTCTGTGTATTCTGTTTCATGTACTTGCATCTTTTCCCTACAGCTAAATAGCAAACTTTTCAAAGATAGAACTATATCTTGTATTTTTTTTTCCACTCCCCCCCAGAGGACCTAGTTCAGGACCAGAAACATCATAGGTAGGCAATAAATGCTTATTGACTTGCTGTGGAATTCAGAATGCAGAACCTTTGCCTGTATCTCCATCTAAATGGGATTTAGCTACTGATGGGCCAAATAACCTGTGAGGGTCTGTGCACACTCACACACATGCACACATACATAAGACAGGCTATTTATCTTCCTAATCTGTTCCCCCTTCAAAAGTTCTCCCCAACTCTCCCGCCCCTCAACTCTCCCCCCAACAGCCTGCTCCATAAAGAATGAAAGTGTACTCTCCCCCTCCCTCCTTTTTTCTCTCTCTTTCTCTCCATGCCTTTTGCAAGGCAGTTGCTTGAGACTAATTGAATTTTCTGCCCCTGGATAGAAAGACAAGCTGTGGAGTGAGTTAAAGTCCACCGTGGGGATGGGGGTGGGAAGAGGTTGTGTTAACTGGCTGTTGGGGGCCTGCTCCACCCTTAACAACAGGGGGCCGCCTCTGTGCCCCCTTGTTCCAGGGGGGAGGAAGGAGGGAATATTTATTCTGTTCCTTTCTCGGGACTTCCCTTTCAGGTCACAGAGTGGCCCCAGCCCTCCCTTCTCCCTCTTTTGTGCCAACAGCAGCTGGTAGGTTGATGGGGAGAGCTTTGTCTTTCCTGGACTCGAACATTTCTTTACAGGGCCAAGAGAGTGCTTGACACATTCCTTCATGCCCATCCCCCTTCTCAGTTCCCGCCACCTCCTGGTCCAAATCATCAGCTCAGCCACCTTCTGCTTCCCATCCAGAGGGTGGGAAGCAGCAACTGGAGAGAGGGACCCCGAGGGGAAGGGTCAGTAAAAGACTGCTGTGCATATAGGATTTGGAGGGGAAGTGAAAGAATTTGGTCCTTGGAATGGGGAACTGATGGGAGGGGTGATGAAGGGGAAGTGAGTGGGCCAGGGTTATAGAGGGAGCAAAGCCTTTGAATTATGATCTACCAAGAGCCACCATGCACAAATGCCCGCCTCTGAGTCCCCTTGGCAGTTTTCCTTTCTATGAAGAGTGTCCCAAAGGTAGCCATTGAGGCCAGGGTTTTGAGCACCAGAATCATAGTGTTGGAGCTGCCCTTTCTTTCTGATGCTTAATAAAGACCAAGCCAAGAGAATCACAGGCCCACCTGAGAGTCTCTGAGGAGTTTCTGGAAGAAGGAGGGGAAGCCAGCACTGAACACAACCTTCACAGGACTGGTGAGGGTTCCACCTGGTCTCAGTGTGGAAACTGATCCCTGGAAAGGAAGCAAAGTAAGAGAAGCTAGGCAGAAGGGACTCCCTTGGGGAGGTCAGAGCTGGCAGATCTAGGGCTGGAAGGGACCCTAGAGGCCACTTTTTACCAATGAGGAAACTGAGGCCCAGGGAACTTAAATGACTTGCCCAAGGTCATTCAAGTGTCAAACATGGGGGGGGGGTTTGAACCCAGTGTCTCTGATTCTATAGCCAGTACTCTTTCTACTGTACCACATGACACAGCGGAAAGATCTTTAGGCCAGGAATCATGAGACTTGGGGTGGAGAGCAACTAGGTGATTCAGTGGAGAGAGACCAGGCCTGAGTCAGAAAGATTCATCTTCTTGAATTCAAATCTGACCTCAGACACATGAATCTTCCTGACTCCAGACCTGACACCAGACACTTAGTAGCTGTGTGACCCTGGACAAGTCACTTTACCATATTTGCCTCAGTTTCCTCATCTGTAAATGAGCTGGAAAAGGAAATGGTGTGATGAAGATGTGGACCTGATTGGAATGACTGAACAGACCAGGATTTTAGTCCTCTCTCCATAACTTATTATTCCTGTGAACTTGGGAAAACCATTTCAATACTCTGAGCCTTGGTTTCCTCATTTGTAAAAATGGGATTAATAATCTGGCCCTACCTGCTTGAAATCAAATCAAACAAGATTTGTGCCAGTGCCTGGCACATAGTACAGGCTTTCTTATCTTCCTAATCTGTTCCCCCTTCAAAAGTTCTCCCCAACTCTCCCGCCCCTCAACTCTCCCCCCAACAGCCTGCTCCATAAGTCTTGTTCCCTTCCCTCTTCACAGGACTGGTATAAGGATCAGAGGCTCCAGGGTAAGAACCTTTGTGAAAAAAGGAAATGTGGGTATGGACTAGGGTAGGATCCTGTCTGTCTGGGGCTGGAAGGTCTTCTTATGGAGCTCTCTCTTTTTCCTCAACTTTATCAACTATGAGGCTGTAGCACTCTAAAGAAAAGGTTATTACTAGAGGGCAATGGAGGCCCATCCTGGGTGGGGGCAAAGGAGGGGCCTTCTCCATACTGCTGAGGCTGGCCCTTTAGCAGAGGGCCAGGCTCAGATCTCAAAAGAAAAATTTCTTTCCCAGGTCCTTCTCAATCTAATGCCGCCATAACCAGGTACTTTATTTCCTTGTGTTCCCCCATGGGAGCCCTAGGCTGTGCTTCCTAGAATCTCAGAGATAAAAGGGACAGTCAAAGATATCTAGTCCAACCTGTACTTAAAGGGAATCATCACTACCCGGAGCCAAATAAACCTCTAATTGTTAAAAAAAAATTCTTCGTGATATCAAGTCAAAATGTCCAATTCCTACTCATTACTCTGGGGACCAGCAGAATAATTCTACCACTTCTTCCACTTGATGACCCTTTAAATATTTGAAAACAACCACGGCATCCCTCCATTACCCCAGCCCCCACCTCAGTCTTCTCTTTTTCAGGTTAACAATCCCAATGTCTTTCAATCATTCCTAATATGGTATGGACTCAAGGCCTTTCTCCACCTTCAGTGATTTTTTTCTGAACGCTCTCTGGTTGATCAATGTCCTGTCTTAAATATGGCATGAAGAACCTCACACAGTACTCTAGATGGGATATGAGTGGGACCAGGTTTGGCAGGGGGGCTGGCCTCCTTATTGCTAAAAGTTATGCCTCTCTTAACATAGTCCAACATCTAATAAGCATCTTTTTATTATTTTTTATTTTTTGGAGGGGGGAAGGCAAGGCAATTGGGGTTGACTTGCCCAAGGTCACACAGCTAGTAAGTGTGTCAAGTGTCTGAGGCTGGATTTGAACTCAGGTCCTCCTGACTCTAGGACCAGTGCTCTATGCACTGTGCCACCTAGTTGCCCCTAATTAGCATTTTTAGCTGCCACATCCCACTCGAACTGAATTCTAGTCCACTAACCCCTCTTCTTAGACTTTTTTCTGCTGTCTGAATTTAACCTCACCTCTCTCATCTTTATAGTTGGGATATTTATTTGTTTTGCTTCTTCTTCCTATGTCCCCCCAGCCCCATCCCACTCCCATACCATGCTCATTCATTCCTACCCCTATACTTTCACTAGGCTTTCCCCTAACCTAAAAACTCTTCTCCCTCTTCTCCCCATTACCAAAACCAGAGATGTTTTGCCCAAATACACATAATATCCCCAGCAGAGTCAGTATTAGAATTCAAGTCTCCTGCCTCTCAGTCCAGTACCTTCTCCACAACCACACCTACTACATCAGAAACCAAAGCAATGGCACCCAAAGAGAAATAACAGGGAAATTAGCCCCAGTACAAATCATCTAGGTATCGAGGTGGTGCAGTGGATGACGAGCCAGGCACAGAGTCAGGAATACTTGTCTTCCTGAGTTCAAATATGGTCTCAGACCCTTCCTAGCTGTGTGACTCTGGGCAAGTCACTTAACCCTGTTTGCCTCAGTTTCCTCTTCTGTAAAATGGGCTGGAGAAGAAACTGGCAAACCACTCTTTGACCTTTTGAGCTGAGAAGCAGGTGAGACATCAAAGCTGGACTGGAACCCACCAATGTCTCTGAGCTGGGAAAGAGGGTGGGCTAAATGGAACTGGGGGGTTTAAAGCTTTTCAGCCAAGTAGAACATTGCCCTGCCTGGCAGTCACTCATTGTAAAGCTGTTGACATCTCATGGGGGGTGAGGGCAGCGTGCAGCCTGCCTCAGGTTAACTTTGAGCTGCTTGGGTTTAGGAGATGTTTACCATCAGGGGTCTTTTCTTTCCACCCTGACCCAGTCAGAGAAGTTAAATATTTACTGTGGTCTTTAAATATTTACAGTGTGGCCATCCTTCAGTATAATAGAGTGTGTGGGGGGTGCTGAGGTGCCCAGGGAGGGGAGGGGATCAGAGAAGGAAGGAGAAGGGGGATGGTGGATTGAAACTCATTTGACAGGGACAGGCAAATGTCAGAAAAATACTCAATAAGACAGAGTGTAGGACGGTCAGATCCTGTGGGTTGCTGAGTCGGTAAGAACACTGTATTCTTGACTTCTGCTAGAGGCTCTGAGCCCTAGAACTGTACTATCCTCACTGAACCACCATTTCCTATTACTGAGTCTCTATTCCCTCACTTAATCCTTACCCCAGTTCTGAACCCCCTAATGCCTCCCTGATTCCCCATTCTTGATGCTGAGCTTCCCTTTTCTCACTGGGCTCCATCATTGACAATGATTCCCATCCCTCGTAGAGCCCCTATCGCCAGCTAAGAGCCCCATCCACAGGCACACAAAGGGCAGCAATGGTAAATCTCAATCTCCAATTCCTCGAAAGCCTATAATACCTTCTTGGCATTGCAACCCCATCCTTAACACTAGAACTGATTAAGGGCATTTTTAAATGTGTTTAATTATGAACAATAGAACCAAACCTTACACACATTTTATATAATCCCAATTTTTCCTCTATTTCTCTTACTTGATTTTCAAAATCCTTCTTGAGTTCCTCCATGGCCTGTGACCAATTCCTCTAGCTAAGATTTTGACCAAGACCTCTGAGGAGTGTTTCGGATCTCCTAGAAAAAGCAAAGGATGGAAGGTTGATTGGTTGACTCTGATTGGATTTTGGGAGTAAGGGATGTGGGACCTTATAAATTTGAGCTCTAGTTGCCTCCAAGATGTAAGCCAGTGAGGAAAAGGAGAGAGCTCCATAAGAAGACCTTCCGGTCCCAGACAGACAGAATTCTACCCTAGCCCATACTCATATTTCCTTAGTTTCACAAAGGTTCTTACCCTGGAGTCTCTGAACTTGAGTTTTTCAATATTTTGACCACTATATTTCAATGTAATTAGTTTCCTCTGTAATTCTATGTATTTGATTTTATGTATTTTAAGACATTCTGAGAAAGAGTTCAAAAGATTTATCAGATCACCAAATAGGTCCAAGACAAAAAAAGTTTTAAGGATCCCTGTGCAGTCCTGTGGTGAAAACTCAGCATATACTAGGAAAGGGAAGGGCTAGTTCCAACTTCCTTGGCAGGGTTTCCTCATCTCCCCCTTAATCACATGTTTAGCTTGCTCCATCCAAGAAAGAACCTCTGCACCCTGGCAGCCCCCCCATCCCACCTTCACCAGGGAGTGTCCCATGCTTTCAAGGTCTGCCTGCCTCTCCTATCAAAATCTTCTTGCCCTAAGCTGGTTCCTCTAGGATCCTGCTCTGGGCTAAGATAATCTGATAAAACAATTCTCCTAAAGTGCTAATGGTGGCTGATGGATAAAAGGATTCCTTCTGAAGAATTACTGTTGGCTAAAGATGACACCTTGGCTAGACTGCCTGGAGTCAGAAAGACTCATCTTCTTGAGTTCAAATCTGTCCTCAGACACTTACTAACTGTGTGACCTTTGGCAAGTCATTTAATCTCTGTTTGCCTTAATTCACTGGAGAAGGAAATGACAGACCACTCCAAAGCCTCTTCCAAGAAAACCCCAAATGGGGTCACAAAGAGCTGGTCACAACTTAAAAAACAACTTAATAACAACACATTTTATCTTCCCAGGTGTTCTATTCCCATTTTAACCTGCATCCTCCAGAGAAATGGCCTTATCTGTGGAGTGAAGATTACGGTGGACATTTCAGGTGACCAGCAGCCTGGAAGGAAGGGGACGATGTTTGGGAGACAAGGAGACTTGTTTGTCAAATGGACCACTCTCCAAACAAATATTTATTTGACCTCTTGTTAGAACACATATTGGATTTGGAATCAGGAGACCTAAATTCAAATATCTTCTGTGTGACCCTCAGCACATCCATCAATCTCTATGAACCTGGGACTCCTCATCCCTCAGACAAGGATTCATAAAACTCTCCCCTCACAGCATTGTTGGGATGAATGTTCTATAACATCATGAGTTGTTATAGTTGCTGTTGCTATTATTACTTGAATCCTTGACGTTCTGATATTTCATAGATGCTACTAGTCTCTCCCTATGAAGATTATGATCTTTCCTTGTCTTAGTAGAGAGTCTTTGAGAGTCAAGGGATAAAAATCAGCTAAGGTCTCCTGTTTCCACAGGAAGCCCCTTCCAGGATCAGGGCCGATAACAAAAACAATTAGACGTTTATTGGTCATCTGCTACAATGACATATGAATCAACTGGGATAGAGTAAAATAATCAAAAGTATTAACCTAGACAATCAACGTTTATAACGTTGATTTACCAACATTTTTTACATTTTAAAAAATCTTTAATATACAATGTGTCGTCCTTTTGCTTTACTCACTTGTTTTACATGATTTGGCATGGAATTAATAAGATTTTCATGTACATTCTTTAATTCTTCATTGTGAAGCCACACATCACATTGGATATTAAGCTTACTTTTAATAGACAGTTCATTTTTCCAGGTCTAGCCTTGATTATAACCCATAGATATCTCATTGCTGTCTAAATCAGGCAAGTTCCTAGGCCTTTGAAATATGTTACCTCCACCTCTTGGATAAACTTATTACCTTTCAGTGATAGGTGATGTGGTTCAAGGTAATGTTGTAATATTCAAACTCCATTTGGGAATTTTTATAATTCCAAAAATTCCAATTCTGCTTCTCAATACATCAATATATTAATCACAGTTCATTATTTCCTTAATAAAGAAATTAATAAGCCTTAACAAGGCCTCTAGGTCCACTGCGGAAAAAAATTTCTAAGGCATTTGGAGGAAGGGGCAGAGTAGATGTTTCATCAAGCTACAGTCTGATGAAGATTACCCTAATGTTACAAGTTCATCTAGACTTCTGACAATGGTTTTTTTATAACCTTAAATGGAAAAGTAATCTTCATCAGTACAAATGACCTTTTCCCAATATTCAAGAAACCAATCTTGATATTACCTTATCCATAACAAACCTTTCTTTTTTCTTTATAGCTTTGCTTACCAGATGTTCTAAAATTGTTTTTCTTGGGGGCAGCTAGGTGGTGCAGTGAATAGAGCACTGGCCCTGTAGTCAGGAGGACCTGAGTTCAAATTCGGCCTCAGACACTTAACGCTTACTAGCCATGTGCTTGGGCAAGTCGCTTAACCCCAACTGCCCTACTTTACCCCCTCCAAAAAAGCAAAAAAAGCTTAGATACAGAATTAAATTTTAAAAATTGGTCTTCTCTCTATTCTTCCAAATTCAAGAAACCTATGTCTCACTGTAAAGGAATTATGAACAACTTTGTCAACTGCCTGTTCCATCTGAAGATCTTTGCTTCTTTTCTGATAATTAAGGAGGTTGTTTTACAGTAATAGTTTGTCGGTTAATAGAGTTATTTTACATTTTGAACAGTACTTCCCTTTGTACTTTGTGTGACTAACCCTGTTTCACTGTGGGTTTAAATGATCCTTAAAATGTTTGACTTCCACTTACCACTAGCTGCAGCAATAGCTATAATAGTCATTGAAGTGTACTCTTTAAGAGCTATAACATTTTTATTCTTCATGTAAGATTCCAAAGAAGAGTCTCCTAACTCCAAATCAACATGTGTTCTGCTATGCCATGCAGCAATAGCTCAATGGAGTGATATCCATTCTTTAAAACCACAGAATTAAAAGTACAACAAAAGAAAACCACAACACTCATGTATGGCACAAAAATCTAACACCCAACTGAAACAGAATTAACTAAAGGGAAGGAAACCATCTGAATCTGGTTTCATCTGGTCAAGGTCAGACTTCTGAACCAGTCTAGTGTACACAGAGGGGCAGCTAGGTGGCACAATGGTTAGAGTGCTGGGCTTGGAGTTAGGAAACTCAGTTTTCTGAGTTCAAATCTGGTCTCAGGCACTCACTAGCTGTGTGACCCTGGGCATGTCACTTCACCCTGTTTGCCTCAGGTTCCTCATCTGTAAAATGAGCTGGAGAAGGAAATGGCAAACCACTGCAGCATCTTTGACAAAAAAATCCCAAATCTCTATTTCTTCATGACTGAAGAGGTGGACATCTCTGAAAAATGACTAAACAGTAATTATCCATAGAAGTGCACACACATGATAATTGCTGTAACAAAATGAAACCATATCAAAAGTATTGCCTATCTCAAGTAATTCACACACCACTGCATGTACCATGTATCTGAATACAAAGACCAAAACAAAATATCCCCCTGCCCTTAGGAGGCCTCCATTCTCTATGGGATATATGACATACATATAAGTTAGTAAATACAAAGAAATGCAATAAGGAGAGAGTGCTAATAAGTCCAGGAGTGTGGTTGGAGGGGAAGGAAAGGGCTCATGTGGGAGATGATTCTTGAGCTGTTTTGTTCTTGTTTTTTTGCTTTTTGGAGGGCAATTGGGGTTAAGTGACTTGCCCAAAGTCACACAGCTAGTTTTTGTGTTAAGTGTCTGAGGTCGGATCTGAACCCAGGTCCTCCTGACTCCAGGGCCAGTGCTCTACTCACTGTGCCACCTAGCTGCCTCTTGAGCTGTGTTTTAAAGAAAGCTAGAGATTTTATAGGGATTAGATGAGGTCAGTGCAATCCAGACTTGGGGATCTCTTGTATAAAGGCCCAGGGAGAAGGACCTTCTGAGGTTATCTACATCCTCAGGGAAGGTGCCTAGAGTTTGCTCCAGTAGGAATAA
This sequence comes from Petaurus breviceps papuanus, assembly GCF_028583685.1. Taxonomy (NCBI): domain Eukaryota; kingdom Metazoa; phylum Chordata; class Mammalia; order Diprotodontia; family Petauridae; genus Petaurus; species Petaurus breviceps. Next base: position 14,054,514 of record NW_027185764.1, read on the forward strand.
TGGTAACATGTATCTGGGCCTGATTTGGAGAGACTGGCTTACCCTTTCCTCTCCCCTACCCACTTCTGCCCTGGTCTAATTGTCTGCCCATTCCTGCTCCTAGGCTGACCTCTCCAAGCTGCCTGCTTGGCCCAGGCTTCCCCTCCCTACCCTGCTGCAAGCTTCCCTTCCTGCCCCCTCCTTCCTCTGGGCTTCCCTTGGCCCACGAGGCTCGGCACACCCTTTCCTGCTTGGCGCACTGGGAGGGCATCAGGAGGGCACGTGCTGCTCTGTTCCCTCCCGTCTGACCTCAGGTGACCAGGGTCCCTTCTGGTCACTAGAATTGCTGCTTAGGACTGGGGCACTAGAGACGAAGATAGTAGTTAATCAGTGGGTCAGAAAATAACATGAACTGAACATCTCCAGGGGGATCATCTGTGGGGACGTGGGGAGGGCAGGGGCCTTAAGCTCCTGATGCAATTGGAGAAACAGGACAGAGGAATGGGCTGAATGTGTTTGTGAATGCACTGGGCATACTCCAGCACTAGAACACCTGGATTCCAGTCCCAGGTAGGGCACTAACTAGCTCTGTGACCCTAGGCATCTTGCTTAACCTCTCCAAGTCTCAGTTTCTTCAATAGTAAATCATGGGTAATAACAGATCCACTACCTACCTCTTAAAGTTGCTATAAAAGATCAAACAAGACAGTGTGTATTCCTTGCTTTAGAACTGTCCGTATATATGAGAGTTATGAGTAAGGGGTAGAATTTAGTCACTCAATAAACTTTATTAAGAGCCTGCTGTGTGCTTGGCACTGTGCTAAACTCTAGGGATGCAAACAAGTAAAATTTTATTGTTATCATTCAGTTATTTTCAGTCATGTCTGACTCTGTAATCCCATTTGGAGCTTTCTTGGCAAAAATCCTAGAATGGTTTGCCATTTCCTTCTCCAGCTCATTTTACAAATGAGGAAACTAAGACAAACAGGGTAAAGTGACTTGCCCAGGGTCACACAGCTAGTAAGTGTCTGAGACCAGATTTGAACTCAGGAAGAGTCTTTCTGACTCCAGGCCCACCGAGCCACCTAGCTATCCCACAAATATAAATAAACAAACAAACAAACAAATAAGTGAATGAATGAATGACAACAGAAGACAGTTCCTGTTCTCAAGGAGCATCTAATGGATTTGGAGCTGGAAGGAACGTTTGTTGGTGGTGTTCAGTCCTACCCAACTCTTCATGACCCCGTTTGAGGTTTTCTTGGCAAAGATAAGGAAGGGACCTTAGAGGTCGTCTGGTATGACCACCTTTCCCAGCTTCATATCCATCACCAACCACTGTGCCATCTTTGTAATCAGTGACAGATGAAGGATGTGAACCCAGATGCTCATGCTCCAAATGCTGTCTCAAAGGCTTCTTCAGAAAGGCCTAGTAAAGGCTATTCTTCCTTAATGAATAACAGCTATTATCTCTAGGAGTGCCCCCACAGAGAAAGAACACTGAGTCTAAACTGCTCAGCGCACAAAGAAGAAAGGAGAGACATTGCAGGGCTTCAGTGACTCACCCAAGGTCAAGAGGCAAAAAAGTGGCAGACTCAGGTCAGGAGCTGCCCATACCACACTGACTCCTCATGGATGTCATGGCTGGAGAAAATGTGGTGCAAGAAATTGCTGCAAGAGAAGAACTTTAGGGCCCCAACCACAAACTATGTTGGGAGCAAGGCCCAGCTTAGCTAAGTATGAAAGACCCGTCATCACCAGTGGGCTAACCCTTGGCAAAGAAATTCTCTGGTCATGTCTTTGACTGTAGCAGCTAATAAAACAAAGAAATATCTTATCAGATATTTGTTATTATTGTTATTTATTACTATTATTAATCCAAAATATTTTTTGATGGCAGTCTGGTTAAATCACTTGCCCAGGGTCATACAGCTAGTAAGTGTTTGTGGCTAGATTTTAATTCAGGTCCTCCTGACTCCAGGACTGGCACTTTATCCACTGTGCCACCTAACTGCCCCTTAACTCAAAATTCTTGAGATCTTTTTTTATTTTACAAATTAATTTATTTATTTTTAGTTTTCAGCATTTAAGATCTTTTTGACTTTTGACTTTGTTATCTAGCATGTTAGCTATTCCTCTCAGTATTATATGACCTGTAAATTTTTTTGTTTTTTTAATTTATTTTTTCAATTAACATAAATCTCCTTTCTTTCTTTCCCACCTCCACACCTTCTCCTTCACAAATGAAAAAGAAAGAAAAATAAAACCTTTGTAACAAATATGCATAGTCAAGCAAATCAAATCTCCATACTGGTCACATCAAAAAAATAACATTTCAATATGCACCCTGAGTCCATCACCTTTCTATAAAGGAAGGGGGGACCATGTTTCCAACCATGGTTGGTCATTGTGTTGCTCAGAGTTCTTAAGTCTTTCAAACTTGTTTGTCTTTTCAATGATATAGTGAAATTATAAAAACTGTTCTCCTGGTTGCGCTCACTTCACTCGGCATCAGTTCAGGCAAGTCTTCCCAGAATTCTCTGAAATCATCCCCTGCATTATTTCTTATAGGACAAGAGTATTCCATCACATTCATATATCATTGTTTGTTCCATAATTCTCCAATTAATAGACACTCTCTTGGTGTCCAGTTTTTAATGCCACAAAAAGAGCTATTATAAATATAATCATTTTTTAAACACATCTACCTACAAATTTGACAAGCATTCCATCCATCCAAATCATTGATGAGAATGTCAAATAGCGTAAGGCCAAGGACAGATCTCTGAGGTCTTCCAAGAGCCCTGACTATGTTGTCTTTGGCCCTTAACATCTTTTGCAGTCCACGTTGATTGCTTTCATGTTGGGTGTGTACAGGCATCACTGTGGCATGGTCCACACGTGTTCACCTGTTGTAGGAGCTATGTGAATACCTTTGGGAGCAGAGACAGGAAGATCTTTGGCTCCAAACAATTTAGGTTGTCAGGGCAAAGGCTGGACAGACTCAGACTTGGTCACTTGACTTGTACATTCATAGTTCATGTTCCTTTCTATCCTCTTACTTGAGGTGGAATAGTGATTGTCACCACAAAGAAGGCTGGCCTGAAATCCTGCTGCTGTCCTGACAACTTCCTAAAGACGTCCAGGAGATAAAGCTGTGAGTTTTCTGGAGACTACAGCAATTAAGACACTAATCAGCCCTTGGCTGTGTGAGACGCACAGGCTCAGTTATTGGTGGGGTTTTCATGCATGTGTTACACAATTAAACATGCTAGTACACATGTATATTACATACATACATGCTGGTGCACTGTTATGGGCATATGCCAAAGACTTTGGGGAGAAAAATTGCTAACGTAGATGTGCCTTCAAAGTCAGGATATGATCCTAAGCCTCATCACACATTGACCTTTTTTAGCTTGGCTCAAAATGAGATAGAAGGAGAGAGAGAAAAAGAATAAAGATGCTAGAGGGAGAGAGAAGAGAAGGGACAGGACTTTTTATCCACTGTCAGATCATCCGAGAGGGAGACAGAGCAAGCTGAATTGGCGGGACTTCCAGCCATCTCTTTTCCCAGTGGAGAGATAAGAAAGAGAAAGAATATTATAAATAGAGACCATTTGGGTAAGTTTCAGGCCAACAAAGGGTCGGGGGAACTAGAAAGGCAGAGAAACTGTCCCTGGGGGCATTTTTGTACCATCAAGTCATGTTGGGATCTTTCCAGAAGTCCCATCATTCAAACCTTAGATTACAACCATTCTTGCCATTTCCAGCTGCTTCCATAAAAGTTGGAGGAGGATTCTTAACCTAGACCTCTAGGTCTCAGCTCCTTCAAACAGTCTTTTGTGTTCTGATCCTTCCAAAAACATCCCATAGAAGTAGACACCGGCCTTCCTTCATCTATCCTGGGAATGTATGCTTTATAGAAAAAGCCTGAGGGGCAGCTAGGTGGCTCAGTAAATAGAGCACTGGCCCTGGAGTCAGGAGGACCTGAGTTCAAATTTGACCTTAGACACTTGATACTTACTAAAGCTGTGTGACTTCGGGCAAGTCACTTAACCCCAATTGCCTCTCCTTCCCCCCTCCAAAGAAAATATTATATATATGTGTGTGTGTGTGTGTGTGTATACACACACATGTATATACACATGCATCTTTAAAAAAGAAAAGCCTGCCAAAAGCTTATCGATCATTATTACAATGATGAAAAGTCTTACCATTATCAAAGCTTACTAAATGCTTCTTGGTTTGACTTGATCTCTGCCTCCACTTCATTCCTAGAGTTTCCTTAACCTCTGGCACCCAGTCCCCTCTCAATATTACCTTTCTCCCTAGCTTTTCACTACACTCTATTGTTCTGGGCTACTGAGTCTCATGTGGGGATGAGCAAAGAGGAGGCTTAAAAACTTATTTTCAAGGGCTCTTTAGTTAAGATAAAGTTAAGATCAAAGTCTCATTATTCCTGGAGGGAGGGATGTCCTGTCAAGGTTCATTCCTGTTTTGGGATTTTTTTTTGAGGGGGGAAAGGCAGGACAATTGGGGTTAAGTGACTTGCCCAAGGTCACACAGCTAGGAAGTGTCAAGTGTCAGTGGCTGAATTTGAACTCAGATCCTCCTGACTGCAGAGCTGGCTCTCTGTTCACTGCTCCACCTAGCTGCCCCTATTTTGGGATTCTTTTTTTTTTTAATCAAATGCTTTATTAACTTCTAGTTTACATCGTTCTTTTCCTCCAGATTTTGAGTTACAAATTTTCTCCCTGTTTTTCCCCTACCCATCACCCCAAAATAGCAGTCCCACAGGATATCCCCTCCTCCAATCTGCTCTCTCCCATATCTTCTCCCATACCCCCTTCGACTTTCCAGTAAGGAACAGTGGATCTCTATGCACCAGTGCCTGTGTATCTTATTTCCCATTTACATGTAAAATAATATTGATAACAGTATATATATATATATATATTTTTTTAACATGTGATTTTAAAACTTTGAATTCAAGATTCATTCCCTTCCTCCCTTGTCACCCACCCTTACTGGGAAGATAAGCAGTTCAGTATAGGTTGTACATGTGTGGCTAATGCAAAACAATAACATAGCAGATATATTGTAAAAGACTGACTATATTTCCCTCCTTCCTATCCCACCTCCCACTTGTTCTATTCTCTACTTTGATCCTGTCCCTTTTCAAAAGTGGGTGCTCCCAACTTCCCTCCCCCCCCCCC
>NW_027185764.1:14059811-14066130 GCF_028583685.1 Petaurus breviceps papuanus
ATTATATTCCTCTCTCACCTCTCAATTTCACCTTTTAAGTATCATCCCTTCCCATTAAACTGGTCCTGTGCCCTCTGTCTATGTATACCTGTAAACATACATACTCACATTCACATATGTATTCATAAGCCCATATACCATCCTATATAGACATATATACACACACACATTTCTATTCTCTTCAACTATTCTTACACTGAGAATAGTTTCATCAGTTACAATTATCTTTTTTTCCATGTAGGAATGTAAATAGTTCAACTTTGATAAGTTCCTTATGATTTCTTTTCCCTGTTTACCTTCTCATACTTTGGGATTCTTGGACTCACCTCTCAACCTGCAGGAGCCCCAAGCCAGACTGCCTTGATTTCTGTGTCTATCCCAGGGCCATTGGCCTGAGATTATGGAGGACCCTTTGCTGGTGCCAGATGCAGCTGGTGCTGATTGACAATTCTATTGGCCATAAGCAGTTCTGGGTCATTTTAGGATTGGAGAGGCTGTCACAAGGGAGCAGGAGCCCTGGTCTCAGCTCCAAGGCAAGGAGGGATGTTAATGCTCGTGGCTGTGGGAGGGCAGGAGACCTGGTCACAGTTCTAAGGCATAGAAGAGCACTAGCATCTGTGACTGCAGGGGAGTGGGGGACCTGGTCACACTCTCCAGGCTGAGAGGAGCTTGAGAGCTTGTGGCTCCTTCCTGGACTCTTGGAGTCACTTTGTTGGAAAGGTTGTATTCTCTTAGGTCTAATGGACCTGATATAGACACAGATAATGGGGCATTCTGGCTTGGGGTTCATATAGGTTGAGAGGCACAGTCTGTGCAGTAGTTTGAGTCAGGAAGACCTGTGTTCAAATCCTATCTCTGACATTTGATAGTCATGTGACTGGTCAAGTCACTCTCCCTCACTGGGTCTCAGTTTCCTCATCTGTAAAATGGAAAGGGTTGAACTGAAGGACCTCTCAGACCTAGTCTAGCTCTAAATCTGTGATCCTATGACCTCCTGAGTAAGGCCTCAGAGTCCTAAGAGAAAGACAGTACATAGCCTAACTCAGTGCCTTATACCTAATATTGTTGTGGTGGTTTTTTTAATCATATAGGACTCTCTGTGACCCATTGGGCAAAGATGTTAGAGTGGTTTGCCATTTCCTTCTCCAGCTCATTTTACAGATGAGGAAACTGAGGGAAACAGGGTGGAAGTGACTCTCACAGTGTCACACAGCTATTGTCTGAGGCTGGATTTGAATTCAGATCTTCCTGACTGCAGGCTCAGAACTCTAACCCCTGTACCACCTGGCTGCCCCCTTATACCTAGTAGGCACTCAATAAAGATTTGTTGCATTTGTTAGTAAATACACACAGATGCAGATATGGAAACACATATATGGACACACAGATAAACTTGCAGAAACGCACAGATAGAAGCGTGTATGAGCACGGTGCCAAAGCCAGGCGTTGGTCTCCTTGGCTAGGTGCCAGCGTGCCTCAGGCCCTTCCTGTAGGGCACAGTTTCCTGAGAAGAATCCAACCACCCTGGGCTGAGGTGAAGCTGGGTTGGGACTGGGGTTGGGTTAAGAGGTTAACTGGGGGTTACCAACTTGGAGGTTCCTCGGGCACCCTTTTATCAATGTAGACCCAGCTGGGCCTTCTCTTCCTTCTCCCCAAAGGGGAACGAAAAGCAGCAGCAAGGGAGGAAACTAGGCCCAGAGGCTCACATTTACCAGGAAACCTGACTGGGGTTTTATGCACATGTAACACTGGAGTATTTTGCTGCCTTTCCCTCCCCCCAGTCCTTGCCAAATCCTCAAGTGGACAGTGTCAACCATTACTGATGAAGCAGGTGAAGTATGCCTTGGGTACTTTTCCGCCTTCCTATCGACACGCTCCTTCCCCAGTGTGCCATGCCCACCCCTACGCGCACTCACCTGTGTCCATGTCCGTACACATAAGAATAGTCTCAAAGAATAGAAAGAAGATGCTATAGTATCGTGGGAGAGACCTGGGCTAGGACAATTGATCAGCCTGTTAACAAACATTAGGATCTCTCCCCTCAGTGCTGAGAATACAAAAGGCAAAAATAGCACCACCCTCAAGAAGCTCACATTCTAAGGGAAGAGACAAGATGAGAATACACTGCGGGGAGGCTAGGTGGCCCAGTGAATAGAGCACCGGCCCTGGAGTCAGGAGGACCTGAGTTCAAATCCGGCCTCAGACACTTAACACAAAAACTAGCTGTGTGACCTTGGGCAAGTCACTTAACCCCAATTGCCCTCCAAAAAAAGGAAATAAATAAAGTTTAGAGGCAAAAAAAAAAATCCCAATTACATTTTAATTGGAGTAGACTGCACCAAGAAGCTTTGCCTTCCTGAAATTGAATACCTCTGTGATATTGAGTATCTTAGGTGAAAAGAGATTAGTGCAAAAAGAAAAAAAGAGAGATTAATGCATTATCTAAGCAGATTTACATGGAGCTGAAAGAAGATGGATTTTGCAGATATTGCCAACAAAGAAATGAGAGGCAATGTGGTCCCAGTGGATGGGCTTGAAATCAGGAAGCCTAGGTTCATGTCCACCTCAGACACTTCTTAGCTGTGTGGCCGCAGACAAGTCTTAACTTTTCCGGACTTCAGCTTCCTCATCTGTTAAAATTAGAGTGTTGGTTTCACTGATCCCTTAAGGCTCCTGCTAGCTCTAAATCTTTGATCCACTACAGAAGCTTGGTACCTAATTTGAGTTGGGTGGTGAGAGAGAAAGAAGAGGCCTCTTACGTTTCAAGGCTGGATGACTGAGATGAGAATGGTGTCATTAACAGAAACAGTGAATCGAGGGCAAAACGTAGGCGTAGGAGAAAAGATGATAAGGAAAGATGAATGGGAGGTATTCGGAGACCATGCTTGTGGAGAGGAACAATGAATGGGAATCAGTGAAGGGAAAAAATAGAGGCACTGGGATAGAAAAGAGGCCAAAATGAGGAAAGCCTAGGGGTTTGCCGCAGTTCCCATTTCGTGGGCTGTTATTTTTCCTAAGAATCTGACTCACATCAGGGTTATTCCTTTCCTTAAATGCCAACAGGCTATTAGAAATATGAGGACTGGATCTCTGGAGAGAAATGAGGAATGGAATCATCTTCAGAAGAAGCCCAGAAAGAGATGAAATCGGTTGTAAGAATGTGCAAGCGTGAGGAATTCAGAGAATCTTGAGAAAAACTGCATGAACTGGTGTAGCATGAAAAAAAGCAGAACCCAGAGGTTAATCTACACAGTGATGCCGATAAGTTAAGGGAAAGACATGGTGATTCAAATGAATGTAATAGCAAACCTTCATTCCATTGGAATGATTATGGAATATTCTTCTTTCCTCTGGATATCGAGGTAGCATACTATAGATATGGAATACTATATATGCTGCCCTATCAGACATGGTCAGAGAAGGTTTATTTTATTTAACTCTTTTTTTTTTTTTACTACAAGTCATAGTTCTGAATATGGAGGTGAGGGAGGTATTTAGAGGTGAAAGTTATGTAAAACAAAAAACAACTAACAAACAGTGATTTTTGTTTAAAAATGCACCATTCAGGGACAGTTAGGTGATCTGGTAGATAGAGTTCTGGTCTTAGAATCAGGAAGACTCATCTTCCTGAGTCCAAATCTGACCTCAGACACTTACTGGCTGCGTGACCTTGGGCAAGTCACTTAACCCTGTTTGCCTTGGTTTCCTCATCTGTAAAATGAGCTGGAGAAGGAATGGCAAACCATTCTGGTATCTTTGCCAAGAAAACCCCAAATGGGGTTACAGAGAGCCTGACACGATTGAACAACAGTAACATCCACCATTCTGTAGCTGTATTTCATATCTTCTTCATGAGTATTTTAAAAATAATAACTTGTGACTTCATCAGAGTAGTTGCTTCCTCTCCCAACCCAGATGCCAATCACTCTAAACATTAGTAGATGAGTTTCATGAGTTTCTGGCAGCTACCCCAGCTGGTGATGAGTGTTCTGGCATTCAGCTAAGCCCATCCGTGAACAATGGATACCCAGCTTCAGGGTCCATTATGTTTTTCAGTGTCCTATAATGAAGTGGATAGTCTGGTTTACCCATCAGTCTAATTTAATGATCTAGTCCCTGACCACCCCTGAATTTCCAAAGCTGCAAACCTGAGGGCCAGATGCTACCTACTGAGGCATAGACCCTTTTAGTCTCAGCCTCAGCCACTAGCCAACTGCTTGTTTTTACATTCATATACCCACCCCACTCCCTAGCATAGAGCTTGGCATAAGAAAGTGCTTAGAATGGGCTTGTTGAATGAAGAAACTTGAACTGTGTTCAATCTAGTTTGCTAAGAACAGACAGCACTCCCTGGGCCTCCCTGGGCCTCAGTTTCCATGACTGCAAAATGAGAGTGTGGAACTAGATGGCCTTGGAAATTCTTTGCAGCTCTGGATCTCTGGTCTTATGAGTCTGGGTCCACCTTGTAGAAGAATCAGGAGGTCAAAAGAACCCTAGACTTGAGACCTAGTGACAGACCTGTCACTCATACCGTGTGACCTTGGCCAGTCAGTTTGCCTTAGCTTCTCCATTCACAAAAATGAGGACAATAATCCTGGCAGGGTCTGTTAGATAGGTACCAAGAGGCCCCCCATGACTAAATATAGCTCTCTGCAGGCCTGTCAGCTATACTGTTTGAAGACCTACCATTGAGTTGTGGTGTTGGTGGTGTCTTCTTTCAGTCCTGTTTGACATTGTGTGACCCCATTTGGGGTTTTCTTGGCAAAAATGACAGAATGGTTTGTCATTTCCTTCTCATTTCATCATTTTACAGATGAGGAAACTGAGGCTAACAGGGTTAAGTGACTTACCCAAGGTCACACAACTAGAAAGTACTTGAGGCCAAATGTGGATGCAGGAAGATGTCTTCCTGACTCCAGGCTTGGTGCTCTATCTTCTGACCCATCCAGCTACTCTACCATTAAATTAAGCATTATAACATAACCATGGTTCTATAACTGGAAGGACATCTATTCCAACTGCCTCATTTACAGATGAGGAAACTGAGACCCAGGGAAGTTGTGCCTTAACCAAAGTCACAGATTTAGTGTCAGCATCTAGCTTTGAACCCAGGTTCTCTGACTCCAGAGACAGTGATCCTTTGTAGCATGTTGGGCCCTCCTTTAAAAGGCTCCTGCCTCTTGGAGAGTTGACAGTGAAGGTCTTTCTCCTCCCTACCAGGACTGAGCCCTTTACTGTGAGGAAATGAGGTCCCAGGAGACACAGAACCACTGAAGACAAACTGGTGATTTCAGTGCTTGGACTCTTCCCCTCCTGAGCTAGGGCACAGCACTGAGGATGCCTCCTGAGATGCAAAGTCCAGGAAGCCAGGCCTCTCTAAACTTCAGCCCCAGCCTGCCTAATAGAAACCCTCTGTGTAAGCCAAGGGGACCCCATGCAGATCAGAGCTGGCCTATTTGATGGGGATTATATGTTCAAAAGCGGTTTTGACTGGGGCACCCCCCCCATTCCCACTGGGCTCCCCTCCCAGCATGGTAATTAACTTCTTCCTGTTCAGATCAGGGACTGGTTTCCAAAAACACATTCTAAAGTATTATTTTTCAAAGGAAATGTTGTTGAAAGAATCTCTGTCCCATCCCAAACCAGGGAAATGGGGGCAGTGTTGGTGGTAGAGAATGAAGTGGGAGGGATGGGATAGAATGGGCAGGATCCCAACTGGGCGTCCCCCTCATTCTCATCCACACTGGTTGGGGGGAGGGGGAAGGTTCTCTGAATGCCCAAGCTGAAGATCAAGGGAACAGGACCTTCTACTAGGAAAAGTCCTTTCTAGGGGATGACTGAAGAACTTTGATGTGTGTCCTTTGGGGGCATTGGGCTGACTGGATTGCTGTCTTGGCATAGGAGGTGAAGGTGGTATGGTAAGGAGGTAATAGGAGACAGAGACAGAGAAAGACAGAGAGATAGAGACAGTGACAGAGAAAGAGAGATGGAGAGAGAGAGCAAGAGACATTGAGAGAAAGAGGGAGAGAGAAAGGAAGATTGAGATGTGTGTGTGTGTGTGTGTGTGTGTGTGTGTATGCTGGCATGGAGCTCCAGGGTAACCTAGCCAGGTAGGACCACATATATGTATACACACATACACATATGTGTAGACACAGACAAACAGGGACTAGAGAGAGTCAGTGAGAGCTGGTAAGAGACAGAACCAGCAAGGACAGAGTCTAGAAGTACCAGTGGGAGGAGGGACAGAGAAATAATAGACAATAAGAGAAGGGGAGGGGGAGAAAAAGAGCGCAATGGCAGAGAAAGCTGGAAAGTT
>NW_027185764.1:14066140-14066826 GCF_028583685.1 Petaurus breviceps papuanus
GGAAAAGCTGAAAGCATGTATGTGGGTGGGAGTGGGGTGGGTGGGGGTGTTTCTGGGGCAAAGAGCTCTGTTAGAAATGGGAAGGGAGGGATGGTAGAAAGGGTACACGAGAGAGAAAGGGATTGAAGGATGAGAGACAGAAAAGGGATCGATTAAGTGATAAAGAGAAAGGCAAGGGTTGAGAGGTGCAGGATAGAGGGGGAAGGAGGAAAGGAGATGAGACAGACAGAGAGAAAGAGAGAGGGAGAGAGAGAGAGAAAAGAGAGAGAGAGGGAGGGAGAGAGAGAGGGAGAGAGAGACAGAGAAAGACAGAGAGAGAAAGAGAGAGACAGACAGAGGGGGGGGAGAGAGAGGGAGACAGACAGAGAGAGACAGAGGCAGAGAGAGACAGAAAGACAGAGGCAGAGAGAGAGAGAGACAGAGAGAGAGACAGAGACAGAGAGATGGGGACAGAGAGGGAAGGAGAGAGAGAGACAGAGAGAGAGACAGAGAGAAAGACAGAGGGAGAGAGACAGAAAGACAGAGGCAGAGAGAGAAAAGAGAGAGAGAGGGAGGGAGAGAGAGAGGTAGAGAGGGAGGGAGAGAAAGAGGGAGAGAGAGACAGAGAAAGACAGAGAGAGAAAGAGAGAGACAGACAGAGAGAGAGAGGGGGAGAGAGAGAGGGAGAGAGACAGAGAGAGACAGAG
>NW_027185764.1:14066926-14106992 GCF_028583685.1 Petaurus breviceps papuanus
GAGAGAGACAGAGAGAGAGACAGAGACAGAGAGAGAGACAGGGAGACTGAGTAAAGTGGACTCTGGAGTAAAGTGGAACTGAGACAGGCCTTGGGGAAGGAAGCCTGTGGGTAAGGGCCATGGATTAGAGATTCTAGGGAAACTGGAGGGGTGACGCCCTTGGGCACTGAGGTCACAGCTCCCAGGCTCCCACCTCGGTCTGTTTGCTCTCCTCTTTCTCCCAGCATATTGTATTGCAGCCCCCTTGGGCTGCTCCCAGCACCGCCCCACCCCTACACCATCTGCTACCTCGGGCCTGCACCACACCTCCTCCCCACCGCTCCCTCCCTCTTTCCCCCTCTCTCCTCGCCTTAAATTTCGTTCTAATAAGAAGGAAGCTAAGAGAGGGGAAGGTGCTTGAGATTATGTGGCTGGGATTGTGAGAATGAGGTGTAAGACTGAGTCTGTGATCTCTCTCAAGGCCAGCATCTCCAGTGTTTCTTGTCTATTGCTTGTTTGTATAAAGCCCTGCCTGCTGTCTAAGATCAGGGACTGGATTTGGGGGGATGGGGTGGGACCTTTTTTTTTTTTCGCCTTTTAGTGCAGTGCTTGGCTCACAGTAGGTGCTTAGTAAATGTTTTCTGACTGACTTAAAATGAGTCTCTTGTTGCTTGTCCATTTTAGAAAAGGGCCATTGACATCAAGAGGGTATCTTGACATGACTTGGACTTAAATGAGGCAGAGTTTTGAAAAGTCTTCAACCTCACTCTCTCTTCTTTTTTTTTTTGCTTTGGAGGGCAGTTGGGGTTAAGTGACTTGCCCAAGGTCACACAGCTAGATTTTTGTGTGTGTGCATGTTAAGTGTCTGAGGCTACATTTGAACTCAGGTCCTCCTGACTCCAGGGCCGGTGCTCTATTCACTGTGCCACCTAGCCTCCCTCACTCTCTCTTCTTGAGTCATCGAAATCCAAAATTATGTAAAAGAAAGAAAATGAGTGTGACTGTCAGCCCTGCACACGCGCACACACACATAAGGCATAAACAAGTATTTGTGAGTATGAGTGAGGGGATCATAGACTGACAGCTAAAAAGAACTCTGATCTTATCTGATCAAACCCTTTCTTTTTCCAGATGGGGAAATAGGGGTCAAAAAAGGAGTGATTTACCTAAGGTCACACAGTCAGTGGCAGAGTCAGGATTTGAACTCAGGTCCTCTGACTTCACATGCAATCTGCCTCTCAATGAATCTACACTGAAGAATAGTGTAGGAGTAAGATTGTGTGTGTGTGTGTTTCTGTGTTGTGTGAATGCATATGATTCAGCCACTGGAGAAGCTCTAACTAGCAGATCTCATAGAGCTAGAGGTGAGAGGAAACTTAAAGGTCATTTAGCCTGATTCCCTTATTTTACAGATGACAAACTGGGGCCTGAAGAGGTTCGTTCACTTGCCTGTGAACAAACAGGTAGTAAGTGTCCAAGTCAGGATTCAAACTAAGCTCCTCCGATTTCAGACCCAGGGCTTTCCCCTCCCTACTCCCACCACCATGCTTGCCTCTCAATGGGCCGACCCCTACATGTGATCAGCTCTTGTTTTTCTACAGCTGTTGGTCATGATCTCCTCCTCCAGGACTCCCTCCATTTGGGGAGCCTTGAAACAAGGCCTGGGACCCCTGTATTATCTCTGGCGTCCGAAGATTCCCTGAACCATGCTGGCATGGAGCTCCAGGGTAACCTAGCCAGATAGGAGCACAGTAACCCTCTGCTCAGCTTGTATGAAATGCCCTGACAGCCAGTTTAATAAGAAACCTCAATTTCACCCTTGGCCTGGGGGGCCCTGTCTATCTTCATCATGACCCAACCATGGCATGTGTCTTCCCTGAGCCTGGCAGCCTTGTGTCTTTACTGTCCTCCCCTGACAAACCTCAAGCATGGCAAGGGTATCTTCTCCTTCCCAGGTAGTGCTTACTACTACTGAAGTCTGTCCCTGGCTAATCCCTCCTAGACTGACTCCTTAAAATACAAAAATCACCCTGGGTTCCAAAATCCTTGGCATTGCTTCCTAATTCCTGGCAGGAGCATCTCCTTCAGTAATTAGAGACTAATTCCAGGACCGTGGAAAGATGTCCTGGCTTCAATTTTTCACTTTACTCTGCAACTAAATAATTACGATTGTGATACATCATTTCACTCCTCTGTGCATTAGTCCCTCCATCTGTAAAATCAATGAATAATATTTAGGCAACTAAAAGCCTGAGAGTTTCATAGCCAGCTATATGTATGTATGTGTGTGTGTGTGTGTGTGTGATATATTTCTACCTTTACTCTGTGTGTGTGTGTGTAGTAAAGAAAGAAATTCAGACCAAGATCAGGGAATAAAATGATGAACTTTTTTTCTTGCTTAAATTTACTTGCATGATAAGACTGAAAGGTTCTTAGGGTCCAAGAAAAACTGTCCTTCAGACCCAAACAGTCCTTTGTGGGTTGTTGTAATGTAGCTTCTGAAACAATAAAAGGAGAACAAAGGTTGGCGATCAAAAATTGAAGTTAAAGGAGACTTTTTTTTAAAAGCAGATTTTCTAACTCTAGGTCAGTTAGTGGCTTGAGACAAAGATGTTGGTCTTGTGAGTAGTAAGTTCAAAGACAGACTAAACATCTTCAGGTTCTATCTAGTTTGGTTGGTTTTTCTGTGTTCCAGCAGCACAGTTGAGTGAGTGATCCTTGCCTTTCTCACTGAAAGAGCTGAAACTTAGACTCTGGCCCTCTAAGCAGAGTTTAGAATCAGAGAGATGTCAGAGACTTAAAGTGCTATGTAAGCTATTACTTCTCCCCTGCAAAAGGAATAAGACCTCAACAGAGAATTCCAGCTAGAGTTGAAATGGTGACTACTGAGAGAACTGGGAAGCAGCAGAGAGCACAGGACCTACCAGCACCATGAAAGCAGTGGGAAGAATGAGAGGATCAATCAATGCCCAACAGAGACTAATGCAGGGAGCCATGCAAGGTGGGAATAGACCAGCTGGAACAGCACGATGGCATCACCACTCCCCTGGTGTAGACTGGGCTCATGTGTTCCCTATGTGTGTTCCTTAGGTGTGCCTGTTTTTTCCACTGATGGAACATCAATGTATAAGAAAGCATGTCCTAGGTTTATGATAGAAGGGAAACATGTTACTTTTCTTACTTGGTGATTTCAATAAATGCTTTTGCTTTCAACTTTTTGAGTCCTCTGACTGACCATTAAAAGTAACTCTATCCATGGGGGCTCATGAGCTAAGACTTTCAAGTAAACACTGACCCACAGAAAACTTTGAACCTTGGTTAGCCTTTCTAGAAGGTCCGTGCACAAGAGAAGGTGCCTCAAAGATCTATGAAATCACCGTTCTTTAGCACTGGGATAAGACAACCTCTATGAGCAAGCTGAACAAATCTCTAAGTTTCCAAAGCCACTGGACAGTTTTAAGAGGCTCAAGGCATCGCTACTCCCTGAGAAAGTGATATAAATTACAGGTTCCCTCTGCAAGCTCATTGCCCTCTAGAGGACACCCACCATGGGGGTTGAGGCTGTGCATAAACAGGACTAAATTTAGCCCAGTGAAAAGGGTAATTCAGGCTTAAAAAAAACCACAGCCTCATGGCTGGGGGTGGGGGTGGGGGTCTGGCATATACAGTTTGGCTGTTTATGTGGATCATATCTGTATTATACCAGCACTGTGCAGACTTTGCCAAGCTATGGCAGGAAGCATTAAAGTTTCCATTTTCCCCCTCTTTCCCTGACTCTAGCCCCCAGCCCTCAGAAGGGGGATTAGACCAAGAACAAGAAATGGAAACTAGAAGACACTACTTTTTAGAGGGTCTAAGGGGATGGAATTTTGTGGTAAAACCAAGATTAGGACTAGTACTTTAATCCTCTCCTCAGCAAACCTGGGCTGGAGGTTGTCTCACTCTTATATCCCATCTTCCTTTCAGTCTCTTTTGTCTCGTCTTCCTGTTTTTGTCTCTCTCTGTGTCTGTGTCTGTCTCTGTATCTCTCAGCATCTCTGAGTCTCTGTC
Source organism: Petaurus breviceps papuanus (assembly GCF_028583685.1). NCBI lineage: Eukaryota > Metazoa > Chordata > Mammalia > Diprotodontia > Petauridae > Petaurus > Petaurus breviceps. The sequence goes on from NW_027185764.1 coordinate 14,070,956, forward strand.
TCTCTCTCCCTCTCCCTCTCTCTCTGGAGCACTCTTCTTTTCCATAGCTTCATCTTCCCGCATCCCAGCAGCAGTTCCCCTGAACAAAGCGTGGGGGTCTTATTTTTCCACTCCTCCCCAGATGTTCTGGCCCTTGTATGAAGAGGTTATTTTAGGAGCTGGCTGCCCTTCCGGCTATTTCCCAACACAGCCTCCAACTTGTCCTGAAGGCAAGGGGCTAGTGGATGGGGGGGGGGGGGCAGGGGATGTGAAGAAAGAGGACAGAGAGTGAAATGCCAAAATTAAGGGTGTGACATGTGGCTGTGATCATTTCCAAAATGCAGGGGTCACCCTAGCTAGAAGCTTCTGAGTATGCAAAGAATTCCTCTGAGTCAATAGTGAATAACCATACACAATAGTTACAGTGAAAAACATTTTAAGGATCTTCCATCCTTGGAAAAGGAGGAGATGGGGGTTGATGCAAGGGTGTTTCAGAAATCCATCCTTCCTAAGGGTCAGGAACCTCTAGACCCAGGCCTGCCAGAGTCCACAACTCCCTGACTCATCTGTCTTGTTCTGATATCTCCCCTGGGCAGCACTGAAGAAGCTAGGATCACCAGTGACAGTAGGCAGGTCCCCAAAGGGAGTGGTTGGGGGAAGGGGAAGGCATAAGAATGAGACCTGCACCCGCCTAGCTCAAGCAATTTTCCATGCTCTCTAGCCCTGAATCTGAAGGCTCAAGAGATGGGAGCCGGAGACTGTCCGCAGACTGGACTCCGTCACGCTTGGCAACATTCCTACCTTCAAACAGCCCCAGTGGGCTAGGGGCCCCTGCAGAAGATTGTTGGAGAGAATCAAGTTACCTTGAGGCCTTTGTACTCCCAACAGGCATGACGGGGCAGTAAAAACTATTAAAAGAGTGTGTGTGTGATGGGGCAAGGGGGTCACAGAGACTGAGCCATCCATCCTTGCTCTGGTGATGCTGGTGAGCCCCTTGGCCTGGCCCAGGAGAATGTGGCAGGGCTTACTTAGCCTGGGAGAAAGAGGGAGATCAAAGTCTAATTGGAAAATTACCAGAGACTCCTGAACCAGGAGTATCCAGCATCCCAGGTCTCTTCTCCTTGTAAGGTTCATATTCTCTCCTGTCTTCAAGGTGACTCTCTTGAATGAATGACATTACCACTATGACTCAAAATCAAATATTTGTCCTGTGAACCAATCATAGGATTGAGAACTGGAAAGGACCTTAGAGGTCAATCATCTGTTTCAGGGGTTTTTAATCTGAGATCCAGGAACTTATTTTAAAATATTTTGATAATTGTATTTTAATATAATTGGTTTCCTTGATAATCCTATGGATTTCATTTTATGCATTTAAAAAACATCATTCTGAGAAGGGTTCTATAGGTGTTATCTGACTGTGAAAGGGTTCTAGGATCAAGAAAGGTTAAGGACCTCTGATCTAGTTCAATCCCCACTCCCCTCCTTCTACTTCCCACCCCCTGGTATTTTATAGATGGAGAAAGAGAGTGATGTTCCATGTTTGTGTGTTTAACAATTCCACTCTCAGAGGTTAATAATTAATTTAGAAAACAAAAGTGGTTTTAAAGGAAGGATCTAGTACATTTTGCTAGGAGACAGAGAGGAGGGACAGAGACAAGAGTAGTCGGACATAAGAATGTCCCTGATACTTTTGACTCACACAAGGAGAAAGAAGATTGAACCAAGGGCAAGAACTGAGGACAGGAAGACATGCTGCCTCTCTTAGAGTTAGGGAGAGGAAGACTCTGATAGAAACTGATGAGAATGAGAATGGGAAGAAGGATATCAATTGCTTGGAAAGGTAAGGAAAGTAAGCAGTCTCTGGATTAGGGCAGGCTTTATTTTTTAAGTTTTATTATTAATTTATTAATTAATAACAAATTATTAAATTTATAAATAAATTTGTAATTTTATAAATTATAAATTTATCAAAATAAATAATAATTAATGGTTAATTTTTATTTATTTTTAACATGAAAAAAAATTTTTTTGAGTTCCAAATTCTCTCCCTCCCTACAGTCCCTCCCCTACCCATTAGGAAGGCAAGCAATATGTCAATTATACATGTGCAGTCATGTAAAGCATATTTCCACATTAGCCAAGTAAAAAAAAGCAATAAAAATTTAAGAAATATACTTCAATATGCACTCAGAGTTCATCGGTGCTCTCTCTGGAAGTGGATAGCATTTTTCACCATGGTTCCTTTGAAACTGCCTTGGATCATTGTATTGAACGAAAGCTAAGTCTTTCAAAGTTGTAGGACAGAGATTCATAAACCTTTTTACAGTCGTGGACCCCTTTGGAAGTCTGGTGAAGCCTATGAACCCTTCCTTAGACTAAATTTTAAATGTATAAAATACATAGGAGTATAAAGAAAATAAATTATCTTGAAATATAATTATGAATATTTTATTTTAAGTTAATGGAGTTCAGGTTAAGATTTTAGCCTGAACTAGGAAGATACACGTATGCAGATAAACAAGGTAATTTGACAAGGGAAAATGCCTTTACAACTGAGGGGAGAAGGGCCAAGGTTGGGGGGGGGAGTGAGAGGGGGTGCTTCACAGCACAAGCACCTAAGCTGAGCTTTCAAGAAAGATAAGGCTCCTGGGAGGAACACTTCATTTATTATTTTGTCTCCTGCTTCCATCCCACCCCAACACAGAAATTCATTCTTTATACTCTTACTGGAGAAATCCCCCTTATGTATAGACCTAGTAATGTCAGTGTTTCTGCTTTATAGTTGTCCAGTTGTATCTAACTCTTCATGACCCCATTTGGGGTTTTCTTGGCAAAGATACTGGAGTGGTTTGCCTTTTTCTTCTCCAGCTCATTTTACAGATGAGGAAATTAGGGTAAACAGGGTTAAGTGACTTGCCCAGGGTCACAAAGCTAGTAAGCATCTGAGGTTAGATTTGAACTCAGGTCTTCCTAATTCCAGGCCTGGCACTACCCACTATATCACTTAGCTGCCAGTAATGTCAGCACTAAAAAAAAACAAAACCCAAAACACCAACTTCAATGACTCTCTAATGCCTACAGAGTAAAATTCAAATTTTTCTGGCATTCGAGGACCTGGCATCACCTGATGCAGGTTCTATTCTATTCAATTTAGCAAACACTTATTAAATACCCACTCCATGTTAGGCACTGGGAATACAAGGACAAAATTAGTCACTGCCCTCTGGAAGTTATGGAAGAGGAGTGAAAGTACACAGATAAGTCAATACAAGATAGTTTAAGGAAAGAGAAACTGCCAGTGACTGGGTCCAATAGGGGAGGCTCTCTGGAGGAGGGGATCCTCCAGCTAGCCCGTTGAAGACAGACAAGTATTCTGAAAGGTAGTGATGAGAAAGAAGCATTTTCCAGACTGGAGGTAACAAAAGCATGGAGGTGGGATCTGAAAAGTGAAGGTCAGAGAAGAGCTCTAGTCCAGTTTGGCTGGAATGTCAAGTTCACGAAAGGGAATATGATGAAAAAATAACGGAAAAGTAGATTAGCGCAATAGCTGGGGGGAGGGTCTTAAATGTCAGGTTAAGAATGTTTTTATCCAATAGATTTGTGTCAAGTTGATAAATAAGGTTCTTGGGAAGGGGAATGACACTGTTGAACTTGTGCCTTGGGCAGATTATCCTGGTACCTGTATATGGGATGGATTAGAGAAGGAAAGAAGGGAACAGGTTCTTATTAGGTTCCTACTGTGGGTACTGTGAAAAGCACTGTATAAATATTATTTGATCCTCACAACACCTCTGGGAGGTAGGTCCTTTTATTATCCCCATTTAACAGTTTAGGAAACTGAGGCAGGCAGAGGTTAAGCCACTTGCACAGGGTCATACAACTATCTGCGACTAGATTGGAACTTGAGTCTTCATGACTCCAGAACCAGTGATCTGTCTACTGTGTCACCTAGCTGTCTAGAAGGTAGACTAGAAGTAAGTCAGTGCAAGAAGTGAGGAGGACCTGAATTCAGGTGGTGATGGTGAGTGTGGAGAGGAGACATAGATAGGGGAATTGTCATAGAAGTAGAATTAATAAAATTTGATGACTAATTGATACGGGGGGGGGATGGGAAAACAGAGAGAAAAGTCAAGGATGACTCCACAGTTAAGAGCCTTGGGAAGTTTCCTCAACAGAAATTGGGAATGTACCACGCTTGTGGACTAGGGGGAGGGAATATCTTCTCATATCTCTTCTCGTGAGCCAATGCTTGTCCTTTACAATTTAGCAGCATTCACTCTTTTTTTTTTTTTGGAATGTGTATGTATGTTCTCTCCATTTACATTGTTGCAGTCATTGTATACACTGCTTCCTTAGCTCTCCTTATTCTGTATCAGTTCATATAGATATTTCTACACTTCTCTGTATTCATCATATTCATCATTTCTTATAGCCCAGTAATAGATTATAATATTATTATATAACATTGTATTATTCTATATTATATTATAAAATATTATTACATTATTATATAATCTATAACAATATTACATTATATATTGTATAATACATTATTATATATTATATGATAATATTATAATATAAAATAGCCCAATATTAGATTATAATCATGTATCATAATTTATTTAGTCGTTCCTTAAAGCAGAGTAGATGCTTAATAATTATTTCTTGAATAAATGAGCAAATGTCTCAAGTTTTAGTCATTCCAAAGCTTGCCTCTTTAACTGGACAAAGCTTAACTTTGTATTTATCCTATACACGTGTTATTGTTTCTTATACATAATCTCTTCTAGTACATCTTCACTACCTATAAAGTAAGGTTTGTTTGTTTTTTTTTTATTCTGTGTGTTTAAGAAGGGAATTTGTGGGAGGTGGCTAGGTGGCTCAGTGAATAGAGCACTGGTCCTGGAGTCAGAAGGACTTGAGTTCAAATCGGGCCTCAGACACTTACCACTAGCCATGTGACCTTGGGCAAGTCACTTAACCCCAATTACCCTCTTTAAAAAAAAAAGAAAGAAGAGAATTTGCGAAGGATCATAGAATATTAGGTCTAGAGGGTATCTTTGCAGATCCCTCAGTCCAGGAAATTGAAGTTCCCATAAAGGAAGTCACCTGAAGTCACACAGATATTTAGTAATGGAGTTGACAAGTCAGAGCAATAAGGGTCCAATCACTCAAAATCAGCTTTTGTCAGTCCAGGTCCGGATTCCCTGGGCCCCAAAATAAGTCTGTATCATCTCTAGTTTTCTACTACTTGTGCCCCAGTTAAGGATGAGATAAACTGCATTTTCCCTTCTCAATGTTTCCCCTTTTGTTCAATCTAATCTTGTCTTCTCTCCAAAATTAATAACCTATGATAACATGGATCTTCTCATCCACCCATTCCACTGGGGGAAGTCTATACCTACACCTATGTGTAGGTATGTGTATGTATATATGTACATATGTGTATATACATGCATGTATATGGAGAGAAAGAAGAAAGAGACAGAGTTTCCTGGCATGGTGCTGGTGCAGGTTTCGTGACCATGCCATGGATCAGCACAGCAGCTCTGTGGGCCCTTAGTGCGGTAGATAGTCTAACACCTTTTCTGTCCCACACTTTTCCTTCAGGGCCTCCCAAACAATGAGCTAGCTCTGGCCGTGCAGGTGTTAAGCTCATCACCTATATGTGCATCCCTGAAAAGTACATTTCCAAGATGAGTAAACTTACCCACAGCTTTCAGAATTTGCCCAATAGCTCCACATATGAATGGTGTGGTGCTGGCTGGTGGAGAACCTCTGTTTTCTTGGTGTTTTAGGCCAAAATTAGCACAAGCAGCAGAGAGTCAGCCTATACTTTGTTGAATCTTAACCTCCGAGGATTCATTGAGGGCATAATCAGGAGACGGAATCACTTGCATTTGAATTTTCTTAGGAAGATTCTAAAATCTCCTGGGAAGATAAAGTACCAGCTACTGAGGTCCTTAAACTAAACTGCCATCATTCAAACTCTGTTTCAGAGACTGCAAATCTTATGGACACATTGTTCAAAAATCAAACTTACATTTGCCTAAAGGTTGTTTGTCCTGTTCTGAAAGAGGGTCAATGACATCAGGAGGGCAATGTCTTGACTTGCATGTGAATTGGACTTAAGTGAGACAGAGCTGTGCAAAGCCTTGCTCTCTCCTCCAGGGTCATCTGAGACCAGTGACAAGATATAGGTCAGGACCACTGGAGATGACCCCAGATGCAGTGGGAGACCTTGGCCTTTTTAAGCTAAGATCTTTCCCAGGTCTCAATTTGTCTGAAGCAACATCCATCTGCTGATTTTATTTAAGATTATTTTAAGGAGAACTCACACAAGGCAAGCGTTCACCTGGAGGTCAGAAGTGATACAAGAATATTCTCAAAGGTTTCTTTGTAGGAGACACTGGCACAGGACCGACCAGCATGGTCCATGCCTGCATTAAAGAAGGCACTGGGCTCTATAAGCAGAATTAGTAGTGCAAAAGAGATGTGAGATGCATAACTTTAGAGACATCTCCACTCCAAATGCTCGTGTGCATTATTTGTGCCCGCCCTGTGGTAGAGCCTTCTGAGCTCACATTGGTCTGATCAACCACAGTCAGACACACTGTACCTTGGCCCCAACATAGTGATGTTATTTTGGTCCTATTCAAGAGCAAAGGCCAACAACCAACCATATATGTTGTACTTACCTCCCCTCTAATGTATCTGACAACACTGATATTCCCATCTCACACTTAAGCTCACAGAGGCACCGGCCCAATGTGATTAACTGTTCAGGTTAACCTGACAAGTCAATTGAGTCAGTTGTTGAGGACTATCAATGCTCTTTGTGGAGAACCTACCACGGTAGGCAGTAAATAAATGCTTTCTGGTGAATGATTGGTTTTGGTCCTGTCGGCTGCCTCTAGCCGTCTGATGCCCTGGGACTGGGACTGCTGACTACCTAGGACCTCTACATCCAATCATTTCTGAGTGTTTCAGGGACTGGATACAAAGCAGACATTCCTCAGATGGGCGACAGGCACCTGCAGCATTCGGTTCCAAAGACCCACATTCAGATTCTAGTCCAGTCCCTTCCTACCCGTATGACCTTGAGCAAATCACTTACCATTGTAGTCATAAAACAAGGAGAGTGCCTCATACCAACTGGTACTGCCCAAGTGTTTTAAAGTTACAAGAGATGGTATCTCATTTGTTCCTCACAATAAGTCTATCACCAACCAAAAGATCAATTAAGGAAAGAATAGTGACTCCAGCCAGAGGGCCTGGCTTCAGATCCCACTCCCCCGAATGACCGGGAAAATTAACGTAAAATGAAGTGCCTTCTAGCTCTATTATCTCATGATTACATGATGCAAACAAGCAACTTTTGTTTTTGTTCAGCCGTTTTTCAGTCCTGTCTAACTCTTCATGACCCATTTGGGGGTTTCTTGGCAGAGATATTGGAGTGGTTTACCATTTCCTTCTCCAGCCATTTTACAGATGAGGAAACTGAGGCAAATAGGGTTAAGTGACTTGCCCAGGGTCACACAGCTGGGCTGGATTTGAACTCAAGTCTTCATAACTCTAAGCCTGGTGCTCTATCCACTGTGCCATTTAGCTGCCCTAAGCAATTTTTAAGTGCCTGCTATGTGAGGAACTGCCCCAGTCCCTAGGGATGCAAATACAGAAAAATGAAACAATCTTTGTTCTCAAGGATCTTATGTTCTACCAAGGGAAACAGGCTGCATATAATTAAGTATAACATATAGAATAAATATATATGTACAGAACAAATGCAAAATAAAGACAAGTTAGTGAAAAAGAGCAACAGGCAGTTAGAGAGGGAATTGGTAAAGGTATAATTACTCCAACTTTACAAATAAGGAAACTGAGGCTCAAAAAACGTTGAAGTGAATCTCCCTAATTCACATAGTTAGGGGAGGGAGGGGTGGCCAGAGGAACCTCAGAAACAGGAAATTCTAGGTTCAAACGTTGCCTCTGTGGTCCTGGATAACTACTCAGTGCTTAAGACAAATCTAGAAGACTATGGATGCATTCATTAGTAGAGAAAGTCTACTCATACAGGATTCCCTCTACCAATGAAATTATAGGTCTACTTTCCATCCCTACTTCTTTGTATCCTTTCCCACTTTTCCAAAGCCAGTTGGAGGTGGGGTCAGGGGGCTGTGGGGAAATAACAGTAGCCTGACCTTTTGAAACACAACCCAATGACCTAGAATCCTTGGTAGACTGTTTTACCCTCACTGGCTGATTATTTAGGGGATTTTCATGGCCTCAGTGTCTGGATTGGGGTTTTCTCTTCCCTTCCCCACATCATTTGCCATCCAAAATGGAGTGGATAAAGCAAGGGGAGAGCTCATGCCTTAGGTATCCCCCATTCCTCAAGATTTCCCTCAATAGCAGGTCCCACTGCCCTTTTCTTAGTGGAATCCCAGGGCCTCCAGAATCGTCAAATAACTTCCAGATCTTTCATCTAATTTAATTACCGGTCCCCTTTCTTTCCTTAATCACCCAGCCTCTGTTTATAAACACCAAGGAAGACTCCCTGCCCCAAGGCTGCAACCTGAGAGCTTCACCTCCCATCTGGAGAAACCATTATGTCTCAGCTTGCCAGATGTCAGGGAAAAAAAAAATCCCACCCCTCTGGAAGGCTGGGAGCCACTGTCCTGCCATTCTCCACCAGGCTGCCAGACGGATCTTCTAATGTATTTGTAATTGATATTAATATATTGATAATATTGTAATTGATATTGTATACAATAATAATATTGTAAAAAAAATAAAAATCAATAATAATTGATGATAATGTAATTTGTAATCTAATGTAATTGACACTCCTGTCAATCATTCCCCTGCTCCAAAACCTTCCATTTGCCAAGAGAGTCTAAACCTCTTGGCTTGGCGTTCAAGGCCAGCCACAATATGGTTTTCCTCATTTTATGGGCACTTCCTACACAACAGGCTGAGTTCCAGTCAAACAGAACTAGTTGCCCTTTACCAGATTCCCACCCATTTTCTCCTTTCGGGTTTGGTAGCACTGATGCAGCCTCATACAAGGTTCATTAAGAGGGGTGTAGCTTCCAGGAACAGGGATGTGGTCATCTCACGCTCCTCTGCCCTGGTCAGATACCATCTGGAGGACTGTGTTGAGGTCTGAGTGCCTTGGATGTTGATAAACTGTAGGGGATTCAGGGGAGGGCAACAAGAAAGGTGAGGGGTCTTGAGGCCAAGTCATATGGTAATCAACTGAAGGAAATGGGCATGTTTAGCCTGGACAAGACTCAAGGGAGGCATCAGGGATGCCTTCAAGTATTGAAAGGCTGTCATGTGAGGAAGAGATTCTATTTCTTCTGTTGGGTCCTAGAGGGCAGAACCAAGAACAATGAGTAGAAGTTGCAAAGATACTGATTTAGGTTTTTTATCAGGTCGAATTTCCTATCCCTTAGAGCTGTGCCAAAGTGAATGGGCTGTCTGGAGAGGCGGTGCATTCCCCCTTCCTTAGAGGTTTCTAAGCAGATGCCTGATGTCGACTGTTCAGAATGTTATGGAGGAGATTCTTTTCATGTGTGAATTGGACTCCACGGTCCCCTTCGACTCTCCCTGAGTTTTGGTGTATGCACTTCTGATCTTCCTGGATTTCTGGGTGTTTTGGTTGCCTCCTCCCACTTGCTAAGCCAATGCTGGCAACAGCCCATTCATATGGACAGCCTGTGCCTTCTGAGCTCAGAGCCCACACTGATCTGGTCAGCCATAGTTGGATATGTTATACCTTGACCCCAACACAGTGATGGGTGTCCCAGAAGCTGCCTACAATCCTACATGTGATGGCAAGCTGTATTACATGTGACTTGAATGTCCTGTTAGGCCATTTTAGGTGTTCTCTTCCCACTTCCCAAGATTTCATCCTCAGGGCAGATGATACCCATTGGCTGCTGGATCACGTCACCTGCTCCCTTGACTTCCCATTGGCTAATGGGGTGGAACCCTATATCTTAGTGCCACCCTGAACAATCCGCTTCTGACTGTCTCTTTTATACTTCTATCTACTATCATCCTGAGCATTTCCCTTCAGATTGGCTCATTTATACTCTTATCTACTAACGTCTTAGTGGAGGTCCCGCTGCCTCCCACCTACACTGTTGTAACCCCTAACAGATCTTCTATTCTCTCCCTTTATACACTTTACACCTCATACCTCCTTTAGAATGATTAATCACTTCTCCACTAAAAATCCTTCAACAGCTCCCATTGCCCAGACTTCAAGCTCCTTAGCCTGCCATTCAAAGTCCTACACCAACTGGCACCACCCTACCTTCCCAGTCCATGCTACTCACCTCCATATATAGTTGAATGTTCTGTGAAAATCATACTATTCTGTACATGCACTGTATTTTCCTACCTCCATGCCTTTGCTTATGCTCTCCCTTATGCCTGGAATGCCTCCTCTGTCCCCCTGTTGAATTCCTCCTCATCTTTGAAAGTCCAGTTCAAATGTCATCCCCTCTGGGAAGCTCTCCCTGATGCCCCAGCTGGAAATATTCCCCACCCCCTACCAGAAATTGTCATAGGGAAAAGACCCTATGATTTCATTGGTCTAGAGGAGGCTCAGAAGAGGAAACTATCTCTCTCAAAGTAAGCTGTCATTTTATCTGCAATTTATGGTCTTAGAGAGTGACTCGGAGAAAAAAGAGGGTAAGTGACTTGCCCCAGGTCATACAGTCAGCATGTGTCAGAGGCAGGACCGGAATCCAGTTCTTTCCCATCCTGAGGCTAGCTCCCTACCCACTAAGACATTCCTCCTCTCAAATCTCACTTAGTACTTTTTAATATATTAAGACATCCTTATGTATTAGACTTGGCTGTATCCTGTGTCATAGCACCTTTTAGGGTGAAGGGTCCATTAGTACAGGAGAAATCATAAAGACAGGATAAAAATCTAAACTCTGTGTCTCCTCCACTGCCTGGTGGAGCTCTGAATACATTGGTAGTGGTCCATCGTTTTCTAAGAGGACCAATGACATCAGGGCTGATGTCTTGACTTGTGTGTGAATTGGATTTAAGTGAGGCAGAATGGCACAGAGTCATCAGCCTCACTCTCTCTTCCAGAGTCATCGAGGTCCAGTGGCAGGACAAAAGTGAGGATGACTGGCCATGGCCCAGGATGCAGGGGATGACCCTGGCGTCTTCGATCTGCCCAAGCTCTAAGTCAGGGCTGCATAACCTGCAACCCCCCGGGCCACTTATGGCCTGCCTAACACTTGCAATGCCCCAAATGATATCAGGTGGCCCGTGAAAAATGTAGAAAACATCCTCTACATTTTTTGAAGGCCACCCGAAATCCTCAGGTGTCCCCGTGGGCCGTAGGTGGCCCAGGGGTCGAAGGTTGTGCAGGCTTGTTCTAAGTGTTCTCCATCTCCTGCTTCAGCTGCCTTCATGGCTTTCTGTTGGAACCAATTGTTCTTATCCACCCATTCTGCCAGGCGAAGTCTTCACATGTTTAGGGTAGACATTCCCCTAACTCACCAACAGGTTTGAGGCCTGTCTGTTACCTTCAACCTGGTTTAGCCCATCTGTAGCTACAGCTTCTTGGGTGAAAGGTGGACACCAAAGGCAGAGGAGCAGCCCTGAAAAGGGCTTGACAAGCCCCACACCAGAGTGCTAGTCCTTCCTGAATACCCCATGCACCCCCTCTGAGTTTAATAGGGGCTCAGTAACTGCTCTATTGGAGAGAGAACGGTCCCCTCTGCTTCTTGCTTCAAAAAGGCCAAATTCCAGGTCATCCATAAGGAAATCCAGAGATATCTCTTAATTGTTACTTATTTTGACACTGCCAGTCCGATGCCCAAGAAGGGGTTAGTTAGCATTTTACTGTTTTTCTCACATCAGCCTGTTGACCATTCCTTTGGCAGGATTTGCTGAAAGTTATTCAAGTCCCAGCCTACCACCCGAATACTACTGGATCATAGCTCTGGTCATCTAGTCCAATCCCCTCATTTTCCAGTGAGGAAACTGAGGCCCGGGAATATTAAGGGACTCACCCAAAGGTCCACAGAAATAAGCACCAGAAACAACATTTGAACTCAGGTTTTCTGCTTCCTGGAGACAATGCTCAATCATATTTTGTCTTAGGAGCAGGAGCTGGAGCTGGAGAACCAGAAGAAAGAGGAGGGAAGAAGCGGGGAATCAGGAGAAGAAGGAAGATTTCCAGCATCTGTCCTCTAGCCTCTGAGCACAGGCACATAAGCACACACACGCACGCGCGCACGCACACACACACATACACGCAAACACCCACGCACACACATACACACCCCACATACACACACACACACACCCCAAGTCCATTTGTTCAGAGACTGAGAAAGGGCAGCAAGGTAACCTACCTAAAAAGTTAGTATTTGAACCTGTCATTGCCTACACAGAGATATACCCAGACATACTCACACCCTGGCCACCAACCCTCCTTATCCCTCCAGTTTCCCTGAATTCTCTTTGCCTCTCAGTCAGCCTCCATTAATACTGTTCTCAGCCTTGCAGGAGCACCTCAAGGCCCCTTCTGGCTCCCTAGGTCATGGTTAATGAGAGACTATGCCAAATCATGGAAAAAGCATTGGCCTTGAAGTCAGAAGGCCCAGATCAGAGATTGAGAGCCGGATGGAACCTTAGAGGCTGTCTGGTCTCATGCTTCAGTTCTGATTCTCACTAGCTATGTGATCTTTGGGAATTCACTGAGGGAATTCCCTCTGTCTCAGTTTCTCCATATTTGTAATGGGGATAATAATAGTAACAATACCTATTTCACAGGATTGTTGTGAAGAAAGCTTTTATGAACTTTATAGTCCCATAGAAACATACCACCTTGGATCTTTGCTTTCTTTTTCCTTTTTTTTTTTTGGAGGTGGGGAGGGTGGGAAATGAGGAAGGAAAGAAAAATAGATTTGTATTAACTGAAAAAAAAACTAATTAGAAAAATAAACATAACACTTTGGGAAGTGGATGAAAAGGATAACCCCTCCCTTCTCCCCCCCCTCACTTTTAGGTCCCCTCTTACTGTCTGACTTTCCTATTAGCATTAACTCCCACCTTGAACACACACACACACACACACACACACACACACTCTCACAAACACACCTGGTCCTAAGGGTCAGGTGGTCTGAGTTTTCATGATAGACATTTCTCAGCAGGTATATCTGCCTTCTGAAGATGCCTTTCCCCCTCCCTCATTTCCTCCTGCCCCTCCTTTCCTATATACTATAGATTCTTTTAAAATGTTTGTTGAATGAATAAATGAATGAGGAATAGGGAAACAGAAACTAAAGGTCCACCACATTTGATATCTGATACATCACTGGTACAAAACTCCCATCTAAAGAAATTGTAGGAACCCAGGTATCATCTTCATAGGGAGATCTTAGATGTTAGCTAGTCTAAACCTCTCATTTGACAGATGAGGAAACTGAAACCTAGAGAGGATAAATGAATTGTCAGAAGTCACACAGCTGGTAAAAAGCAGAGTTAGGTTTCTAACCCTGGTCTTCTAAATCTACATTCAATAATTTTTCAGTTGACCATTATGATTTTTAAAAATCTTATTTAATATTTTTTCCCCAATTTCGTGTAAAAATAATCTTAAAGTTCTTTTTTGGTTTTCAAATTTTGAATTCCAAATTCTCTCCCTCCTTTCCCTTCCCCCTCATTGAGAAGGCAAGCAATTTGACATAGTTATACATGTGTAGTCCTGCAAAACACACTTAGAAGATTCTAAGAAGCTATGGGAGAGTCCAAGGCTTGGTAGGTATCTAGGCAGGTGATTTCCAGGCTCTGAGTGGGGAAGACCGGGAAGGTGTGCCTGAATCTACTTGTACCAACTCTGGAGAACTGAATGGTAAATTTTCAGTGTGAGCATTTACAACTCATGACTCAGCAAACACTATGAATCAGGGCTCAGTTTATTGTTTTGTTGATTGTCTAGCTTTAAGAAAGTGATGGAGAAAGTGTTGGTAACACAGGCAGATAAGGTTTAAAAGCAATTGTGGGTGCGTTGCTTCTTTTGGAAAGCCAGTTGTTAAATATTTAAACATAGAATTTTAACATTCATAGGGAATTTTAGTGAAAGAGCATTGAATCCAAATCTCTCACTTTACAGTGGGAGGAAATAAAGCCCTAGAAAAAATTAAATAATTTACCCAGTGTTTTCATGGTTGGAACTAGAACCCAGGTCTCATAGGTTTCAGAGCTGAAGAGACTTGAGGTGCCACCTAGTCCAATCCCTTCATTTTGCAATTGAGGAAACTGAGGCAGGGAAAGAGGAAAGGCCTTGGTCAACCAGTTACAGAACATCTCTGCATACTCCACAATCTCTATAAGGCTTTTCCCCTTACACATGATTCAGATTCTCCCTGAAGCTAACTCCCTATTGTCTTCCACGTGGAGAGATTTCATCAACCAAGCAAGTTTCTGGTTCTGTCCATGGATCAAAGCCCTCATTACCTATGCTTACCTGGCCAGAAGATCTGGACTGTTTGGGTTGCCTGGAAAGTTCAGATTTGAGGTATATAAGAGGCTCTGTTCAGCAGTCTCACAAAATTGTCTTTACCTGGGAAAGTATAATAGATATGATGAGTTATTGTTTTGTATTTTAAGTATTTGTTGTGAGCTTATAAACCCTTTGGGAGCAGCTAGGCAGTGCAGTGAATGGGCTTGGAGTAGAGAAGACTCATCTTCCTGAGTTCAAATCTGACCTCAAACACTTACTAACTATGTGACCCTGGGCAAGTCACTTAACCTGGTTTGCCTCAGTTTCTTCATTTATAAAATAAGCTGGAGAAGGAAATGGCAAACCCCTCCAGTATCTTTGCCAAGAGAACCCTAAAAGGGGTCACCAAGAACAAAAAGTTCTACCTGATATCAGATTTAGACCTACGTTTTATCTCCCAACTAGATTATAAGCTACTTGAGGGCAAGAAGTAGATCATTTTTCATCTTTGGATTCCCCACGCTTAACTCAGTGCTTTGCACTCAAGACATGCTTTAATCAATTTTTCCTGAGTTGAGCTGAAGGCAGAAAACCAACTTCCTGGTTTTGCCTCAGCCCCTCCTCTGAGGCTGAGACTCAGTGGCCCTCCCAGTCATCCACTAAGCCCAGATCCCTGAAAAAAGACAGGGGTTAAACCCAGTCTGGGCCTGGATTCAGATCCCTAATCAGAGCTGACTCCAATAAAACCTTATCAGCTCCTACAACACCCCCCTGAGCACATATCCTGGGGCTACTCAGCGATAAGAGATTCAAATAAAGGAAACTGCAGTGAAAACACAATGGTCGGGGCCCTCTAACCAGCTCCTTCCATAAACAATGACTGATTCGAGGGTTAATAAAGAGAAAAGAGCGGCCAGTGCCCAGGGCTAGGTCTGGCCAAGCGCCAGGCTGTCCTCGGGAGACGGAGGAAGGAGGAGGCCTGGTGGGGTCCCCTTTAGGACAAGAGTCAGCCTTTTACCAGTGGCCTGCCAAATCTTCACTGACTCACCTTAATTTAAGGCTTCCTCTTCGGGTAATGATTCCTCCCCTTCCTCCTCCCAAATCCCCATGGATGGGAACCTCCCAGTTCAACTCGGGCTAGGGGACTTGAAGTAGAATTGTATTGTTGACATGGTGCTCTACTAGAATCCAGATGAGAGAAATAAAAGGATCTTCTTCTGGGCCACCCAGGTGGCTTAGTGATACAGTGACAGGGGATTTTTTTTAGGATCAGACACAAAATTCAAATCAATGCAATTCAACTGGACGAGCATTTTTTAAAGTGTTGATACTTTTAGTGTTTGCATCACCTCAGTATCTCTTTCTCTTTTCCTCCTCATCAAGTCATCTCTTGTAAGAGAGAATTAAAAGAAAAAGAGGGAAAAGTAATTCAGCAAAACCATCCGATGTATTAACTGAGTTTGGTAGTATGTGCAAGACCCTACCTTTGCAAAGAAGGGAGGTGGGGTGCGTTTTCTCATATCTTTTAGCCAAGGACTTATTAAGCAATTGTAAGGCACTGTGCTTGGCAATGTGGATACAAAGATGATCTTATTATCACACACATTCTATCCAGGGACATCGGCCTTCTTGAGGTTCCTCTCATGAGACACTCTTTCTCCTGACTCCAGACATTTTTCTTTCCTTTTTTTTTTTTTGAAGATAATCAGAGTTAAGTAACTTGCCCAGGGTCACACAGCTACCTATATATATGTGTGTATACACATCTTGTTTATACATGGTTGTTTGCATATTGTCTCCCCCATTAGATGCTAAGTTCCTCAAGGGTAGAGACTGTCTTTCTTTTCTTTATATTGCAATATTGAAATAGAAAGTCCATTATTTAACATTTAATGCTCTCCCAGAGGTTTTCTTGGCAAAGATACTGGAGTGGTTTGCCATTTCCTTCTCCAGTGGATTAGGGTAAACAGAGGTTAAGTGACTTGCCCAGGGTCACATAGCTAGTATGCATCTGAGGCCAGATTTGAATTCAGGTCTTCCTGACTCCAGGTCCAGCTCTCTATACTTCAAGCCACCTAGATGTATGTATGTAATAGTAATGGAATTTAAGGATCCCCCTGTATTGGCTTGGTTTTTGGGTTGATTGTGTTAAAACCCAGAGCTTGTGAATCCCACTTATGGGATGGACTTGTTGACATGAAAAGAGAGGGCTGAACTGGGAGAATCTGGTGTCGTGAATTTAGAGAGGCACAAGCAGAGAGAGAGAGAGAAAGAGTGAGTGAGTGAGAGAGAGAGAGAGACAGAGACAGAGACACAGAGAGACAGAGAGAGAGAGACAGACAGACAGAGACAGAGAGA
Organism: Petaurus breviceps papuanus; assembly: GCF_028583685.1. Lineage (NCBI taxonomy): Eukaryota > Metazoa > Chordata > Mammalia > Diprotodontia > Petauridae > Petaurus > Petaurus breviceps. The sequence goes on from NW_027185764.1 coordinate 14,087,790, forward strand.
GAGAGAGAGACAGAGAGACAGAGAGAGACAGAGAGATAGAGAAAGGCAGAAGAATTTTTTGGAAGCAGCATTGTGGAGGCAGAAATGGAGAGGATTGCTGAGGGCCAGTTTGAACTGCCCAGGACTTTTTAGAGCTGCCACCCAGAGCTGCCAAGGACTGAGGAGACATGGATGTTATGCTGGTACTTTGTCTGTTTTGAGGTTGTTTTGCCAGAGTCATCCACTGGTGAAGGCCACTGCTGTTGTTGTAGAGGTCTTGGAACCTTGCTGTCAGTTCAGAAGCCCTGAAGAAGTATTTTCTTATTATATGTTTACAGAAGTCCTGGAAGAGGGTTTTGCTAATGTTTTCAGAGGTCCTAGGACTGTTCTGCAGACAGAAAATGAATTAATGAGGACACTGGCAATGTATCTTGTGGCCTTGCTAAGCTTTGTCTCTCCAGGAACAAGGATTGCTGAGAACTTGCCTTGGGTCAAGATGAAGAAAAGGACCTCTCTTTAGGTATTAAATGTTGTGCTTAAGCTTGTTGTAACTCTGGGGTAGATGGCCTATTCAGTTGTGATCCAAGGGGGGGAAACTTTTGGCTTTTTTGTGCTCTGTGATTGACTCATGAATGTACTGCCTAGGGGTAGAGTAGTGCTTACAAGAGGGACTTCGTGATTGACTAAATGAATGTAATGCCCAGGGGTGGAGTAGTACTTGGAAATTATTGAATTACACTTAGTGAATGCTGTATTTTGAATTATGCTATATTTTGATTTTCTCTGTTCTTAATTTGTCACTGAATAAAATGGAGAGCAGCTATGCTGGTATTTTGAACCTTGGGAAGTTGCCTTTGCTTGGCATTACAATGTATAAAATAGTAATTTATATTGTAATAGTAATATAAATAGTAATTTATATTGGCTTTTGGATTGATTGTGTTACTTTCCAAAGTGGTATATCTATGGATATGTATGTATATATATATATGTATATATATATATATATATATACATGCATATTAAAAATACATATATACACATGTTTTATATGTACTGTATCTATATATAAGGTATCATATATCTACATAGATAATATATAATATGTATGTACATATTCTGTGTGTATATATATGTATATACTACATTGGGAATTTGCATACATACATATGCATGGATAGCAGTTAAAGTTTACAAAGCACCCTGCAAATATTATCTCATTTTATCCTTACAATAACTCTGAGAGTTAGGTGCTGTCATCATCTCCATTTTTACAGATAAAAAAACAGACAGAGAGCATCGCCCAGGTCTAGTGTTCTATCTACTTGCCCCCTAGCTGCATAAGAAAATTAAGTCCCAGGTTCATTAAGGATCTTGCCTGAGGTAGCTATAGGTTGTGATAGAATTAGAACCCAGTCCAGTATGTTTTCTACTTTTCTTGCCTTCAGGACCTCTTCTACAGAGAATAGGGCTGCATTTTCTAATTTTCTTAAGTCTTTGTTCCCATAACTTGTAATTACATTAGCACTGGGAAGGCCCCTTAAAATCTCCTTGAATACATGCAACCTGTAGGATGAATGGTATAGCTTGCCAGACCTTGCTTCTGTACTCCCCAGCTGTACTGGCTCTGTATTGTACCTCTAGGGGTCATATTCTGGAGGGTCTATAGGGCACAGTTGGACTAGAGGGTCTTCAGTCATTTGTCCATTGACACACATTGTCTTCATTCCTTTGCCCCATGTCTCATAACATCCACTAGAGATGTCATGAAGGGAAAGGAAACCACCCAATGGGCCTAGAAGATGGAACCTCTGCTCAGTGCTCTAGCACCATGGGAAACTCCCTAGCCTACTCGACAAAAGTTGGCCAGTCTTACTCTTGTCTCCTTATCCTTGAAGACTTCAAAACCCAACCCATGACAATCTGCTTCATAATCTAGCTCTTCCTCCTTTTACATTCAAGACTTCCGTATCCTGCATCCCTTTTTCTCTAAGATGCTATCCAGTAGGCAAAAGTCTTATAATCTAACTATGAGTCCCTACTAAAGTCACAATGGCTCAGTATTTCATACAATGTGTCCCAAAAGTCTTAGTGCAGTTTTAAACTTTAATAACTTCAGAAGTTATGAATTCTATAGGCTTATAGAAAACAAAATTTTAAAGGTTAATTACTTAACTTTTAAAATGTTAATGTATTTCTTATTAAAATTCAACAGAAGCTCCATCTTGTGCCTTACATTGTGGCAGTCAATTTTCGAACTTTGTAAAAAACTTTCATCAGCTGTTGCTTAGTGACTGAAGGGATTGCTTGCGTAATCCTAGCCTTAAGATCATTGAAAACACAGGATTTTGAGGTATGCATACACAAGAGTTTGGATGTGACCCCTGCAAGAAAAACGTCTAGTGGAGATAGATCAGGTGACCAAAGTGGCCAAGCGAGAAGAGCTCCTCTAGCAATCCACCCGTCTGTCATAAGAAACTGTCACACACAAAATGCAGAATGACAGGGTATGCCATTTTTAAAAAATAAAAATTAAAAATGCATTATTCAAAATTCACAAACCTAAAAAAGTGTAAAAGAAATCTAAGTGATTAAACTTTCAAATTATGTTTTCTGTAAGTTTGTAGTTTTTTCCAATTTATTTATTTATGGTTTTCAACATTCACTTCCATAAATTTTAAATTTTCTCCCCCTCCTTCTCCCTTCCCTCCCCCATACGGCATGCAACCTGATATAGGCTTCACACTTACAATTTGTAGCTTTTATACTTCTGAAGTGATTAAAAGTCAGAGATGCATGTCTGGGTTTGAATACTAGCTTTGGCATTTACTAACTATGTGATTCACATTTAGTACCTGTGTGACCATGGATAAATCACTTAAATTCTTTCATCTATACAATAGAAAGATTAGAATAATTTACTTCGACTCTGAGGTCTCTTCCAGTTCTAAATATGAAATAGTAATCCTATTAAATAAAAACTTCTATGAAATAATAAAACAATAATAAATTTATTCTATGAAATAGACTTCTACAAAATAAGTCATGGGTAGCAGAGACAAGAATCAAAGCCCTTATTTTATAGATGAGTAAAATGAAGCCTAGAGTGAGGATGTGATATCCCAAGTTCACACAATTAGTAGGTGGCAAAGATGGGACAATACTCTACCTCTCACTCCTCAGGATCGTAGATTAGAGTTGAAAAGGACCTTAGAGGTCATTTAGTCCAAACCCCTCATTTTACAGATGAGGAGACTGAGGTCTAAGGGGTGGTGTTTGAACCATTTTCAACTGCCCTTCAATTCCAAATCTGCCCCTCTTTCCACTGTGGTTATTAGTTCCAACCCCCTCCCCACCCCCCAAACCCATCCAATTTAAATAACCTATTAGTCTATTGTCAGCAGGCAGCTAGGTGGTGCAGTAGATAGAGCACTGGGCTTGGAATCAGGAAAACTCATCTTCATGAGTTCAAATCCAGCCTCAGACACTTAGTAGCTGTGCAGCCCTGGGCAAGTCATTTATCCCTGTTTGCCTCTATTTTCTCATCTGTAAAATGAAATGTAGAAGAAAATGCCAAACCATTCTAGTATCTTTGCCAAGAAAACCCCAGAAGATGAGTTAGACACAGAAAAACAACTCAACAACAACAAAATCTACTATCATATTACCAGGGGCAAAGTGATCTGTTTCCTAGCAGGGGCAGCATCCTAGGGGAAATGGGGTCCTGGATCTGTAAAATTTGAGCAGGAAAATAGGAAGGGCTAGATTATGAAATTAATTACCAAAGTGGGGTTGACTAAGAGGCTCCTCAAAGGGGTCAGAAGTAGAGTGAAAGAATCTGAGAGGTCAGAAGGGGCCAGCTTAGCACAGTGCCTTGCACATAGTAGACACTATTAATTGACTAGTCGACATAGTAGGCACTGTTGATTGGTTGTCGGCAGGAAAACTAAAACCTAACATGGGCCTAGGGCCTGCATCCCCTCTAGTGTCTCGCAGGGTGTTCTGGATACAAGCAGAACTTACTAAATATGGAATGAATGAATGAACGAATGAACATTTGAATGAATGAATATATGCCTCCCTTCATTGTGTTTCCAACCGTTAGGCCCAGATAGTCCTTTACTTCAGACTTCTATGTTTGTGAAATCTAGAGTAGAACGAGCCAAGATGACTAATTTTATGGTTTCTGGGTCTGAACTAGGGAAGCCTACCAGATTCACTACAGCCTTACCTTCCCAGGGCTGGTACTAATGGGGTTTTTATAATATAGCCATTTTTCTTCCCTGAGTCCCTTCCAGTCCCCACATTTCCAGATGGATGAGGGCACTTCCAGCATCTCATATTTTGCCCAGACTCTCTTCACTCCATCACATTCCAGTGAAATGGTTAAACCCATTTTGCAGCTGGATCAGGTATATCTTTTGAAATTGGAGAGAGAGAAGAGATTGGTAAAAGGAAGGAGGCCCAGAAAAGTTAAGCTGCTTATTTAAGGTAACAAAGCACAGAAGTAAAAGAATTAAGCAAACCATTCTATCCTACCTCCCCAACCTTTATCCTATTCATTTTTTTTGCCTATCACTTTGCTGGCTGAGTCTGTCCTGTGTCCAGAGAGACTCCTTAACCTTGGAATTTGCCCTATATACCTCCCCCATGGAGCCTTGGGCCCTGAAGATTTCCTTGGGTCAAGAACTGACCTCACTCCTGGGCCAGGAGCTATTCCAGATGTGGGGGAAGCACCTCTTGTTTCCAGTACAGACTCCTGAAAAATGTTCCAATGGAGCCAGCCAAGGTTGAGGTATGTTTTCAGCTGCCAGAATCCTGGGAAACATGACTTGGGGCTGAAGGAATCCAGGCCAGGGATTGGGGGAAAGGAGAAGTTCTAGCCAAGAGTAGGACCCCAGGACTCCTTTAAGGTCAGGAGGCAAGTTTGTGTTCAACTTCCCACTTTAATCAGTCTATTAATCAACCAATCAATCAGTCAATCAACAAGCATTTCTTGCTATGTGCCAGTCTAGTGGGAGGCAGGATTACCAAAAGGAAAAAGGAAGAAAACCAAAACTTGCCCAAACTAAAACCAGACTGTAATATAACATTTCGTAAAGAGTGTCCCAGGTTTCTCACTTTCTGTGATAATATGACAAATAGTATTTCTATTGCAAATTAAGATTTTTCAAGAGTTTTACATACTTTATCTCATGCATTCTTCACGATGACTCCATAATTGCCTTCATTGTAAAAATAAGGAAACTGAGTCTCAGAGCAGTGCCTTGCCCAGGATAACCCAGTTAGCAACTGTCTGAGACAGGAATTAAAGTCAGATTTTTCTGATTCCAAGTTCAGCGTTCATCCACGACTACAATGTAGTCTCTTCAAACTTGCCAAATACTGGACAATTGTTCATTCTAGTGGAAAGCCCTCTAAATGAGATGTTGAGTTGTTCAGATCTCTCAGTCATATGTGACTCTTCACGACCCCATTTGGGGTTTTCTTGGCAAAGTACTGCAGTAGTTTGCCATTTTCTTTTCCAGCTCATTTTACAGATGAGGTAACTAAGGCAAACAGGGTTAAGTGACTTGCCCAGGGTCACAAAGCTAGTGTCTGAGGTCAGATTTGAACTCAGGAAGATGAGTCTTCCTGACTGCAGGCAAAGAATATTTCTATTGGGGGGGGGGGTGGCTGTTGGGAAGTGACAGTGACACAGAAGAGTACCAATGAAACATTTTTTTTTTAAAGGAAAAGCCCACTGGCCCTTCTCACAAGGCCATTATTGTTGTACAAATAAGATTAACACAGGCAAAATTCAATTAGAGAACAGCTCAAAATGGTGTGTAATTAGGTGCCAAGCCACATGGTTCATGTGCAAGTCTTTTTTTTTTCTTTTTGGAGGGGGAAAGCAGGGCAATTGGGGTTAAGTGATTTGCCCAAGGTCACATGGCTAGAACATGTTAAGTGCCTGAGGCCGGATTTGAACTCAGGTCCTCCTGACTCCAGGGTCAGTGCTCTATTCACTCCGCCACCTAGCCACCCCCATGTTCAAGTCTTAAAGCACACTTTAAACCTTTGAGTGAAATACAAAAGTTAGCTATTGTTATTATCAATCAATTAAATATTAGTTACTAATCATAATAGCTAACTTTTAGAGCTTTAAGATTTGCAAGGGCAGCTAGGTGGCACAGTGGATTGAGTGCCTGACCTGGAGGCAGGAGGACTCATCTTCCTGAGTTTAAATTTGGCCTCAGACACTTCTAGCTGTGTGACCCTGAGCAAGTCACTTAATCCTGTTTGCCTCAGTTTCCTCATCTATAAAATCAGCTGGAGAAGTGATTCCTTCCCTCTGCCCAGTGATAGTCCCACCATACCCCTGAGATCCTCCTCTCCTCTCTCCTTTGCTGGATCTTCCTCCAGATCATACCCTCTAATCATAGGTGTCCCTCAGGGCTCTGCCCTGGGCCCTTCTTCTACCCCCATACTACTCCACTTGGTGATCTCATTTAACTACCATCTCTAGGCTAATAATTCTCAAAATCTATCCCTCCTGCTCCAGTCTCTCATCTCCAACTGCCATTCTGACATCTCAAACTATGTCCAGTAGACGTCTGAACATCAAAACAAAACTTTTTATCTTTCTCCTAAATGGTCCTCTCCTTCTACCATCCCTATTACTGTAGAGGGTAACATCATCCTTCCAGACCTTCAGGCTCACAACCTAGAAGCCATCCCTGACTCCTTGGTATCTCTCACCCCCCCCATATCCAAATTGTTGCCAAGGCCTGTTGATTTCACCTTTGTAGCACCTCCTGAAGGTGCCCTCTTTTCTCTTCTGACCCCACTCTGACTCAGGTCCTGATCACCTCACTCCTTGATAGCTGCAATAGCCTGCTGGTGGGGCTGCCTGCCTCAAGTCTCTTCCCATTCCAATTCATCCTCCATTCAGCCACTGAAGGGATTTTCCTAAATCACATGTCACCCCTCTTCTCAGTAAACTCCAGTGGCTCCCTATTGCCTCCAGGATCAATACAAAATGCTCTGCTTAACATTCAAAACCTTTCATAACCTAGCCCCACACACCTTTCAAGTCTTCTTAGACCATACTCCCCAACATGTACTTTTCCATCCAGTGACACTAGCCTCCTGGCTTTTCAACAAACAAGAAACTTTATCTTTCAGCTCCCAGCATTTTTTCTGGCTGTCCCCTCTTGCCTGGAATGCTCTCCCTCATTCACTCTGACTACTGACCTCCCTAACTTCCTTTAAGTCTCAACTAAAATCCCACCTCATACAGAAAGCCTTCATCAACCCCTCTTTAAAAAAAAAATAAGTTTGTTATAATTAAAAAAATTTATTTAGTGTCTTATTTTCTCCTAGTTACATATAAAAACAATTTTAACATTCATTTTTAAAACTTTGAGTTCCAAATTCTTTCCTTCCCTCCCCCCCATTGAGAAGGCAAGCAATTTGATATAGGTTATACATGTGTAGTCATGTAAAACATTTCCATAACAGTCATGTTGTAAAAGAAAACATAGACCAAAAAAAAACCCCCTCAAGAAAAAGAAAGAAAGTAAAAAAAAGTATACTTCAATTTGAATTCAGACACCATCAGTTTTTTCTCTGGGGATGGATAGGATTTCTCATCATAAGTCATTCTGAGTTGTCTTGGATCATTGTATTGCTGAGAATAGTCAGTCATCTTACAATATTGCTGTTACTTTGTACACATAACATTTCACTTTGCATCTGCTCATATAAGTCTTTTGCAGGTTTTCTGAGACCATCCTCCTCATCATTTCTTATAGTATAATAGTATTCCATCATAATTATACACCAAAATTTGTTCAGTCATTCTCCAACTTATGGGCATCCCCTTAATTTCCAATTCTTTGCCACCAGAAAAGAGCTGCTATATTTTTGTACATATAGGTCCTTTTCCTTTTTGTCTTTTATCTTGACTCCTCTTGAGAAAAGTATTATACTTTTCTAGTAGAAGTATTGCTAGGTCAAAGGTTTTTTATATGGTTTTATAGCTCTTTGGGCTTATAGCTCTTTTGGGCATTCTTGCTTTGCAGAATGGCTAAATCAGTTCACAACTCCACCAACAATGCATTAGTGTCCCATTTTCCCATCCCCAACATTTGTCATTTTCTTTTTCTGTCCTATCAGACAATCTAATAGATATGAGGCAGTACCTCAGAATTGTTTTAATTTGCATTTCTCTAATCAATAATGAGTGAGAGCATTTTTTCATATGGTCATAGATAGCTTTGATTACTTCATCTGAAAACTGTTCATATCTTTCTATCATTTATCAATTGAGGAATGGTTCTCATTTTTATAAATTTAATTCAGTTGTCTCTGAGTGTAAGAAATATCTCATATGTGAGAAATGAGAGCTTTATCAGAGAAAACTTGCTTCAAAATGTTTTTCACAGTTACTATTACTAAATGTATTTCCCTCCATCCTATTTTCCCCTTGTCTATTGTATTCTCTCTCTCCTTTCACCCTGTCTCTCCTCAAAAGTGTTGCATTTTGCTTCTGACTACCCCTTCTCCCAATCTATCCTCCCTTCTATCATTCTACCCTGCCCCCTTTCTCTTATCCCTTACCCTTACCCTCCTACTTTCCTGCAGGATAAGATAGATTTCTATACCCAATTGAGTGTGTATATTATTCATTCTTTGAGCCAATTCTGGTGAGAGTAAGGTTTACTCATTCCCCTTCCTCTCCCCCATCTTCCCCTCCACTGTAAAAACCTTTTTTTGCCTCTTTTATGTGAGATAATCTAACCCCATTCTACCTCTCTCTTTCCCTTTCTCCCAGTACATTCCTCTCTCACCCCTGAATTTTATTTTATTTTTAGATATCATCACTTCAGATTCAACTTATACCTATGCCCTCTGTCTATATATACTCCTTCTAACTACTCTAATCATGAGAAAGTTCTTACCAGTTACAAGTATCATCTTCCCATGTAGGAATGTAAACAGTTTAACCTTAATGATTTAATGATTAAAAATGATTTCCCTTTCCTGTTTATCTTTTTATACTTTTCTTGAGTCTTGTATTTGAAAGTCATTTTCAATTCTGGTTTTATCATCAATAATGCTTGAAAGTCCTCCATTGAGTGTCCATTTTTTCCCCCTGAAGAATATACTCAGTTTTGCTGGATGGGTGATTCTTGGTTGTAATCCGAGTTCCTTTGCCCTCTAGAATATTGTATTCCATGTCCTCTGATTTTTTTTTAATGTAGAAGTTGCTAAATATTGTGTTACCCTGACCATGGTTCCATGATAATTGAATCATTTTATTCTGGCTGTTTGCAATATTTTCTCCTTGACCTGGCAACTCTGGAATTTGGCTATAGTATTCCTGGGAGTTTTCTTATTGAGATTTCTTTAAGGAGATGATCTGTGGATTCCTTAAATTTCTATTTTATCCTCTGGTTCTAGAATATCAGGGCAGTTTTCCTAGATAATTTCTTCAGATGATTGTGTAGGGTAGTAGTTCAATGTTTTAAAATAATCTCTCCTGGATCTATTTTCCAGGTCAATTGTTTTTCCAATGAGATAGTTAACATTGTCTTTTTTTCATTTTTTAAATTTTGTTTTATTGTTTCTTGATTTCCCATAAAGTCATTAGTGTCCATGTGCTCAATTCTAATTTCTAAGAAATTATTTTCTTCAGTGAATTTTGTGCCTCTTTTCCCATCTGGCTGATTCTGCTTTTTAAGGCATTCTTCTCCTCATTGACTTTTTTGATCTCATTTACCATTTGGCCTAGTCTATTTTTTAAGGTATTAATTTCTTCAGTATTTTTTGTGTTTGCTTTACCAAGCTGTTGACTCATTTTTCATGATTTTCTTGCATCACTCTGATTTCTCTTCATAATTTTTGCTTTACCTCTCAATTATTTTTCAAAATCTTCAGCTCTTCCATGGCCAAAGACCAATTCATATTTTTCTTGGAGGCTTTGGATATAGGAGCCTTGACTTGGCGATCTTCTGACTATGTGTTTGGTTCTTCCTTGTCACCATAGTAACTTTCTACGGTTAGAATTTTTTTTTCTATTTGTATATTACTTACAGCCTATTACTTGACCTTTAACTCTTTGTTTAAAGTAGGGCTCTGCCTCCAGGGTGGAGGGTGCACTGTGCCAAGCCTCAGGGGTTTTCTGCAGCTGTTTTCAGAGATATTTCTAGGGACCTGTAAGTTTTCAGTTCTTCCAAGGTGATCTAAGGAGAGGAGTTTACTCCTCTCCGGGCCTGTGCTCTGGTCTGTGAGTGACCACAGAACTGTGAGGAGGGACCCCGTCCACTGTGGTCACAATCTCTGCTGTGCCAGTGCTCCTCCTCACCCTGCCACACATGACTGTAGCCCAAATCTGAGTATGGGCAAAGCAACAGACCTGCCTCGGTGCCAGCAAAAAGACCCAGCTGTTCTACCCCCTCACCATCTGTGGGCTGACAGCTCCTGAAGCAGCTGCTGCTGCTTCATTATCTCCTGTTCATCCTGTATACAGTTGGCTTTGTTTATGTTTGTTAGCAAGTGATCTCCCCCATTAGAGTCTAAGCTCCTTGAGGGCAGGGACTGTCTTTTGCCTCTTTTTGTGTCCCCAGCATTTAGCACAGTGCCTGGCACCATAATGGGTATTTAAAAATATTGATTAATTGAACTGCAAAATGGTTATCACAATAGCATGTACTTTCCAGGGTTATTGTGAGGATCAAATGAGATAATATTTATAATGCACTTAGCAGAGTGCCTGGTACTTAATAAGTTCTATGTAGATAGTGCAGTTAGGAGGCACAGTGGATAGAGTACAGGACCTGGAATCAGGAAAACTCGTCTTAGTGAGTTCAAATCTGGCCTCAGACACTTACTAACTGTATGACCCTAGGCGAGTCACTTAACCCTGGTTACCTCAGTTTCCTCATCTGCAAAAGGAGCTGGAGAAGGAAAAAGCCACTTCAGTATCTTTGCCAAGAAAACCACAAATGGAGTCACCAAGAGTTGGACACAGGGGCAGCTAGGTGGCACAATGAATAGAGCACCAGCCCTGAGCTCAAATCTGACTACAGACACTTGACACACTTTCTAGTCATGTGACTTTGGGCAAGTCAGTTAACCCCAATTGTCCTCCAAAAAAAAGCAAAAAAAAAAAAAAAGAGTTGGACACAACTGAAAAACGACTGAAATAACAAAATATAAATGATAACCATTATAGCTATTATTATTATTACAATCAAATTGCCCATCAACACTGGTAAAAGAAATTTCCACAGTGGGAGTTCCCTATGCTAATGAAATAAAAGGTCTGGCCAAAAAAAAAAAGCATTTGTCCATGCAACAGAATATTATTGCATGGTAAAAAATAGAACATGAAGAACATAGAGAACTATGGGAATATTTAAAGTATTGCAGAGGAAAGTCAGCAGAACAAAATTAAACATAACTAATACACTCTAGGACCTTATTTTTAAAACAATGGCAACAAAATTTTCTACATCCACATGCAGAAAAGAGGTGGGGAGAAGGGAGTATAAATAAATAGTTACTGTTGTTATATTATGAACTCTCATGTTATTAATATTTTAAAGATCAGAGTGTAAATAATTCCAAGTTACAGTTTTATTCACGGTTCATCTCCGTATTGTTTATTTATTTGTACTCATAGATATTGCCAAGATGCTTATAAAAAACATTTTTTTTAACATTCTGGGGGTTTTTTTTTTGAGTTCCAAATTTTCTCCCTCCCTCCCCACTGAAAAGGCAAGCAATGTGATGTCAATTATACCTATGAAATCATGCAAAACATTTCCATATTAGCTGTATCTCACACACACACACACACACACACACACACACACACAACCAAAGGAAAATAAAGTGAGAAGACTATACTTCAATTTGCACCCAAAGTTCATCAGTTTTCTCTCTGGAGGTGGATAGCATTTTTCATTATGAGTCCTTCGAAATTGTCTTGGATCATTATATTGATCTGAGTAGCCAAGTCTTTCCCAGTTGATCAATAAAACATTTTTTTAAAAATAAATAAATTTTGTGGCCCAGTCTTATAAGTGCTGGCAAAATTCATTGTGAGGACATAGTAATGGCTGGGATACACTCTAGGGCAACATATGATGAGAAGTATTGGATGGAGCTTGAGGGGCTCCTGGAAGAAAAGCTGGTCTATATGGAAGCATCTGGAGCTTGAGAGTCTTAGGGATCCCCTATTACTGTTCATTTGTTCTATAGAAGAGGAAAATGAGGTCTAGGGAGGTGACTTGCGCAAGTACATTCAACTGGTGTTAAGGGAAGGCCCCTGGTTAAAGAGTCTGGAGGCTTGAGAAGGAATTGTACTTACTATTTATAAGTGGCTTTGGGTGAGAACCTAATTTCTCTAGGCCTCAGTTTACTTGTCTAAAGTAAGCAGATTAATGATCCTGAGGGTCCTTCCCAATTCTTAGGATGAGGTCTGTACTTGAACTTTATCCTTCCCTCCCGTTCTGGCCACCCTCAAACTTTGCTGAAGTCAATCTCCATGAGTGCCCCAACAGACAGACTGAGACTTGGGAACAACCTTAATTTGGAAAGGTCAAGGTCATTGCCAATCACCTTGACTTATGTCTTGCTACTGGACTTCAGTGGCTATGGAGGAGAGGGTGAGGCTGACGACTTTGTGCAGCTCTGCCTCATTTAAATCCAATTCACAAGCAAGTCCAGACATTACCTTGTGATGTCACTGGTCCTCTTCAAGAATGAAGGGTGTACAGTAACAGATCTGTACCTACAGGCACAGGATTCAAACCTAGGTTTCTTGACTTCCTGGCATAGTGTAGAGAGTGCTGGATTTGGGAAGATCAGAGGGATCAGAGCATCTGGGTCTGAGTCAGTTTCCTCATTTATAAAATGAACGGCTTGAGAGCAGATGACCTTTGAGGTCCCTTTCAGCAGGAGGCCTATGATCCCGTCATGCATCACACTCTAGCCTTCTAATAGGGGAAGGGATGTCTATGGACTGAATCCCTGGAAACTCTCCCCTCCTGGGGATGCACCCGTTCTTCTCTGTGAGGATTGTCCTCTCTATAGAATCTAGGCATCACCTTCCCAGGGACTTGGCCTTTGGATCCCCTTTGCCCTCCTGTGACTCCTTTCAGTGAGTTTCCAGGCTCAGTTGGGTGGGAAAGCCTATCTATTTTAACAAGTCCTGAGAAAGTCAACAACCTTAGCCCTGGCACCTCCTGTTTGGGGATAATGTGCCCTATCTAAGCTGGCCTCACTGGGCAATGCAGTGCATCCTGGTTACCTGTGCCCAAACCACATATCCTGGTATTAGGCTTGGGGTGGGACCCAAGCTGTCTGGCCAGAGTCCTTGCATCTGACAGCCCAGCTCTACTGACGGGTCAGCCTGTTTGCCAAGAGACTGTTATATCCACAGTAGGGCCCACCCTCTCAAGAGCTAGAGGCCTGAGGATGTATGGGGAAAGAGGGTGGAGAGGCTGGGAAAGGAGCTCAGCTCAAACAACCTGTCAGTCTAAGTCAATATTTGTATTCAACACATTTTGGCAGCTAGAAACCCACCTGCCTCCAGGTAGAAACTGGGCAGAAAGGAGGGCCTGTGACACGTTTAAATTGTCCTTGATGTTTGACCCTCATGCCACAGAACTGAGGTCTAAGCTGAGACTGAGATCCAGCTTTCTTTGGTGGTCCCAAGTAGATAGCTCTGTGGATCCTAGAGGCAAAAGGCTTTCACAAAGAACCTAATTTTTTTGGAAGGAGGAAGAGACAACTCTGAGATCATGAGTCTTTTGACTTCCTTCACCTCAGGCCCTATAAACAATGAGTGAATGGATGGATGAAAAAGCATTTATTAAGCACCTACTATGTGCCAGGCTAGACATCAGGAATGCAAATACAAAAGTGAAACAATCATTGCCTTAAAGGAGCTTAAATTCTTCAGTCCATCCTGCCCTTGGAGTGACCTCTTTCCCACTCCTTCTTTGCCAATGACTCCTTTGCTCTGCCCAGCCACAGTCCAGCCATGCCCTGAGATACATACACCCCTGGTCTTTCCCAAATTAGGCATCCATCCACACATTGGAGACAATGAAGACCTGTGGGGTGAATGAAGGAAATGAAGTTTCTGCAGTTTTTATGGCATATGACCTTCCATCAATCGAGATGTATTGATCACCTATCATAAGGGCACCTCTCATATGCCCAGCACTGTGCTCTGAGAGTCAAGGCCCAGGCACTACCTAAACCAGGGGTAGGGAGCCTGTGGCTTCAAGGTCATGTATGGTCCTCTAGGTCCTCAAGTGCTTCCCACTGACTGAATCCAAACATTACAGAACAAATCCTCTTATTAAGAGGCCATGTGATCCAAGCAGTTTGGTTCAAGTACATTATGTAAATATGCACATAAGGTTTGCAAGTAGAATAGCTGAAGATGCAAGAAGGATCTAGGTCATTTCAAAGATAATAGAGCCAGAAGCATTATTTAGGGGAAGTCAAGGCTTTGGAATCATATCTCTAAGCTTTGAAATTATACCTCGGGGTGTAATTGTCATCTCCCTCCCCTACATGACAGTAAAAAGAATGCTGAATTTGGAGTCAGAGGCCCTTGTATCACACAGCTCATTTAATTCTCACAATAACGAAGTGTGGTTGTTTAGTCATTTCAGTCATGACTGACTATTCATGAAGTGACCCCTTTGGGGGTTTTCTTGGCAAAGATCCTGGAATGGTTTGCCATTTCCTTCTCTAGCTCGTTTTACAGATGGGGAAACCGAGGCAAACAAGGTGAAGTGATTTGCCCAGGGTCACACAGCTAGTAAGTATTTGAACTCAGGCAGAAGAGTCTTCCTGACTCCAGGTCTGGTACTTTATCCACTGCACCACCTAGCTGCCCCCCTCTAATAACCCTGCGAGTGGATACAATTATTATCCCCTCTTTCAGATGAGGAGATTGAGGCTAAGAAGGGTTAAATGCCTTACCTAAGGTCATGCTTCTAGTAAGGGTTGTAGATAGGATTTGAACTCAGATCTTTCTTGACTCCAAGTCCTACACTCTATTTGCTAAACAACGTCTACTGCCTCATACTGCTTGGATAAGTCCCTTCAACTCCATAGGCCTTAATTTCCTCATCTTACAATGAGATTTGGACTAGGTCAAGGGTCCTTAGGCTTTTTTTAACTCATGGACCACACTGGCACTCTAGTGAAGCCCTTCTTAGATTAATGTTTTTAAATAATTGAAGGAAATGCTAACTTGCAGTGGGAAGTAAGTGAAAATAAAGATGTAATTTTCTTCTCATCCAAGTTCTCTGTGCCTTTGTCAGAAACAGAGATTGAATATTGGAGGAATGCTGAGATTGACCCACTAGGTCAGAGGTGGTCAATTCATATATTAAGAACTAGTCCCAGGGGACAGTTGGGTCATGCAGTGAATAGAGCATAGGCCCTGGAGTCAGGAGGACCTGAGTTCAAAAACTATCTCAGACACTTGACACTTACTGGTGGTATGACCTTGGGCAAGTCATTTAATCCCAATTGCCCTGCCTCTCCCCCCCCCCCAAAAAGTAAAATAAAAGAACTAGCCCTCCTATCAAAATCCTCACCCTGCCTCCCCATAGTGTGATACTCCTCTGTATTAAAAAGACATGGAAGGGGGTGGCCAGGTAGCACAGTGAGTGGGAGCACCGGCTCCAGTGTCAGGATAACCTGGAGATTGAATCCCGGGCTCAGACACTTGGCACCCACCCAGAAACACCTGGCGGTGTAACCTTGAGCAAATTACTTAACCCCTATTGCTTAAAAAAAAAAAAAAAAGAAAAGATATGGAAGGTCACAGGCTCTCAATATGCCCCAAGTCAGCAGAGCTCAGGGCCAATTCCTGTTGTGGCCTGAAAAAACCAGGCCCTCTAGTTTGCTTACATCGTCCATGGACAGGTAATAGTTCAAACAGGTTCAGAGCCAGAAATTCTCGCTTTTCCACAATACAATCGGACAGAAGCAAATTCCGAGGGGTCTGATTCCCACCAGAAAGGAACAAGAGACAACCAATACCCTCGTGAGCATAGGAACTCACCCTCCTGAGCTTCCCTGTTACGGTGGAGGGTTCGGCCATCCTCCCGGTCACTGGAGCCCCTAATCTCCCTGTCATCTCAACCCCTCACTCACCCCCCTTATGTCCAGTCTGCTGCCAAATCCTGTCTTTTCTTCTTCCACAACATCTCATACACATCCCTTGTTTCCATTCACACAACCATAGGCCTTCCCTGGTCTGTCATCACCTCTTACCCCAACTATTGTGATTGCCATAATTGCCTCAAGTCTCTCGCTGTTCCAATCTATCAACTCCCAAAGTGATTTTCTTAAAGCACAGTGATTTTTCCTGTGTCTTCTCCAATCCCCACTCACTGAGCTCCGTGGGTCCCTACTACCTTCAGGATCAATATAAAATACTGTATAACTCTTCCCATCCTTGCCTGTCCCTACACTTTTCTCCGTATTTCCCTCATACTCTCTAGAACATATCAATACTGGCCTCCAACAAGACATTCTATTACTGCTTTCCCAGTTTTTGCACCAGCCATCATCCATGCCTAGAATGGTCTCACCCTTGCTTCTACCTCCTAGTTTCAATATTTGGCTCAAATCTCAACTTCTGCAGGAACTCCCCCCACCCCTCCTAGTGCCTTCACCACTCAAATTATTTATCTACTCTGTACATATTTCCTAAGTGCCTCCTTATATTATCTACCCCCTTAGAATGTGAGCTTCTGGAGGGCAGGTCCCCCCATCCCTTGTAGTGCTTTCCTCACTCAGATTACCTCTCTGATATATATATATATATATATATATACACACATATATAATCACTGTTTCTGTAGTCTAGTTCTGGCTTCTCCAGAATGGAGAATGCTGGTCTCAAATCACAACCTTCAGCACACATTCTAACCCCATCTTACATAGGCCCCCTTTCAATCTCTGATGTTGGAATAAGTTGATCCTAGATGGCTGGCTGAGTTGTCTCCACTGTCTTCTTATGGCTACTACAGCCTTTTCACAGGGGCATGGCCATAGGTAGGAGCTTAATAAAGGTTAATTAATTAATTATTGCTCCTGCTTAGTGTGGGGCCATGGCTCTCTCCCTGATAGATACCTCCCACCTAATAATGCACCCCGTGATGCGCACCAAGCACAGCCGCTCTGCCCAAGACACTTTGATAACAAGGTGTTGGGGTTACTTCTGATGCTTCAGAACTTCATGGCAGCTGGTAAGGCATGAATCAGCAAGAGGAAAACCTCAAACAAGACAACATGATGTAGTTCAAAGGCCATCGTGTTAAAGAGGAGTCTTTCTGGAGTAAAAATAATCATCGGAAATCATATTTACACAAAATTTGAGGGTTTAGAAGACCCTCTCCTCACAATGACCCAGCAGGGTGGGCAATGTAAGTATTATCCCCATTATACAGATAAATAAACTGATAAATGAACTGACTTGTCAGTTCATGTCATCACATCTCTCTTTAGTGTTAGAGTCAAGTAGTCACATAATATTGAATTATGAAATCACAGACTAGGAGAATTAGAAAAGATCTCAAAGCCTATCTGGTTCAATCATTGAACTGTGGGCTCCTAGAGAACGGGCATGGTCTTTTACCTTTCTTTGTACCTCCAGCACTTAACACAGTGCCCAGCACATAGCTTCATGCCCAGCTTTAAAAATGTTGACTGACATCCAATGTCCCAGATAAATCGTCATTTTGATTTCACTAGCAGATCTCCAGTCAGGGGCAGCCCACTTTTTCTTCAGATCCAGCAGGGGAGAAACTGTCAGCACTGTCACAACCTTTGAGATTTGCATGCCTGGGGGGGGGGGGGAGGAGGGTTTGTAGGCTATTTGTAGCAGTTCCTCTTCCCATCATCCACCTCTGGGCCAGCAGTGGGGACCTGATCAGTATAGTAGGCAAAACTCTTGAGTTCTTATCTCTACCACAAGTTGAGTAATCTTAGGGTTTGGGCTAGATGATCTCTAAAGGCCCTTCTAGTTCTAAATTTATAATCGTTCTATCTTGCTATAGGAGATCAAACTAGCCAAAATTATAGCCTTAGTCTCTACCCTCAAGGTACTTGCAATCTGATTTTATATTGATCTGACTGGCTCTCTATCACCCCTCTAGCTAGATCTATAACTAGGGTGGGGACATCAGGATTTTGTTTCAAGGAGGCAACATCCAGAGGGGTAAATTTCCTTCTCAAGGCCATCTAGAAACTTTCACTAGGGACCAATGCATCAAACTTCAACCAACCCCATGTCAGAGTCCAAGGGGCACAGGCAGATCTCTCTGGAGATTCTAGACACAACTGTCCCCACAGTTGAACTGTCCTTTGAGCCACTGCCCTATGACCCCTCCAGAAATGGTTCTGTCTCTTACTGGCACAGTTAGAACCACATTTGTTGTTTCTGAGTCGTTTTTCAGTCATGTCTGTCTCTTTGTGACCCCATTTGAGGTTTTCTTGGCAAAGATGCTGTAATGGTTTGTGCCTTCTCCGTAGAACTACTTAATTTTGCCTTTAAGTTTAGCTGCACCCTCACCGAGCCTAGCCTTTGCCAGGGAGAACAGAAGATACAGGAAAGACAAGTGAAAGATCACTGACTTTGGAGTCTGAGGACCTAGGTTCAAGTCCTTATTACCTGTGTGGCCTTAGACATGTCACATCATTCCCCTGGGCCTCATTTTCCTCCTCCTTAAAATGAGGGCGATCAGGAGGTTTATACTAGATGGCCTCTGACGTCCCTTCCAGATGTCGGTATATGATCTTATGAGCCTTAGGATGGTAGCTCTGTGTTAATGGCCAGTGATCCCAATACTGGTCCTGTTCTGACATAACTGACATTTATTTAGCTCTTTAAAGTTTGCAAAGCATGTCATCTATAGATAGTAAGCCTCATAACCTTGTAAGCTACGTACTATAGGTATCATTCCCATTTTAAAGATGAGGAAACTGAGGCTTAGAGAGGCTGAATGATTCATTGGTGTTGTCACATCTAGTAAGTGGTAGTGGCAGGATTTGAACAAGGGTTTTTCTGAGTCTTCATCTTGTATTCACTATACCAGGTTGCTCTTCCTGCTTTTTTTAGAGCCCTAAACTTGTACATCATTTCTAAAAGCTGGATCTGGACCTATCTTCTCTCTCTCTCTCTCTCTCTCTCTC
>NW_027185764.1:14107092-14132336 GCF_028583685.1 Petaurus breviceps papuanus
TCTCTCTCTCTCTCTCTCTCTCTCTCTCTCTCTCTCTCTCTCTCCTTTTCCCTCTTTCTTCTCTCTCTCCCTTTCTCTTCTTTCTCCCTCTCTTTTCTCTTTCTTCTCTCTCCCTCTCTATTCTCTCTCTCTCTCCCCTCTCTCTTCTCTCTTTCCTCTCTCTCCTTCCTTCTTTCTCTCTCTCCTCTCTCTCTCCCTCCTTCTAGGAAGGGAAGAAACCAGGAAGGAGAGAAATAGATCTAAAACTGTGGTATTTTGACAGTTCATGATCTCTGGCTGGGGGTTCGAACTAGGAAACAACTCTTAATTCATTTTCACAGCTTTCCAGGGCAGAGAGAATACTAGTTTCTGTTTGTTTTTCATAGACAGATGAGACAAAAGCAGTGGCAGCTAGCTCAACAGATGGGCTGGGCGTTGAAGCAGGTTTCCACGATTTCCCCCTCTTGGCCTGATTTGAAAAGAAAACCACGCCTCCCTCCAGAGAAGAGCTAATGGATTGATTATAGACAAAATCACTCCCAGAAGATGAGTAGCCCAGTTCACAGAAAGTTAGGATGCAAGTAAGAGCCAGAGTGACTGATGACCCAGCCTTCCTGTAGCATCATTGTAGCAACCAATGTAGCACCAGTGTTGGACTGAGAAGGAGGGTCAGTCCTGAATAAGGTTCATTGTTGGAGGAGCCTTCCCCTAAGGAAGGAGATTAAGCACTCATTGGCTCACTAATAAACCCCTACCCTGACACGTCTGAGACAAAGTTACATTTTGTTTCAAATCTAAGCTCTCCCCCCAAAAAGGAAAAGAGGTGCTCAATTTACAACATGAATTAGGTATGGAATAGAATATACAGGAACAAAAAGCAGTGATGACGTGAAATAATTACAGCAGTCATCAACATAGTCCTGAAACTTCACTTATAAATGACTAGTACAAATGGCAAAAAAAAAAGGCTGATATTGGAGCCTCACTGGGGGACAGAATGCAGTTTGAAGGCTACTCCTTACCCATTTTAGCACTCTGCTTCCTTGCACCGCTCACGGCCTGGACACTGATGGGGAGAGCCAGCTGCCAGATTGGCCAAACTAGGCTCCTGGCAAGGGCTGCCACCCTCACCAGGCGACGCGATGCTGCTGCTCTCCAGAAATTCTGAAACTCCCAGGTTCACCTGCTTCATGAAAGGAAACACGAAAGAGAGGAAGCCCTATTTTAGGCCAAGGTTTGCCTGGGCAGCACATAAGCTCATAGACTCATGGGACTGTCCTTACCTCCACTGTTTCTCGAGATGAAACTCAGAATAATTCTCATGTTTCAAAGCAGGAAAGGAAGAAAGAGAAGCAGGAGAGCTTCACTCCTTTTGTAGATCTACAAAGTTCTACCTCAGCAGCCAAAAAGGAGATTCTTCATCATTACATAATGCAGACCTCTCAGGAATGGGGCATAAGTAACCAGAAGAAGTCCTCCCACTCATCTCCCCAGTTTCTACCTGGTAGGTTGGGACCAGGAATGGTGACTGAATATTCTTGGTGGGAGGTTGGGGAGAAGGGCCCTATTACATGTAAAACAAGTAAGCTGGGCTAAAAGAGCCATAAAGTTCTTTCCAACTCTAATTACGGGTCAAATCAGAACTAGATATGAAGTCAGAATTTCTTCTGCCTAATCTAAGGTCGAGGTAAATTCATAATTGCACTCTGAAACATGGGAATGACCCAAACTCTTAGCCTCTAAGGATCAGAGGTACCCATTCTGACTGCATAAGCTTTCCCAGGAAGAAATCATTAGAAACTAGTGAAGCATTACCAAAGTGCTCTCTGGATCACATCACATCAATTCAGTAATTATTGGCGCATCACCCATCCGCAACCAGAACTGGGAGTCAAGGTACGAGGCACAAGGGAGAAGAATGGAAGTTTTCCCTGGCATACAGGCTGGTTACCACCATTGTGTCTGTACACACAGGTATGAGTTGACACTAACTGCTTCGTCCCTTCTAATAGTTATTAGTTAGACCTTGTCTTCTGAATATTGAATATGTTGACAGCTGATTTTCACCCAACCCCAGCCTGTAAATTCAAATGGTAGGGTCAGCACCCACTCCCACTCTTACCCAGATGTGTACAAATACATGCAAAAAGTAGTAGGGAAAGGGTAGGAACTTTAGGAATCATAGAATGGGAGTGTTGAGAGGCACTTTAGCAGCTATTTCAAATCACCCTCACTTTACAGATGGGAAAGCTGACGACCAAAGAGAGAAAAAGCCTAAGATCACACGGCTGAGACACCACTTCTGCCCTTAACTCTGTATTTGACCCTGAGCAAGTCACCTCTTTCTGAGACTCAGTTTCCCCTTCTATAAAATAAAGTCATTGAAGGAGATATATGCTGACATCCCCTTAGCTCTATTATCCTTTCCTGTCTTGTCCTGTCCTGTCCTGTCCTGTCCCGTCCCATCCTATCCTGTCCTGTCCTGTTCTATTCTATTATGTATGGTTACTTGCTTTTGTTTTTTATTTTATTTTTTAAAGAATGAATTCTTATTAGAATTAGGGTCAGACTAGAAGACCTTCAGAGTCCCTTCCAACTCTGAAATTTTGAGGCAGAAGATTTGGGTTCTAATTCTATCTATGTCACTCACTGCCTTCATGACCTCAGACAAATGTCCTCTCTCCAGATCTCCGATTCCTCATTTGTGAAATGAGAGATTGGGACAAGATGACCTCTAGGGTCCCTTCTCGCTCTCAGTCTGTGATGCTATCAGCCTATTCTATTTTCATTTTTCAAATGCCTGGTCACCCCATTCTACAGGTTGTGAGAGATACAGAGGCAAGTGACATTATCTCTATCTTTGAGGAGGTTCCACAATCCCTGGGGAAAGAAGACACCTTCTCACCGAAAAATTAGAAACCAGTAGAGACCAGTTAGCAATCAGTCACAGGAAAGTGCAGGGGCTGAGCTCAGAGAGGAAATCCCCCTCCTTCAATGCCCTGAGAGATACCCAGGATTCCCCATGGAGGGAAAAAGCAAAGAAATACCATCCTTAAACTCCCCCACTCATTCCCTTTTGGGAGCAGAACAGCAGGTGTTTAAGAGTTCTCCTAGCTTTTTCCTGGTTTGTCAAACCTCCTAGATAACACTCCAAGTAATCCTGCCCCCTCCTCCTACCTGGAACCACTAACAAACAGACCTCCAACACCTGCTGAGGCCTCTAAGTAGAAAGAGACCCAAATGCGGTTTATCCCTGTCCTGCTTCTAGACACCATTTATGGCCCAATGGTTTGGCAACTCTTTAACCGAAGAAGGGAGGAGAGAGTAAATATTTGTCTAAGCTCATGTGATGGAAAAGGAGAAAGCAGGTGGTGATCTTGGAAGATAGACACGTCTTCTCCCCCTAGCCTCAAGGACACCCACGGTCAGGAAGAAGTGTGCCAAGGAGGCAGGAAGGTCCCAGGGCTGGAAATGGGCGTTAATAACGTAATGTTTTTCCAAGCATTTTTGCATTCTTTCTCTGTCATAGCCAGCCTGTAAAGTAGGTAGGCCAGATTAACTATTTTTCAGATAGGAAAACTGAGGCTGATAGTGGAAAAAGAACTGGATTTGGAGCCAGAGGACCTGGATTCAAATTCTGAATTCTGTCACTTGTGCCACCTTGGGTGAGTCATTTCCCTTCTTCCCCTCTCTGAACCTCAGTTCCTTCCTCTGTGAAATGAGAGGGTAAGAAGCAGTTGGTATAGTGCATAGAGGGTTAGCCTCAGAATCCAAAAGCTCTGGCCTTTTGTCCTACCTCTGACACATTCACCTTTGCAACATCTCCCCCTCCAATTCATCTTCCACTAGTCACTAGAGTGAGCCACTAAAACACAGGTCCATTCATTTCACACCTCCCACACCCCATTCAATAAGCTCAGTGGCTCCCTATTGCCTCCAAGATCAATAAAAAATTCTCTGCTTGGCATTCAAAGCCCTTCATAACCCAGTCCCCTCTGCCTTTCCAGTCTTCTTACCCCTTACTCCTCGACACATACTCTTTCACCCAGTGACACTGGCCTCCTGACTGAGTGACAAACTCTCTCAGCTCCTGGCATTTTCTCTGGCCATACCTCTGGACTAGAACACTATCTCTTCTCCACTTCCACTACTGACCCGGCTCCCTTTAAGTCCCAGCTAAAATCCCACCTTCTGTTGGAAGCCTTCTCTGACTCCTCTTAATTCCAGTAACTTTCCCTTTTAGACTATTTCCTATTTACCCTGTATATGGCTTGCTTTGTTTAGATTTCTTTACCTTTTATCTCCCCCATTAGATTGGAAGTTCCTGGTTGGTAAGGACAGCCCTTTGCCTCTTTTTGTATCCCTTACATTTAGCAACTCCTGGCACACAGTAGGTTCTTAGTTCATTGAATGAAATTCCATTGAATAATGGCTGTGTGACTCTGAATAAGCTACTTTACCTCTTGGTGCTTCCAGGCCACTGTCTAATAAGTTGGGAAGGAAATGCTGATTTGCATTGATCTTAGGGGGAATTCCCTCAAGGAGAGTTTATTAAACCAATGAAATCATAGGAACAGTCCAAAAGGGGGTGGAGCAGGGAAGAAGATGCCAATTGGAGTTCTAACTTTCTGTGGCTCTGTGCAGGCCTCCTCGCCAGCAGCATCCACCCCCCCCACCCCCCACCCCCACCCCTTCGGGTGGTTTTGCTGTTCTCTCTACAACTCGGATCTTAGTCTTCTTTTTGGATCATGGTCCCTCTGGCAATCTGGTCGTCTCCGAATAATGTTTTCAAAGGCATAAAGCACAGTGGTTACAGAAAGAAACCAATTATATTGAAATACAGTTATCAAACTTTTTTTTTTAAGTTCATGGACTCTAGGTTAAGATACCCTGCTCTATTGGGGCCGCCAGATAGCACAGCAAGAGCACCGACTCCAGTGTTGAGAACCCCAATTGGTTAGGGGCGGCCAGGTGGCTCAGCGAGTAAGAGCACCGGTTCCAGTGTCTGGATGACCTGGATCAAAATCCGGGCTCAGATACTCAGCACCACACCCAGAAATAACTGGCCGTGTAACCTTGAGCAAGTTACTTA
The DNA here is from genome assembly GCF_028583685.1 of Petaurus breviceps papuanus. Classification (NCBI taxonomy): domain Eukaryota; kingdom Metazoa; phylum Chordata; class Mammalia; order Diprotodontia; family Petauridae; genus Petaurus; species Petaurus breviceps. The sequence continues at coordinate 14,112,164 of NW_027185764.1, forward strand.
ACCCCAATTGCTTAAAAAAAAAAAAAAAAAGATACCCTGCTCTAAAGAATTAGAAGTGGCAGCGTGGTCCAATGGGAGGAACACTTAATTTTAAATCCAAGGACCTATGTTTGCATTTTAGCTCTGCTATATACTAGTGTCCCTGTGACCTTAGGCAAGCTTCTCCCCTCCCCAAATCTGAGCCTCAGTTTCCCCATGGGAAAATTGGACTAGAAGGTCTCTAAAAACCCTTCCAGCTCTCAATCCTACATGTGGGACACAACCACTGTTTAGCATGTGGACATGCTGCCAGAGCCAGGGAACTGTGACCTGTCTTCAGCTTCTCCTATGGCCATCTTTGGCCTGATGCTGCCATCTCTTGGTCACTGCTGGCAATGCCTCATCTTTGACATTTCCTGGGACTTAGAAACCAAAGGATGCTAGGCTAGCCTTGGACTGGTCTAGTCAAGTCCTGTTGTTTTACAGAAAAGGAGACAGCTTGAGAGAGAGGCAGTGACTTATCCAAGATCACACAGCCAGTAAATCTCACAGCCAGTATCTAGAACCCAGGCCTCCTTTCAATATGACCCTTTGCCTATCTCCCCCAATCACAGGAGCATAGATCAGAGCTAGAAGGAACTTTAAATGATGTCTAGCCCAACCCTTTCATTTTTATAGATGAGGAAACTGAGGCTCAGAGAGATTTTCACTTGCCCAGGTGGCATGTGAATGACAGAGTGCTACAAGACTGTGAGTAATAATTGCTGTACTCCTACCCTAGACCTGTCCTTGGGCTCCCCTCCTGCCCACCTGTTACCTATGGAAGGTTTTCTAGGGGCTTGAAAAATGGATCTTGAGACCTCTCTTAGAGCTATAGAGACAATGGTGGCTGGAACTGTTAGGGCATGGTGGTATAATCCATACCCACTCCTCAAGCTAGAAGTCGTTGGGCTCAATATAAGCAAGACTTTCTTAAAAACTTAAACTATTAGAAAGTAGGATGGCCTGACTTGGAATATAGGGAGTTCCATGTCCCTAGATAGCCATTTGTCAGAGACTCAGTTCAATAAATACTTATTAGAGGTCATAGGATGGTTAAATATCATAGGAGCATAGTGTCAGCATTACAAAGGGACCTGAGAAGCCATCTAGTCCAACCCTTTCATTTTCAGATATGGAAACTGAGGCTGCAAGAAGTTAGGGTCACACAGCTACTAAGTATCTGAGGACGGATGTGAGTCTTCCTGGCTTCAGGTCCACCTTTTTAACATAAAGTAATCACATTTCTGGGACACTGAAAATAATGGAAAAGTATAAATTGAGGAAAAAACAGGGGAGGAGTTTAATGCTTTAATATGGACAAATAAACTCATCAAACTCAACAAACGATTCACATTTCCTGTGGAGGATGGAAGGGCAGGAGGAAGCAGAACAAACAGTGGAAAAGTAAGAGTCAGGTTGACTTGGTGATAAGATCACTAGATTTTGGACCTTCCCTTCTCCTCTTTTTGTATCCTACAGGCGTCAGTTCTGATGTAAGCACTTCAAGGACAGGAACAGTTTTTGTCTTTCTTTTGCTTTTTTTTTTTCTTTTTGGAGGGCAATTGGGGTTAAGTGACTTGCCCATCACACGACTAGTTTTTGTGTTAAGTGTCTGAGGCCAGATTTGAGCTCGGATCCTCCTGACTCCAGGGCCAGTGCTCTATTCACTGCTCCACCTAGCCACCCTTGTTTTTGTCTTCATCCCTCTAGTACTGTGCCTGAAACAGAAAAACCATTTTGATTAGTTGATTGAACCAAGAGATTTGAACTAAAGTCTCAGCCCTGACATTTACTAGTTGTGGGACCATGGACAAGTCACTCCAGCCTCTCAGATCCTAAGTTTTCTTATTTGTCAAAAACAAAAAAGATTAGATCTGTCATTTCATTCTTAATTGTTTATTTTCTCTAAAGAGGGTAACAAGTGCTAATATTGTGTACTAGGTAGGGAATTGGATTTGGAATCATATCCAAATTGAAATCACAGAGGTCAAAGAGTAATGATGACAAATGTACTACATACTACACAGGGTTATTGTAAGAAAAATGCTTTGGGAGGAGAAAGATTCAAGACATTGCAGTCAATATTTAGAAATCAGGTATTGAAAATGATTGGTTCATTCATTCAGCAAAAATTATATGTGTTTCCTTAGGTTACTCTAGTATACAAAAATAAATTGAATAATGTTCCTATGCCCTTGAGAGGTTTATAGTCTAAGACAGCGGTGGGGAACCTGTGGCCTTGTGGCCACATGTGGCCTTGAGATTGCAGGTTCTCCAACCCTGACTCTAAGACCAGGGTTCTTCATCTTTTTTGGATGGATCCCTTTGGCTGTCTAGTGAAGAACTTCTTTTCAGAATACACTTTTTAATGTATAAGATATATAAGATTACAAAGGAATTCAACTATATTGAAATATAGTTAACAAAATGTTTTTTACAAATTCACAAACCCCAGATTAAGAACCCTTAGTCTAAAGGAAGACAAATACACAATTAACTAAAATACAAATGGAAGTATGGGACATTATGGGATTTGGCTAAAGGCCTAAGAAATCCCAAAGGATGGAAAGACCATCCTCCCTAGTAGAGAAACCTAGAAAGGATTCATGGAAAATTAGGTATTTTACCTCGTCCACAAAGCAATGTATAGGATTTCGATAAGAGGTGAAAGACTACTCCAGATAAAGGGAATTAACTGAAGCAAAGATCCAAAGGAAAGAAACTGAAGGAGGCATTGAGGAGTATGCGGAACAATCTGTAGTACTGTAAAATGTTCATTGGCTCTATAATCTCATCAGTTAGGACTTTCCCACCAAAGATGAAAACTGCAGCTCATCCATTCTGGCCCCTTCTATATTGTTCTCCCAAACATTAGCCACCAGGGGTTCAATAACATGCTTTCCTCAATTCCTTCTGACACAGAAAGAATACCAATTGGAGAACCTGACCTCTCTACCACTCACCCCTGGCCCCTCATCCTCTCTGAATGCCAACTGTAATGGGAATGCAAATTTGGAAGATCTTCCCTGCCCCTAGGCTAAAGTGCACCTGAAGCCTGGGGAGGGAGACTTGTTTTTCAGTAGATACTTTTTGATTGGCCAGTGGGTCAATAAGGTTGTTACATTCTCTGAGCCAGGAGAAGCCTATATAAGCCCTGATGTGTAGCTTTGTTTTGGGACTCACTTTGAGAAGTGTTCTGTGATTTGATCTGAATTCTGGGAAGCCGTTGTTGAGAGTCCCCCGGCTTTGAAAAACCCAGATGCTGATTTGTTATGGATGTAATGGTTGGACAGTTTGGAAATCTGTCTACTTGATCTGTTTCTGTCTTGATAATTCTGCCTGTATACTTTGAGGTTCGGGGTGCTGACCTTTTTCCCCTGACTGATTAAAGTAAGCTTGTTAACCCATTTTGAGTTGCTTTCCTTTAACAAAGCAGATCCAAGAACCTGTGTGAGCAGCCACCGTGGGGACGCCGGGGTGCTTGCTGCTACACCAACCTATATAATTTTCTTAGCGTATGTTTCACTGATATCTTTTACTCCTGTTCTTGAAAGTTCCTCACTGGTTATATGGGGCACCCTGCTCACACCCTCCAGGAAACTCTCCATTGCCCTCTAATATTCCTTTTTGACTCTTCAGAGACTATTATAGTTTTCCAGATCTTGATAAAACTAGGAAAGTGGGTTGGAACCAAATTGGGCAAGGACCTTGAATATCAAGCTAAGGAGTATGAATTTTTCTGGGCAGGCTGTGGAGTCATTAGAGGGTTTTTGTTTTGTTTTTGTTTTAGGGTTTTTTTTTTGTCAGGGCATCGAATGGTCAGGCCTGTGCTTTAAGAAGATGACTTTAGCAGAGATGTGGATAGATTAGAGGGGGAAGAGACTGGAGGCAAGGTATTAGTTGAGGCTATTACAATAGTCTAAGAAGAGGTGATGAGAGCATGAACTAGGGTAGTAGAAATGCCCACCAAATATATTGCAGATAGAATTAATTGAATTTGACCACTAATTTCTTGGGGGAGTGGGGGAGTGGAACAGAGGGAGAGAGAGGTCAAGGTGGCATTGAAGATTCCAGCCTGACTGACTATAAAAATGGTGGTCTCCTTACCAGAAATAAAGAAATCTTGAAGAAGAGATAGCTAGATGGGGGAAGAGAAAGATAATAATTCCTACAACTTTGATAGATTTCATGTATTTGATCAATGTAAGGATCAGTCATGTCTTCAGAGGACTAATAGTGCTTCCCACAGAAAGATGGTGGACTATAGGTGCAGAATGAAACATACAATGTCAGACATAGTCAATGTGGGGTTTTTGTTTTGTTTTGTTGGGATTTTTCTGTTTGTTTGCTGCTTAACTATATTTAGTTACAAGAGAAGATTTTATTGGGAAGAGGAAGAATCACTGGAAAAGGATGACAATAAAAAATAAAATATTTTTTAAATATACATTCCCCTTTGGACATATTGAATTTGAGAAGCTGGTAAGACCTTAAGGGAGAGATGTCCAGAAGGCAGATGGAAATGTGGGACTAGAGTTAGGGCAGGAAAAACAGCTTTGGGAGCAATTTATATAGAGGCAATAATCAAAGCTATGGGAATTGATGAGACAACCAAGGTAAAAGAAAGAGAAAATGCTATAGGAGGTCAGGAAGAGAAAAAAAAAATCACGGACAGAAGAACTCAGAGAAAGCTTCATGGAGGAGGTGAGATCTAAGCAAGGACATTGAAATCGGTAGTGTTTGGAAAGGCAGGGAAGAGGGAGAAGGCAATCCAAGAACACAAAAGATGCGTAGACAGGAATAAGTATTACATGATTAGGAGGCAATAAAGAGAGCCTGGTCTGACTATAGCGGAGGGCTCACACTAGGAAAAAGTGGGAGGCAAAGTTGAATAACAAGAGTAGGGACATAGTGTGAAGGAATGAGGGTAGGGACATATTGTGAAGGGGTTTGGACTTGATTCCATAAACAAGCCAACCCAAGTGGTTATTATGAGCTCATATCATCTCAGGGAACCAAAGAGCCTTCCCCCAAATTATCCCAGCCCCCTCCTCCCTGTGAACTTGGTCATCAGCCCAAAAGACATGGCTGATGGCCAAGAACTTCCCTCCAGCCACCCCACACCACCGCCTACAGAGAACATACTTTTCCCAGGATTTTCCTCCATGCCACCAGCTACTCACATCCATTTCCACCCACCAGTTACTTACTCATGCTGACCACAAAATCATAGGATGGCAGATCTGGGAGAGGCCTTAGGGTATCTAAAAGATCCTAAAGAGAAATCCAATGGTGGTGTAGTGTAAATAGCACTGGACTTTGAGTCAGGAGAAAACTGGGTTCAAATCTAGTCTCTGCCACTCACAAGCAGGTGACCTTAACCTCTCGAAGATTCACTTTCATCATATGTGAAATGGAAATAAGAAAACATGAATAACCTGCCTTATATGGTTATTTCGTGGCTGAAATGAGATGATGAATGTAAAATGTCCAGCAAACTTTACAGCATCTTGGTACAATAAAACAAGCCCTGGCTCAGCTGGCAGAGGATTCGAGTGAGTGGCAGAGACTGAAATGACTGAATCATGAGGAAATCTGATGCTTACTTTCTCCATGACCTTGGACAGTTCACATAACATCTCCCTGGCCTTAATTTTCTTATCTGTAAAATGAGGGGGTTGGACTACATGGTGTCTGGGGTCTCTTTTGGTTCTGTGTTTCCATTATTATGGGTTTCAATACCATCATTTTACAAATGAGTTGTCAAGTCAATAAGCATTTATTAAGTGCCAGGCACAGTGTTAAGTGCTGGGAATGCAAATATAAGCAGAAAGAAAAATATCCCCTGCCCTCAAGGAGTTTACATTCTAGTGTAGGAAGACCACACGAAAAAGGAAACTGAAAAAGCTTGTAGAGAGGTAGAAGGGTGGAGTATCGAACCTTCCCGATCCCCCAGGAGGAGTAGAAGTCCAGAGAGTCAGGACTGCCTTGTGGAGTGGAATATCGTCATTTTACAAATGCGGAAACTGAGGTTCCTGGAATTGTGACACACACCCCCTATCCCCCATCCCCCAAGATCTGACAGATGCTAAGTGCCAAAGGCAGTATTCACACTCAAAGATCTATTTACCCAAGTTCTCACAGCTAACAAGTGGCAGAACTCCGGTCTTCTGGTTCCTTGTTTGTTTGTTTGTCCCCCCCCCCCCCCCCATCACATCACACCGTACTTCATCTGGGCCACAAAGTATTGTAAACTCTATCTCTCTCCCATCCCAAACTAAGGCAGGGAAACTGATATCTGTGGTGTTGGAGGCATGGAGGAGGCAGAGACTGTGCTCTCGGGGCCTCTGTGCTTCTGGGCTGTGGGAAAAGGCTGACCACCCCCACTGGAGCCCATTGAGGCAGAGCCAGAGAGAGAGCCCAGGCCCAGGAATGTGCTGACAGCAGCAGGGGCGGCCGCGGCACTTTAATCCCTAATCCGCTGTCAACAATCCAGGCTTTGTAACACACAACTGATCAGAATTGGCTAGAGCGGGCAGTTGGAAATGTGGCCAAGCTGGAATCAGCCAGGCCCTGGGAAGGGGCAGGGGGGACAGGAAGAAGGGAGTCAGGATGCTCATATTTAATATTTGCATAAGAATTTGGAGCTCCAGGGTTTCCCTCATTAAATATGTCATTTTGGGAGGCCTGGACTCTGCTTTGTTACAGATACTGGGAGCGGCATCCTAATTATATTCAAAAAAAAAAAAAAAACCGAATTTAAAATGGAAGGGAGGGCAGGGAGGAGAGATTTTTGTGGTTATTTGTATGTTCGTCCTAAAACACTCTTCTAAATTGTAAGGTAGAGACTGGGTCTTATTCATCATTGTCTCCCCTGGGCCCCTAGAATGTAATGGCGGGGGCGGGGGAGACGGGTGGTGGGGAGTTGAAACCTTAAGGAATTTGCTCCATTCCTCAAACACCCTACCTTTTTGCTCTGTGGCACTGATAGATCTGAGGCAGCATTTCCTAAAACAGAATTGGCCTGGGAATAGGATGGGGGAAGCAAGGCGGGGTCAGGCATTCCCATGGGGGTGGGCCACCCCTGGGTCCTCCTCCCGTCGCTGTAGACTGCCTATATCAATAGCCAGGCACCTCCCAATCTTTTCTACTGGGAACTGGGACCACTGGGAAGATGCCTGTTCAGGTGAGGGCCGCGCCCCCGGGCCACTGAGAATTAAATAACTTTAACTACAGGTGATCCCTCCCACCTCCCCACTCTCCACTAGACTGAGCTATGCTGGGTGTGTGTGTGTGTGCCAATATTTGTAGCGAGGTAATGTGGTACTAAAAGCGCTGGATTTGAAGACCGATTCAAAAACTCATTGCCTAGTAAGGCAAAGGTTTGTATGACCTTGAGCAATTCACTTCTCTCTGAACCTCAGTTTATAAGTAAAATGGAAATTACTTGCACTACCTACCACTTGAAGTTGTGAGGATCAAACGAGAGAATGTACGTAAAATTTTCCATAAACGCGAGCTGTTATCGTGTGAACGTGTTGTCTGCCTTTTGGCAAATAAGAGAGGTGGGAACGAACACTAAGAGCCCTCCCAGTTCTCAAAACTCCGGGACAGCCAGTATGTGTGTGAGTCCCTAAGCTAGCGGAGGGACCAAACGTCTCGGCGCAAAAGTTGCCTTTTGGGCTGGTGTTTAGCAGCACGCGTGCCTGGTGGCCCCCGCCGCCCGACGGGGTGGGGGTGGCTGTGAAAGGCAGGCGGGGCAGCATTTGGTCGTAGCCCCGGGCTGCTGTAGGAGACGGAGCGTGGGAAAGAAGGCCCTGGCAAGCGGGTGGAGGCTAGAGCCAGGAGCGAAAGAAAGGGGCCTGGCCGCCGGCTCGGGCGTCTGGACGTCCGCTCGGACCTTAACCCCTCGGGAAGGGGACAGAGAGAAGGCAGACCCGGGTGCCGCCTCCTCTGATCCCGGGACCGTGGCCAAACAGCGATTTGGGCGCTCTCGTGGTCTTGGCTCCGGCCTTCTCCCGAAGGCCAGAGCCCTGCAGCTGCTCAGCATGGGCAGTGCTTACCCCCCACCCCCGACCCCCGGCAGCGTGAGAACCCCAGGCCGACGCCCCGGCTCGCAATTCACAGGCCTGCGCTAGAATTCGCGGGCACATGTCCGGCCGGCCCTCAGCGCGGGACCAGGGGCTGGGCCCGTTTGGCCGCGCCGGCCCCGACCCCCTCCGGCCCGCCCCCCAATCCCCGGGTCATTAAAGCTGGGAAGAGGCAGCTGGGGTGGAGAAAGGGAGTGCTGGGGGGCCGGAGGAGGGCGGGGAGGATGTGATCTCCTGGGAAAGGTCGTGTGCTAGTGGGAGCCAGCGGACGCTGTGCGCGTGGGTTCTGCGTGTGTCTGTGTCTGTGTAGCTGTTTGCAAGCCTATGTTGGGTGAGAGGGCGATGAAAATGTGTCAGAGCAATAATAATGTGATTTCCTAGGCGATCCACTCATGCAGATCGGAACCAGATTTTAAGCGAGCTTTCTCCGGCTCAGATAAATTCCGTCACTTGCCAAGGCCCACATGATTGATGAACTGATTGATTGATACTTGTAGAGCCGTTTTATCCTTTCAGAAGCAAACCCATAATAGCTTCTTACTTTGATTTAAATCTTTCTTAACCGCTTCCATCATTACTGGTGTGTAATGTTGATGACAGGTGTATTATTATCCTTGATTCACACAAACCAGACGAATGAGGACGTGAAGGCTCAAAGGTTAAGTGAGCTGTTTATGAGCTCGCAGAATCCTTGTCTGCCTAAGGGTCACTGTTTTTTCCCAGCCTGTTCCAATACCTGGGGCTTGGGAAGAGAATCAAAAGAGAGGTTAGCAGTGAAGGCGCTTTAAAAACTTGTAAAGCTTTATGTTGTTATTATTCAGCAAATAATAATAGCTTTGAATAATAACGGATTTTATTTAGAAATTAAAATTTAAATTGAAATAATACATTTAAATAATAAATTCACTTTAAAAATCATCTGCAACAACTCTGAGGTAGCTAAAGTATCATTAGGCCCATTCTGTAGATGAAGAAACTGAGACTTGAAGAGGACTAGTGATGGAGAGGAATAGGGGTGTGAAGAGAGTAAGAGACAAAGCTGGGAAATGCCTGGCTTCATTTTCATAGGATCATCAAAACAGAGATCTAGGATCTTTTTGGAGGAAAAAGTCATGACTTGGCTAGTCTTTTTTTTTTCTTTTTGGAGGGGGGAAGGCAGGTCAACTGGGGTTAAGTGACTTTCGGAGGGTCACACAGCTAGTCCTCCTGATTCCAGGGCCACTGCTCTATTCACTGTGCCACCTAGCCTCTCCTAGGCTAGTCTTTCAATGAGAGTCCTTAGACAAGGTCATGGGGGCTGTCTTCAAGCAGCCACTGGACTCATGGCTCTGGAGGAGAAAGTGAGGCTGGTGATTTTGTGCAGCCCGGCCTCACTTAAATCCAAGTCATTTGCAAGTCCTGCCATCTCCTTCCTGACATCAAGATCCTCTTCTCCAATTAACAAAACAACAACAACATTGACAAGATCCATAAGCTAAGCCTTCCCATCTTGGTAGTACCTGCTAGAAGGTTCACTCCACTGGCAAAGCCTTCAAGAACCTGGGTCATTTCCATGCCATGGTGAGTAACTGGAAGAGGACTTCAGTGGAAGCAGGAACACACACCTATCCACATAAGTAGAATACAAGGTAGAATTCAAGATGTGTGTTATATGTCCAATACCTAGCAAATGGCATACCCTTAAAAAAAATGTTGAATGTATGAAGGAATGGAGGCCTTTGCCACTTGGCCCAGCTGTTTGAGCCTTTCCCAATAAGGTTACTTTACATCTATTTTATTTGTATGTGTGTAGGCTGTCCCATCAGAACATGACTTATTAAGGGCCAAAGCTGTTTTTGTCTTTCTTTTCCATCTGACTCATTACTAGTATATCATAATCACTTAATAGATGTTTGTTGATTGTTGATGGATTGATTAGAGGAGGAAGAGGAGGATGCCTGTCCACCTCAGCATTTCCCCCACTGTCTTTCCATTCACAGTTTGAAGCCTTTTGCTCAGGGGGCCTGGTCCCAGGCTGGAGTCTAATCGTCCAGGGTCAGTCCAACTCCAAAGATGATGAGTAAGAGAAAATTTCTTTCCTCATGCCTTTCCCTTCCACCTCCCAGAGAATGTTTAAGAGAAAATGGGCGGCAACGGCAGGGTGCCAAGTGCCGTCATTGCAGATTGGGGGTGTCTTTGGGAGGACCTTAGATATGCCTCAGGACTGAACTGATAGTAGGGTCTAAAAGGGTCTATAGGATTAAGGGAGTGGGGAAGGGTAATGAGGTCAAATGCCTGAATTCTGTGGTTTTCTTTCTTAAAGGTTTGAAATAAATTTCCTCTCCGAGTCAGGTGACATTGCTTTCCACTTCAAGCCTCGATTCTCCAATAGCACCTTGGTCTGCAACTCCTTCCAGAGCAGCCGTTGGGGTGAAGAGGAAGTTTACAATGTCTTCCCTCTGGAGCTAAAGGAGCCTTTCGAGGTAAAAGCAGGCTCTCTCTCCCTCCCCCACCCCATGAGGCAGAATGAGGTTGGGATAAATAAAGATGATTTTTCAAAGACTTAACAGTACCTTTCAAAATCCCACAGAATATGTGTGACTGAGCCCTCTTAAGGCAGGAGGGAGCACAGAGACAGACTTCAGGGTAGAAATACAGTAATAGTCACCCTAATTTATGTAGCACTTGACCATTTACAACACACTTTTCCCTTAAAACCTATAAAGTGGGTGGTACAACAATTGTCATCCATTCCCAGATAAGGAGGCCTCATGAGGCTCAGTGTGTTAAAGTAATTTTCCCGACCTCCTGCCATTTGCTGGGTGGCAGAAAGTGAAATCTAACATAAGCCCAGCCCATTCCCCTCTGTATCCTGCTCTTCTCTCTAAATTGTAATCTGCAGTACACATAGTGGAAAGAGATCACTGTAGTGTCATTCAGTGTGCTTGGAAGTCTTTTCCCTTATCTTCTTCCTCTTCATATCTTAGGGGCCATTTTTTTCTTCCTACCTGCTGATACTAGAAAAGCTCCTATCTCAGTATATACAATTAATGGTATCTCTCCTCTTATCTTGGCAGCTAAAACTGACGTCTGTCTCTAAGTGCCCAAATTGTGGGTAATTAATTAGATGTAGTTAGCCTGGGAAGATTTCAGGGGTGTTTATGTGCTAATGGATGGGAGATCTGAAGGTCTGGCCGCCTTCTAAAGGTTGATTGCTCTGTTGCCCTCCACCCTGGGTTCAGTCCCTTGACCTCCTGGTGTCTTGGTCTCCCCATATGTGAAATTACACACTTAATAGCTGTGTGACCTTGGGGACCTGTCCTATAAGGAAGGGACCAACCAAGAGGTTGTAATCTTATTATTCACTATCATCAACCGAGATTTATGGCGCTCCCACTATAAGTATGTATGGTACTATGCCTAAAGCACTAGGGTTTATTATTGTTGTTCAGTAATGTCAATTATACATGACCTCATGGACTTTTCTTGGAAAAGATACTGGGGTGGTTTGCTTTTTCTTCTCCAATGTGTCCCAATGAGGCAAATAGGGGTTAAGTGACTTGCCCAGGGTCACACAGCTAGTAAGTGTCTGCTGCAGGATTTGAACTCAGATCTTCCTGACTTCAAGCCTGGTGTTCTATCCACTGTGGCACAAAACTGTCCCTGAAACACTGGGAATACTAAGAAGTGAAAAATATCCTTTCTTTCAAAGATCTTCTAGTCTCATTTTGTGGTTTTGGTGGGGATCTGTGATTTTATTGGTATAAGGAACTCCTCTCCAGAAAATCTTCTACTAGGACAGACTGAGAGCTGCTCTGCGATTTGAAGTTTCAGAGACCTCTCTGGGGCAGTATTCATCAGAGGCAGGATTTGAACACAAGTCTTCTATACTCCAAGGATGGTCATCTATCCATTATACTATGTTACCCTTCTATAGCCTAGTCTGCAGAAGGTAGCATTTCTTTATGCATGCATTCGTTCATTCAGCTAGCATTTTTAAAGCCCCACCCCCCACCCTAGTGCACAATACTAGCATGTCAATAAGAGATAAGATTGTTGAAGTAGAGAGGGGACAGACTTTTGCTGCTAGGGGCCTGCACTGACCCACCTGTCTTTCAGATTGAAATCTTTTCAGATTCTGAGTATTTTCACGTCTTCATCCAAGAGAACAAGGTGGCACAGTATGAGCACCGCCAGAAACCGCTGGCCTCCATCACCAAGGTGCAAGTGCTGAATGACCTCAGATTCCCGCTGGTGGAGCTTTCCAAGAAGCGCCTCTATCTGGGGTAAAGGTGCCACATCATGTCTCCATCCTCCGGGCAGAACAGTCATGGGCTCATGGACCTAGCTTGGAGGGGACCTCAGAGGTCAACTAGTCCAACCCCATTACCTTATGGACAAGGAAACCAAAGCCAAGGTTTTAAGTGATTTGCCCAAGGATACATTTGAACCAGAATTCTTTCCACTGTACTACCCCACCTCCACATCCAAGGCAGGCTTTGCCCTCAGGTCCTCTGAGCCCAGTGCCTATATATATATATATATATTTTTTTTTTAGGGAAATTGGGGTTAAGTGACTTGCCCAAGGTCACACAGATAGTTTTTGTGTTAAGTGCCTGAGGTCAAATTTGAACTCAGGTACTCCTGACTCCAGGGCCAGTGCTGAATTCACTGCGCCACCTAGCAGCCCCGCCTATACTCTTTCTACTGTATAACACACCAGATCTGATAGGAAATTCTTGAGGTCATCCTACCCATCCCATCCACACCTAGGAGGGCATCTGAAAGATCCTGGATTACCTGTGCCACTAAGTTGAGGTACCAGTCACACCAGCATCAATGGCAGCTCAGTATCCCAGTCTTCCTAATCCCTGACCTTTATAGGGGGTGAGGAGACTAAGCGTCTAATTATGGCACTGGGCTAAGCCTTTACAAATATAATAATGCTTTTCTTGTTCAGTTATTTTTAGTCATGTCTGACTCCATAACCCCATTTGGGTTTTTCTTGGCAAAGATACTGGAGTGGTTTGCCATTTCCTTCTCTAGCTCATTTTACAGATGAGGAAACTAAGGCAAACAGGGTGAAGTGACTTGCCCAGGATCACACAGCTAATAAGTGTCTGAGGCCAAATTTGCATTCAGGAAAATAAGTCTTCTTGACTCCAGGCCTGATACCCTATCCACTCTGCCACCTAGCTGCCTAATAATAATAATAATAACAACTAACATTCAAATAATGCTTACTCTGTGCCAAACACTGTACTGAGCATGTCACAATTATTTTCTCATTTGATCCTCACAATTCTGAGAGATAGGTGAGGAAACTGAGGCAGAGGTTAAGTGACTTGCCATGTGTCACACAAATGTGTGAGGCTGGATTGGAATTCAGGTCTGCTTGGCCCCAGACACAGTGCTTAATTATCCATTGCACTATCTAGCTGCCTCTAGGCTTTATAAAGCACTTTCCAGTTTACAAAGTGTCCTAACACATCTCATTGGCTCCTCACAACAACCCTTTGAGAAAGACAGTGCATATGGGGAGGGGGGCATTATCCCCGTTTTATAGGTAAGGAAACTGAGGCACAAAGACACTAAGCTGTGTGTGCCATTTACCCAAGATCAGATACCCAGTAAATGATGATAGAACTGAGACTAGGACTGGGGCTTCCCGAGCTAGCCCACTGCTCTTTGGACTCCACTGAGTCCCGTCTTGGGACTCCCTTGGGCCTGAGCATATCTAGTTTTCTCCAGTGCCCCTTTCCTTGGGAAGCTATGAGGACAGTGGGGCTCTCTGTAAAGGTTCTACCTTTTGACATCCACAGAGATGGGAGGTTCTAACCTGCTGCTGACAGTCCTTGGTGTTGGAAAGAGATTCGAGCCCTAACCATGCCGAGAGATCTCCAGAGACAGATGTGTGTGTGTACGTGAGTGTTTGTGTGAGTGTGTGTGTACTTTTCTTGCCAGGAAAGGCACTTGTGCCATTGGCTTCACCAATAAAAACTGAAACAACCCCTGGGAAAGTGGACGGTGAACTGTTATGGGGCAGGGGAGGGCAGAGGAAGGGCGGGGATGGTCAGCTGGGTGAGGAATTCAGCTCCTTGGGACCTTTGATCCTCTCCCCTTTAGAACCCAGCTCCTACCTTTTTTTTTTTTTTAACTCTGCCTTGGGGGATGGAAGAGGAGCAGCAGCAGCCAGAGCCCTGGGAAACACTGCCTAGTCACCTGATCTCCTGGGAAAAGGTCTGTCTGGCTCGTCATTCAAACATTTATGGACCCCTCACTCTGAAGAAGGGCTGCACTGCTGAACTTCTAAAAAACTGGAATAGATGACCCTTGGGGAGCACTTAACATTCACAAGTACTCCACCTGTGTGTTTTATTCTTTGAGCCTAATACCAACCCCTGTGAGGTACATAGAACAAGTATTATTATACCCATTTTACAGATGAGATAATCGAATCTCATGGCAGTGAAGTGAGTCGGAGAGGGTCCCAACTGCAAATTCTGTATGACTGTTTGTTACATGAAGTAAATGCGTGGGGCAGAACCTCTTTTATCCCTATTGACCCAAGCCACTAGTACATAGGAAAATAGATTTAGAGCTGGAAGAAACTAGAGAACATCAAGACCAACATCTTCATTTTACAGATGAGGAAACTGAGGCACAGAGAGATGCCCAGGGTCACACAACTAGTGAGTGACTGAGGCAAGATTCAATCCCAGGTTTTCCTGACCCCAGGTTGAACATTCTATCTACTACTCCACATAAGATTTAGAAACAAGGTGGGTCCCTCAAGTAGCTAGGTGGTGCAGTGGATAGAGCCCTGGGCCTGGAGATGCACTTGAGTTCAAATCTGGTCTCAAATGCTGTGTAACCCTGGGCAAGTCACTTGACCTAGGTCTGCCTCGGTTTCCTCAATTGTAAAATGGGGATAATAACAGACCTTACCTCCTAGGGTTGTTATGAGGGTCAAAATGAGATGGCATTTGTAAAGTGCTTAGCACACTGCCTAGCACATAGTAGGCACATAATAAATGCTGATTGTCTTCCCCCTCTGGAACTTTGTGATAATATTTACAACTTGTGTTCACATAGCACTCATAGGTCCTCCAACAACCCAATAAAGATAATGCGGAGAATATTATCCCCATTTTAAAGATGAGGGAGCAAACATGAATATTGAGATAAGCTACATGGCTTTCAAATAGAGGAGCTGGGATATCTATGCCAGTCTCCCAGCTTTAAGCCCCAAATTCTCCCAAGTAAACCACCCTGCCTAGAGAGACATGGACCAGAAAAGGCTTCCTGTAAGTTGGTTCCTCCTGTAATATGGCCTTCAGGAAGTGATTACAACAGGGCTCCAGCACCCAGTCTATGTGGTACCCAATGAAGAGGCTCTATGTGGGGGAAGGAATGGGAATCAGCACTTATTAAGCACCTAGTAGGTATAAGCAAGATATATTTAGCATAAATTGGGGGTAGTCCTAAAGGAGAGACACTAAGAATAAGGAGGATTAGAAAAGGTTTTCTTGCAGAAGGTGGCACCTTTCCTGAGACTTGAAGGAAGCCATGGGAGCTAAGAGGCAGACGTGAGATGAGAGATCGTTACAGGCGTGAAGGACAGCCTTCTCCTTGATGAAGTTGTCATAGCCCAGAGAAATTAAATGATTTTCCAAAGGATACACACAAGTGTCAGGGATATCATTCGCACCCAAGGCTTCTGATTCCAAAATCATTTTAAATTCCCACACTGGTCTCCTCCTTTTGGGGGGGAAGGAGGCTTATTTCCTACAAAGGTTGCCACAGGTAGCTTATCTCATTCTTTTTTAAAATAGTATTTTATTTTTTGCAATTACATGTAAAGACAAATTTTGCCTTTTTTTTTTTTTCAAATTTTCAGTTCCAAGTTTTCTTCCTCCCTCACCTCCCCCTCCCTAAAATAGTAATCAATTTGATATAGGTTACATATATGCACAATCATGTAAAATGTATTAATTCTAGTCATGTAAAAGAAGTAACAGACCAAAGGAAAAATGGGAAAAAAATACATTGAAAATAGTATGTTTTGATCTGCAGTCAGACTCCACCAGTTCTCTCTCATTCTTTTTTATGTTAATCCTTAATAGCTTCAGTTTCAGCAAGTGACGTGTTCTGACCTTGTCTTCATATCTCTTCCCTCACCAAAAAAAAATGGGGGGGTTGTCCCCTGAAGCCCCAGATGCCCCACTGAGTGCAATGAAAGTTTAGCAAAGAGAAAATGGTGTGGCACAGTGTACATCATTGAAAAAAAATACTAGATATTACAAGAGAAATCAGAAATAATAGATATTAAATGTCAGATAAATGGAAGAGACAGTAAGTACTTCCAGTGTTCAGATGAGGAGGTTAGGGAAAACTTCACAGGAAATATGGGACTTAAACTGGACCTCAAGAATGAGTAAAAATTGGCTAGGTAGGAAGTAGGTGGGAGTGGGAAAGGCAAGGCAGACATTCCCCATCTTCTTTATCTTGAGGGTAAAATAGACACTCCTCAACTTGGTATTTCAAGCCCCTCACTGTATGGCTTCTAGTCTACCTTCTTAAACTTCCTGGACATTATTCCCCTTTAAGCACTCTATGTTCCAGCAAAAAGGGTCCTACTTTCAGTTCGTGGAGCACCCTACATAGTTGTTGTTCATCCTTCGTTTATGAAGAGGACCATTGGCATCACAGGGGATGTCTTGACTTATTCATGAATTGGATTCAAGTGACACAGAGTTGCACAAAGTTTTCAGCCTCACTTTCTCTTCCTGAGTCATCGGAGTCCAGCAGCAGGATAAAAATCAGAACCTGCGATTCCAAGATGCTCCTGGAACTCAGCACTCCATCTTTCATCTGTGTACCTTTCTGCAGGCTCTCTTCCATGTCTGGAATACACACTTTCTCACTTCCAACCATAATAATTATTAGCTTCCTTCAAAGCTCAGTTCATGTAAATCAAGGGCTGAATTTGAGTCAAAGAGACCTAAATTCAAATCCCACCTTGAAAATTTACCTTACCGTGGAACCCTGAGCAAGTCATTTGACCTCTCTCTGTCTCAGTTTCCTCATCTGTCAGATAGGAATAATCATAACATCTACCTCACAGGGATCAAATGAAATAAAACATGTCAGTTGCTTTGTTATATAAATATTAGTTACTATTATTTTCTACATGAAGCCTTTTCTGATCCTTTGTCAGTGTTCCCTTCTTCCTCAAATTGTTATGTATGAACTTCTTTTTCCCCCACGAGTTTTATACCCTTAGGAGAACATAACTCCTTGAGAGCAGAGATTGTTTTTTGGTGTCTTTTTATGCCTAGAGACAGCTCTGTCTCACCGTGGCTAGAGCACTAGTCTTGGAATCAGAACGACTCATCTTCCTGAGTTCAAATATGACCTTAGACACTCACTAGCTGTGTGACCCTGGGCAAGTCACTTAACTCTGGTTTGCCTCAGTTTCCTCATCTATAAAACAAGCTGAAGAAGAAAATGGCAAACCATTCCAGTATCTTTGGCAAGAAAACCCCTAATGGGGTCACAAAGGGTTGGATAGACAACAGAACAAATCCCTAGAACTTAGTGAGGTGCCTTGTATATGGCAGACAATAAATAACTTATTGGATTAGATTAGGACCTGCAACCAACATTTCTCTTGGACCCAGATATTAAGATCCTTCACCTTTGCAGAGCCATTGCTAGGACTGGGTAATCTGGACTTTGCCCCAGGGTTCTGATATTTAAAGTATGTTGACAGTATTTACATTTCTGCAGTAAGTAGAGACAACCGAGCTTGATGTAGAGTTAGCAAGAATAATTAGTTAAGGGGAGGCCAGGTAGCACAGTGAGTAAGAGCACTGGCTCCAGTATTGGATGACCTGGAGATCGAATCCCAGGCTCAGACACTTAGCACCCACCCAGAAACACCTGGCCGTGTAACCTTGAGCAAGTCACTTAACCCCGATTGCTTTAAAAAAAAAAAAAAAAGAATTAGTTAAAACCGGAAGGGGCCAGATGGTCCCCTTCTTCCCTCTGGCTCCTTCATCCCAGGTGAGTTCATGTCTTCCCCATTCTATGGAATAGTTTTGCCAAGTCCTGAGTTTTTCATCCCTTTCCTCCAATTTAATTTCTCCTTATAAAAAGTTAATTTGAAAGCAGAGCCTTTTGTGAAGCTTTTCTTCCTTGCACAGGAAAAAAAATGATATTGTAGCCTGTCTGTTGGGCCTTGGAAGGAATGATGGATGCTCAAGTTGTCATTCCCTTCTGCCAGGTGCTTCAGCACTTGGGTTTCCAGGCATGACAGAAGAGATGAGTGGGCCTCCCTTTCAAAGACATGAAAACAGAGGAAAATCTCTTCCATGGGAAGGAAAGAATAATTATTGCCTTTTGATTTTAGGGTTTGTTTTTTCCACTTCCATTTTCCAAACCTCTCCTACCAGTTCCCCACTCCTGCTGTCCTTACCTGTCAGACTGGTCATCTCCTCACCTCCCTGGTCCAATCCTGAATAAAGTTGCCCTATCTATGGCTTCTTTTTTCGTTTTTGTAAATAAATATTTATAACAAACTTAATAATCACAACAAATGCTAAAACTGACAAAATCCCACTGATGTATATATGTATATTAATATATTTTAAAAGAAAAATACATACATACATTTAAAAAATATTCATGGTAGCAATTCCCATGCATCATGTCCTCTTATCACCGCTATAAAATTTGGTGGCTATTTTCCTATGTAGTCGTTGTGTGTATGTGTGTATTTGTGTAAGTGTGTTTGTGTGTATTGTGTAAGAGTGTTGTGTGTGTTTGTGTAAGTGTGTGTGTATACTATATACCTGTGTGTTTAAAGAACAATCATGAGTAAGAGAGATCTTATTCTGATTGTCACAGAGGACAATCAAAAGCAACGAATTGAAATTGAAAAGGGGCAAAGTTAGATTTGACATCAAACCAATACCTCTGTATCTAGTCCCAAATTGAACTGAACTGCCTCCAGAGGTGGGTTTCCCCTCATTCGGAGTTCTTGAGTGGAAGCAGGATGGCCATTTGATGGATATGTTAGAGGGAAGATTCCTTTCAGGTCTGGATGGATTGGTCTGGACGGCCACTGAAGTTACTTCTGACTATAAAATCCAATGACTCTCTGAGACTCTTCAAAATCTGCTTTCTCTGAGCTGCCTTTGTTGTTATTGTTGCTATTTTTGCTTTGCATTTTTGTGGTCTTTTGTTGCTGTTGTTGTTAATCACAAGTAGTTGGTGAGCCCCATGCCAATTATTTTGCCTTTAATAAATTTATAATCAAATCCTCACCTTGCAAAATCCCAAATAAAGCCATTTTGGTTCCTCCAGTTGGCTTTGGTTAGGGATCTCCCCCACCTGTCCCACCAATTTATCTCTGCCTGGGTCACCCATACTACTCCCCCTCAGTGCCCAGTTGTTTGGCTGAAAACTAGCATAATTCCAGTTCCTTGCCACCCAATACACTCAACCCTGTGCCTTCCCTCAGCCCACCGCCATGGCAGGGCCTCTCCAGCTATTCCACCTACACTCACATACCCCACTTCTTCAACTATCTAGTGTCTCAGTTTCTGATTCACATCAAAGCCTCTATCTACAAGAGCTCCATCCATCTGGCTCAGCCATCAATCTCTTCTAGAACCTTCCATATCTAGGCATATCCTAATTACTCTATCCAATCACCTTACAACTTCCTCTTTGTGGTATTATTTATTGCATTGTTAATAAATTACATAGTATTAACTCTGATGTTTTAAATCTTGGAAATTATAGATTTTGAGATACATCTATATCTATCTACTTATACATACATATGTGTATATACATGTGTGTATTTATGTGTATATATACACATTTTCTTTAGCTGTAAAATGAGAACAATGATAGTCTCACCATGTTATTATAAGGTTATAATGAGATCATGTATGTAAAGTTCATATCAAGATTTAAAGGGCTCTACAAATGTCAGTTATTGCTGTTTTTAAAAGTTACAGAGAAAGAGAGAGAGAGAGAGAGAGAGAGAGAGAGAGAGAGAGAGAGAGAGA
>NW_027185764.1:14132346-14137207 GCF_028583685.1 Petaurus breviceps papuanus
AGAGAGAGAGAGAGAGAGAGAGAGAGAGAGAGAGAGAGAGAGAGAGAGAGAGAGAGAGAGAGAGAGAGAGAGAAGCAATTGCTTATGGGGAAAGGAGCAAATAATATTTGACAAACTGGGGTGGGGGCTCTGAGTTAACTTATCAATTAAAGAGAAAAATGTTGCGATTTTAGTAATTAATAAGTGAATACCCAGGCAAAATCTTGGTTTATTTTAGAACTTGAGAAGATGGGAATTAATATGGAAGCAAGTCAAATAGCAGGTTGAATGGTAACCACCCCCTGTCGGGCACGTTGAAGGTGATTGATGCCAGAACCCTGCCACATATGCATCTGTATTTATGTACACAAAGGTAGAAATTCCTCCATAGTTAGCATATGGGGAAAGGTACATTAGTTCAGTTGGGCTTTGCCTCGTCAGGGAAGGCTTCCTGGAAGGATTGTCCTTTCTGTTTATTGTTTTACTACTGACATAGGGATCAACAGGAACTGTGAATGAATAGAGGATAAATATTTTCAGGATAAAAAGTCTGAGTCAGTAGCCCAGAAAATAGCGAGTGGAAGCACATTTCTCCATTGTGCTGTCTCTTCTCCGACACATTAATCCTAGGACAGAAAGTCTGGGCTTGCTGTGTTCTAGCAAATGTGCTTAGGCTCCCACGGGGGCACCTATCCCTGATGTAAATTAGCCACTTCCTATTGGAGTGGAGATATCCTATTTCTCAGATGTTGCACCGAAAATGAAATGTGTTTGATTTCCTCCTTATCCCCAGCTCCAGAGTCAGAGTGGATTCTTTGTGCCTGATAAGTGATCCCTCTTCCCCATCTCCTCCAAGACTTGGAGCCACTTGGAGCTAATTGGCTTGGACAAGTGTCTCAGCAGCTCCCAGGGGGCTGAAGTATGGCCTGGATAGTCACAATCTGTCATAGTCAATCTAAAGTAGTAAGAATCCATACAGAAAAGAATAGGGAGAACAAGGCTAGCAAGGGCCATGGGTTTGAAGAAAACTTCCCCTCTGAACACTAGCCATCTAGTAGCTGGATCTCTGAGGTTAAGATAGATTCTGGGTTAAGACAGATGGGAGGCATTTCTAAATGCGAGGTCTACACTAAGTTAATAATACTAATAGATATTATTTGAGCAGCTTGGCTGTGTGACTAAATGTCACAACTGGACTTAGAATCTAGTTCTTCTGACTCTAAACCTTCATCTTTGCTCATAGTTATTGGATTGGGTGGTCAGGGATCATTTATCCTCTAAAAGCCTCAGTTTTTTTCATCTATAAAAAGGAAATAGTCATATAGTCTTACAGGGTTGTTATGAGGTTAAGATGAGATAATGTTTGTAGAGTTCATGTCAAGCCTTAAAGGGCTCTATAAATATCAATTACTGTATTTTTTTTTTAATTCAAGCAGCTTGGAAGAAAACTATTATTCTCTTTCCTCTTACCCCACCCCTGACCACTCAATCCAATAACTATGAGTAGGACTGAAGGCTTAGAGTCAGAAGAACTAGATTCTAATCCCAATTGTGACATTTAGTCACTTTCTCTAGCCTCAGTTTCCCAGATCTCTGAGGGTCACTCTAACTAGTGAGAGTCTAGTGTGAGCTGGAGTAATCAGGCTAAGCATCATAGAAGCAACACAGGTCTAAACCTGGAAAGGACAGAAAAGGCAATTTTCCCCAATTCTCTCATTTTATAGATGTGAAAATAGGTCCTGGAACCTAAGTGAGTTGCCCCAAATCACAGAGGCAGTATGCATTGGAGGTGAAATGTAAACCCAAGTTCTCTGACACCAGTCACTGATCCTTCTACTATATCACTTTTTCTTTTCTTCTTTCTTTCCTTCCTTCCTTTTTTTTTTTTGCAATGGAAAAAAAATTAGTTTTTTGTTTTCATGCCTCCCTCCCCAAAATTGAAAAAGAAAAAGAAAACTATTGTAACAAATATGCAGGAACAAAACAAAGTCCATGTGCAAAAATGTATCTTATTCTATTTCATGTGTATCAATCACCCTGGCAGGATCAGCCTGTTTCATCATAAGTAGCATAGTAGCATGTTTCATCATTGATCCTACAAAAGTATGTTTGGCTATTGCATTGATAAGGATTCTTAAGGTTTTTAAAGTTTTTTTTGTCTTTACAATATTATTATTATATAAATTGTTCTGGTTCTGCTCACTCTACTCTGTATCAGTTCATATAAACCTTCCTAGGCTTCTCTATTCATTTTGTCATTTCTTATGTCACAATAATATTCTATTACATTCATGTAAGACAATTTGTTGAGCTATTCTTCAATTGAGTTACTTCTCAGATTCCAATTTTTTCCACAACAAAAAGTGTTTCTATAAGTATTTTTGTACAAATGGGTCCTTTTCCTATTTCTTTGATCTCTTTGGGAAAAAGACCTAATAGCAATATACCTGGGATATCACATATTTTCACTTGAAATGGGACTTGAAGGATAAGTAGAGATTTTATACAGTGGGAGAATAATAATCATTATTATATTTCATTATTATAATATCATATAATCATAAATCATTATTATAGCTCACATTTTTATGGGACTCCAAGGCTTATGAATTATTATAAAAAACCTTGTGAGGCAATTAGCACGACCATTGCCTGATCCATTTTACAGATGAGGAAACTGAGGTCCAGAGAGGTAAATTTTGCCTTGTCCAAGGTCACACAAGTGCTAAGTGTCAAAGTCAGGCAGGGAGCGCATTCCAGGTGGATAGAACCACATAACCAGAGGTGTTCCTCAGTTCTTTCCATTTGTAAATGGGCTAGAAACGTTTCAAATTCCCTAGAAAGCACTTGAAAATGTGCCTGTGACTTCACAAGGGACATAAATTGCAATGAGAACTCTTTACTCATCTGTCTGCATCAATTTCTCAAAAAACACTTTCACATACATTATACACCTTAAAGTAATTGGGCTAAGGGCACAAAGCAAGTTAATGGCAGAACTCAGGTCTTTGGGAAATGGTTGCTTTGCCAATAATCTAGTCCAGGGATGGGTCACATGTGTTCTCAAGGCTGCAGGTTCCCCGCCCTACAGGTTCATAATTACTTTTTTGTCACTTTCATTCTGGATTTGGATGTGCCTTAGAAGATTAAAAGTCTATGGGAGGGGTGGATAGGTGGCTCAGTGAATAGAGCACCAGCTCTGGAGTCAGGGAGGCCTGAGTTCAAATTTGACCTTAAATATTACCTTGGGCAAGTCACTTAACCCCAATTGCCCCCAAATCCCCCTAAAAAAAGTCTATGGGAATGGTGATGAATTTTTATTTCTTTGGTGAGGAAATGGTTTATTTTTATTACTACTCATCCCATAGTTGCCTGAATTTTGAGGGTATTTTATGAACACTCATACGTGTTTTCCCCTGAGTGAAAAGACATGGAGGGATTGTATGGTATCAATTTCTCTTTAACTAAAAAATTGTGAGACCCATACATATTGAGTTACATTTTCTTAATAATAATAACAGTCTATGCCTTCCTCCCCTCTTTGCAGAAGTGGAGGTCTCTAGGTGTGGAATGTTGACTATACTGTCAGACATGATTTGTATATTGATTGGTTTTGCTGAATCTCTTTTTGTTCTTTTAAAAGCTTTGTTACAAAGGAATGACTGATTGAATAAAGGAGGGAAGAAATATTTCGAAATAAAGGTGGTGTAAAAATAAGATAAAAATTTAAAGGTGACATGCCCATTTAAGGTTTGAAAAGTACTTTTATGTCATAACAATAGTTAGCATTTATATAGCGCTTAAGGTCTGCCAAACACTTCACAAATATGATTGCATTTGATCCTTATGACAACCATGGGAAGCGGGTGCTGTCATTGTCTCTGTTTTGTTGTTGTTTGCTTATTTTGTTTGAATCTTTGTGACCCCATTTAGGGCTTCTTCGCAAAGATACTGGAGGGTTTGCCATCCTTCTCCGGTGGGGGTAGGGGTGAAGGACTGAATATTGAATGTTGCACACCCTGCTGTCTGGTGACATCTCCAGAGGAATCACTTTTGCCTAACTGGTTTTCCTTTTTATAAGGAAAGGCTTGTTTTCTCATTAGGTGGAAGTGGGATGGAGGCATATACTGAAGTGACTGGGACACACACAGTGTGTGTGTGTGTGTGTGTGTGTGTGTGTGTGTGTAAGGCTAGATTTGACCCTTCATCTTCCTGTCTTGGAGGGCAACCTTTTCCTCATGTCTTGCTCATACTGAGTGCTTAATAAACAGTTGTTGAATTGAATCTAATATCCCTTCCAGTGCTAAATACTAAAAGGCCATGTATGTATTCTTTGCTCTCTTAATTAAGAGGGTCTGTGAGGGAAGCCATGACATCAAACTAAAGAGAGACAGAGAAAGAGACTGAGAAACAGAGGGAGAGAGAGAGAGAGAGAGAGAGAGAGAGAGAGAGAGAGAGAGAGAGAGAGAGAGACAGAAGGAGGGAATAAGGGGGAGGGAGGGGGTGAGAGAGATCAAAAAACAGAGAGAGAAAAAGGAAAGAGAATAAGAGAGAAAGAGAAAATGAAAGAGAAGGAAAGAAACACACACAGAGAGATAGAAAAACAGAGAAAGGAAATGGAGAGACAAAGACACACAGAAAGAGAAAAACAGAGAAAGGAAGGAGAATAAGAGAGAAAGAGAGAGAAGGAAAGAAAGACACAGAAAGAGATATAAAACAGAGAGAGAAAGGAAATAAAGACAGACAGAGAGAAGGAAAGACACACACAGAAAGAAACAGAGAGAGAAAAGAGAAAGACACAGAGAGAAAGCTAGAAAGAGAGGCAGAGAGAGAATGAGAGAGAGAGAGAGAGAGAGAGAGAGAGAGAGAGAGAGAGAGAGAG
>NW_027185764.1:14137217-14144335 GCF_028583685.1 Petaurus breviceps papuanus
AGAGAGAGAGAGAGAGAGAGAGAGAGAGAGAGAGAGAGAGAGAGAGATGCTTATTATTTGTGGAATCAAATTGAACTGATGCACTGAGTCAGCCCTGGCTATGAATTTTAGACTGCTCCCCTCTGGCCAACAGATTGGCCTTTGCTCTCTATGATGCATGTTGACAGAAGAGCTGACTCCAGCTGCCCAGGGTCTGGTTCCATTTTGCTGATGGTTTAGACATAGACACAGAGGTTAACCAGTTCAGCAAAAGCCAGGGAATATCCAGAACCTTCTAGAGTCCATTTAGCCTTTCCCAGCTGTGAGCTGGAGGATTTTGTATTCTTTCATTCTGCCCCTTCCAGGGACCAAATTCTCCCCTCACCCTTGTAGTTCTAAGTAGGGGGAAATAATCACTCATGCCTTTCTTGTACATTACCTCTTTGTATTCTTCAAAATCTGCTCTTTTATTCGAGCACCCACCTCCATAGCTCTGGGGTTACAAGCAAAACCAAAAATTAACAAAAAGGTCTACATATTTTACACATAAGGAAACTGAGGACCAGAGAGGTCAAGTGGGGCAATGATTAGTGTTCTGGCAGATGGTGCTGCTTATCTCCCTCCTCTAATACAAATGAGATATAAGACTGTGGGCAAGGCACGAAATCTCTCTGATTTGAGACAGGTAGAGCCATTAGCAGGATATTGCAATAATCCAGGTGTGAGGTGAGGAGGGCCTGTACCAGACAGGTAGCAGTGTCAAAGGAGAGAAGGTGGAATATTTGAGAGATGTTGCAAAGTTGAAATGGACAGACCTGGGTAATAACTGGGATATTGGGGGTGGGGGGGGGGGGGGTGAGAAGTAGTGAGGAATAAAGGATGAATCCTAGGTTTTGAGCCTGAGGGGCTGGGGGGACAGTGTTGTTGTAGACAGTAATAAGGAAAGTGGGCTGAAGGTGGGGAGAGGTTCAAGGAGAAAGATTACGAGTTCCCTTTCAAACATATTGGGTTTAACTCTAGAAGGGCAGCTTACCAATGGAGGTTCCATTCTCTTGGAGCACCAATGCTCCGTTGACTTGTAAGACCCAGAACTCTGAGCAACAGGATACCGAGGAACCTGTTGGACCTTTCAACTCACAAGGTCATGGGCTCCCCCCTCCTCCAAGAGCACAATGGGCAAAAGACCTTAAGTGAAGTTGATGGAACTTTCAGAATGTTCCTGCAGTCAAAGAGTTTCTTTCCTCTTTAACACATGGTTGGCTGACCCAAACCAGTTACTGAATGTCTAGGCATGCTCCACAGTATCTATGTCTCTGTTTTTCTATCTATCTCTCTCTGTCTTTGTCTCTGTTTGTCCATCTGTCTGTCTCTCCTCTCACACCATCATCCTGGCTCTCTCAGAGGCATTTTCCATGTGGAAATGCCATCTTAGCAAGCTCATGGGGTCTGCAAATACCCATTACACTGGGTTGCTCTTTCCTTTTCTTTTCTTTTGCTTTTTGGAGGACAATTGGGATTAAGTGACTTGCCCAAAGTCACATGGCTAGTAAGTGTGTCAAGTGTCTGAGGCCGGATTTGAACTCAGGTCCTCCTGACTCTAGGGCTGGTGCTCTATTCACTGCGTCATATAGCTGCCCCTGGGTTGCTCTAGCAGCCTTGGGGGTTTGGCAAGCCTGCTTCTGCTTCTGAATGGTTTTGCTTATAATTTAGAGGATCAAGTCATAATCGCTTTGACACTGCCAAAAGATCAGTAAAGGCTTGTGGTACTTACACCCTGGTTCGTTTATTTTACCCAGAAGACTTAAAACCTCTATAAGAATATACGATTTTAGAGCAGAAAGGGACCTCAGAGGTCATCTAATCTAACCTCCCATTTATTTAAAAAATACTTACTGGCATCTTTTATTTTTATATCATCTTTATTTATAAATATATTTATATGGATATATAAATACATATTCATATATTTATATGGATGGTGATTTAAGGTTTGCAAAGCATTTTACATATCTCATTTGATTCTCCAGATAATCCTATAGGGTAATTACTCTAATTATCCCCATTTTACAGATGAGGAAACAGACTGAGAAAAGTTAAATGACTTGCTCAGGAAAGTATGTGAGGCATTGGGACTCAGATCTTGACTCTTGAGTTCAGCCAATCTCCTCTCCACTGTACCCCCTAGATGCCTCATATAGCTTTCCCTACTCCTGAACATATCTTTCCCTCCTCCCTTGGCCAGTAAGCTATCACATGTAAAAAAAATTTTTTAAAGAGAAAGAAAGCAGCTTAGCTAAACCATCTGACAATATTTTCAATATTATCTTCCACAGCCATGGTCCCCTACCTCCACAAACAAAGGAGGGAGGTACATTTTCTCAACACTCTCTACACCCAAGCTTGCCAAGCCTCTCATCTCACAGAGGAGAAAACTGAGGCCCAGAAAGGTGAGTTGATTTGCTTAAATTCACTTGGCTAATGGCAAACCTAGGTGCTTTGACTCCAGAGCCAGTGGTCTTTCCAAGACATCACGCTCCTTCTTGTTTGTGCCCATCCTCTCCTGTGGGCATCGTGCTCTTGTAGTCTCTGTCTGCCCTTGTCTCAGAGAGCTAGCTTATGGCTACTAGATCTCTAGGGGATGGTTCTTCTGGCTTCTTGCCTCACCCAAATCAATGCTATTTCTTGTCTCAATTTCCCATAACCTGCAAGACCAGCAGAGGGCGCACCAAACACGGCTTTCTGAATTTTCCTTGTCAACCAGGCTTGGTTTTGTCGGGGTTTGTTTTTAATTCAAATGTCATCAGCAGCAACAGTATTACCATCATCATCATCACCATCACCATCATCACCATCACCAACAAAAATAATAGTAATAATAATAGCAAGTCTGTATAGTTTTGCAAAGTGCTTTATAAATATTAACCCAATTTATCTTCACAACAACGCTGGGAGATAGGTGCTATTATTATCCCCATTTTACAGGTGGGGAAACTGAGGCAGGCATTGGTTAAATGAGTTGCCCAGGAACATATGGTTAATGATTATCTCCAGGTCTAGCTCTAGACTGGGAGGACAAAATCAAAATGAAAGTCTCTGTCCCATTGGGGGGAAACTCTGTATATGTGTGCTCCCACTCTTGACTGTTTATATACAAAATAAATACAAGAACACAAACACAATATACAAATAAATGAGAAAATAAAATAATAATTAAATTCGAAAGGCAAAAAAGCTGGGGAAATCAGGGACATCTTCATGGAGAGCTGGTACCTTTTTGCTTGAAGAAAAATATCTAAGACCAGAATCACTCGGACTCCCAAGAAATGAAAGCTCCAAAGATTATTTTAGAGGCTCACTTTGGTAAGTGAAAGTGTTTGAGTCAGGAGCCAGCTCCTTGTTTTCCCATTCACAGGCTTGTGCATCAGCTCACCACAACAACTGTGTGTGAGATGCTGCAGTCAGTCAGTCAATTAGCAGTTATATAATACCCTAAAAATATTATCCCCATTTTAAAGATTGGGGAATCTGAGGCAGAGAAGTGAAGTGATCCTATCACAGTCATATAACTAAGAAGTAACTCAGACTCAGGTCTCCTAACTCCACATCCAGTGTCCCCTCCAGAACACTGTGGCATCTTTCAACCAGGCAGCCTTCAACAATGTATTATCTCAGGAATACACAGAAATCTCCCCTGCCTCTTGTCCCTATTCACTGCTGCCGGAAATGCTTTTTTAAAAGAGATGAATCCTTTCCTTCTACTCCCAGGGATAAGCTTTGAAAGGAAAATCACCTAGGAGAGCAAACAAGTATTGATTTCAATTCGCATGAAGGCACAGGGGACTGATATCTTCTGTTTCACTGAGAACAGATTGTTTTGGGGGAGATAGGGGAGAATGAAAGAAAGAACAAGCATGAGTGTGAGGGGTGAGGAAAGGGAGTCTGTACCCTTTCCTCTCCTCCAGGGTGAAGAGAGAAGGGCAGTAGCCTTTAGCCCCTGGAAACTCTGCCCCAGAAGCTGCTTGGAGATTTGTGTGCTGGCCTTTGGGAAGATTGTCCCTCTGTGATCAGACATTTCTGTCTACTAAATTAAGGGGGTCATGATAGCCATCTTCAGATAGTCAATCCAAGCAGGTCAGTGGCACAGTGCATAGAGCACTGGGCCTGGAGGCAGGAAGACCTAAGTTCAAATCCAGTCTCAGAAACTGAGTAGCTGTGTCAACCTGGACAAGTCACTTAACTGATGTCTGCCTCAGTTTCCCAATCTATAAAGTGGAAATAATAATAGCACCTACCTTGTAGGAGTGAGATAATAATTATGAAATGCTTAGCATGGAGTAGGTGCTATATAAGTGTTAGTTATTATCAGTATTGTTATTATTAGCTATTATGACTCGTAATGGAATTAGATTTTATCTGTTAGACCCCAGAAGGCAGAAGTGGCTGGAAGGTGCAAATGGGCAGAATTTGGTTCCCAACAATGGGAGCTCTCGGAAAATACAAGGCCTTGCCACCTGCTCCAGTGAAATCCCCCAGCCTTCCCTTTGGAGCCTTCAAACCAAAGAGTCTATTGCTTTTTGCATCAGCTGGTTTCTCTTTCTCTTATGTGAAACCCCTTTTAAGTCTCTGCTTTGATCTCTGACAGAATCCTTCGGCCAAAACTGTCAGAATAATATAAGCCAAAGTCTTATGGAAGAGAATTGAAGGGAGTACTATTCTTAGCTATTCTGATATATCAACAACTTCTCATGGGTCAGTTGCTTAACCTTGATGAGCCTCGGTTTCCTAATCTATAAAATGGGGATCATGACTCCCTGCCTTGTTCATATATCTTGAGTGAAGCTCAAATGAGACAATGAATGGATAAGCCTTTTGGAAAGCATTATAAACAGTATGTGATAATTCCCCCCCTCCCCGATTGTATAGCCAGGGCCTTGACTTCCTGTGGCATTGCTTTCCCCGAAAGGTAGATTCATTCTGCAGCTAATATTGAGACCTAGTAATCTAGATCCCTTCTCTAAGCCCCCGGGCTTGTCAATTTACCCTTTGACCAGCATAGTGCTAATACCCAAGATGTGTAAATAACAGAGCCTATCCAGGGCCAGAGCCTTTCTGTGCCCAAGCACTGAGTCATTGGCACAGCTCTCCTTCTTGCACACCCAAAGAGAAGGTCTGCTGCAGGTGTGAATAAGCTGGCTAGTTATCATGCCCTAGAAGGCTTCCCTACCCCAGTGCACTCTATTAATCAATGACCCACAGCGGTCAGTTAACCCTGATGCCCACAGAGGCTCACAGGGCACATCTTGGACCTCCTGTGTCTGTTTCCATCACTCAGTAACTCCAGCAGACACTGGGGGATAGAGACAGACACAGAGGTCCAAGATGTGTCTAGGAGTCTCCATGGGCATCAGGCTCAGCAGCTTCCCACATATCCCCTACAAGTAAGGATGCTTACATGGCCACAGTGGAACAATAGAACATGTCTTTTTAAAAAACAGGTTCAGGGGTGGCTAGGTGGCTCAGTGAATAGAGCATCAGCCCTGGAGTCAGGAGGGCTGGACTTCAAATGCGGCCTCAGACATTTAACACAAAAACTAGCCGTGTGACCTTGAGCAAGTCACTTCACCCCAATTGCCTTCCAAAAAAAAAAAAAAAACAGGTTCATTCTTGTGATTGGTCCATCCTCAATTCCTATCCTAGATTGAGGAAGGAGTGTCAAACAGGAAAGATTGTCAGAAGAGGACCTGGCTAGTGCTCCTCGTCATAATAACCCTATACACATACCTCTTGGTCTGGGAACAATAACCAAGCAATGGTACCATTCCTGGAAAGGATGTGTCAATTATCCAAATGTACAGCTCCACTCGCCATTCCTGTGCTAGATTTCTTGTTAGTTCAGGTTCAATGTTGGGACAAAATGAGGCACTGGTAGGTCATTGAACAGTTAACAAAAGGAGGTAATCCTAACATAGAAAGGATAGCGGACAAGTATACAGTTAACACTTGGCTTGCATACAGACACAGCCCCCTTGTGTCCTGTTGGAAATGCAAATAGTCAGCAGGGCAAAGGGACATCCAACAAGTCTGAAGGGCTTTATGCCCTTTATGCCCTTTGATGACTAGGAAGCCACTTCAATACAACCAGAGGCTCCACTGGAGCCTTGCCCCATCTCTCAGGCCAATAACTATGATGCCTTTTAGGGGAAAATCCAGCCTGACCCATGTTGGGGTGGGGGAGAGGAAATCCTAGTACATATTGGTCCCATTATAGAGACACAGTAAGCTGTATAGTATAGTACAGAAATTAATGTATTTGCAGTTAGGAGTCAGGAGTTCATAATCCCAGTTCTGCAAGGGTGGGGAACCTGTGGCCCTGAGGCCACATGTGGCCTTCTAGGTCCTTGGGTACAGCCTTTTGACTGAGTCTGAGTTTTACAGAACAAATCCTTTTATTAAGGGGAAGTTTGGATTCAGTCAAAGGGCTGCACTTGAGGACCTAGAGGGCCACATGTGGCCTGAAGGCCAAAGGCTCCCCAACCCTGTAGCTAGTTATTACCTTTATGACCTTGAACAAATCACTACCCTTCTTTGGGCCCCAGCATCATTGAGCCTGACTGAGTTCAGTCAGGGCAGAGTCCAGTAACTCTGAGAAAGATACAGAGGAATTAACGAACCAAATTGTTTTAGGTGCTTCAGAATCTGTTAATCAAGGAAAACACAATAACAAAAGTTGTTGTGTTTTATTCATCATGTCAGCATCTGCATATATTTGCAAGACATTCAGTCTACCAAAGGTACCTTTGCTTATTTATAGAATAAAGATTGTAACTGTGATTTCCTTGGTATGGGGTACTACCTGGAGAAAATATTCCCTCTACTTCTGTAGGTCAGCACATTCTCTGCAATTTGTAGTCTTACAAAATGATGTATAGCAGTGGTATGAAACTCAATTAGAAATGGGGGCACTTACGTATATATATATATATATATATATATATATATATATATATCTAGAGAGAGAGAGGATGGATAGATAGATAGAGGATAGATAGACAGATAGAGGATGGATAGATAGATAGATAGATAGACAGATAGATAGATAGATAGATAGATAGATAGATAGATAGATAGATAGATAGATA
>NW_027185764.1:14144345-14156991 GCF_028583685.1 Petaurus breviceps papuanus
ATAGATAGATAGATAGATAGATAGATAGATAGATAGATAGATAGATAAATGAATGAATGAATAAATAGGGCAGCTAGGTGGCACAGTGAATAGAGGATAAGCCCTGGAGTCAGGAGGACCTGAGTTCAAATTTGACTTCAGACAGTTGACACACTTACTAGCTGTGTGACCTTGGGCAAGTCACTTAACCCCAATTGCCTTGCCTTCCCCCCTCCAAAACTAAAATAAAATAAATAAATACTATGAGTTCTGTGCCTGGTTCACATTCCTGGCTTCTTACATTCTACTCTTCTCCATGCACTTTATGAATCCCCCAAAGCCTGGAATATTCTCTCTTCTTCTTTATCTATGCTTCCTAGTTTACCTGGCTTATTTGGATTTAGCTCAAATTCCACCTATTGCAAGAGACCTTTCTTAGCCCCGCCCCCCAACCAGCTTGCTTAAAACTCTTTATCCCGTTTAGTCTATATGACATGTACTTCTGTTCCTAATTATTTATATGTTGTTTTCCCCACTAGAATGTAAACTCCTTGAGAACAGGGTCTGTTTTTGCATTTCTTTGCCTGTGCCTGGCACAAGTGCTTTCAAGTTAAGTACTTAATAAATGCTTGTTGACTGATTAATGGAGCTAGAAGCCACCTCGAAGGCCTTCTAGTCCAATCCTCCAGTTTTACAAATGAGGAAGGTGAAGTGTAGGGAAGTGATTTGCCCCCAAGTAACAAAACATGGGATTTGAACCCATGTCCTCTTATATTCAGGTAAATCCCTAGGACACCCTCTTGTAATCACAGTTTCTATAGATTACTTACCAACTTTCTGACTTCTCCCTGAAAAATTTGCTATCCCAGAGTAGAATTCTTCTGCCCCATACACACATGGCTCTGGGTCCCCTTAGCACCCCTATACTGAGGTACTGAAGGCGAATGAGTGAATGAAAAAGATAATTGTGTCAAGTACTGTGCTAAGGACAGAGAACACACTCAGGAAAACTGAGACAATCCCTGTCTTCAAGGAGTTCACATTCTAATTAGGGGAGAGAACACAGAAAGTTGAGTTTTCTATCAGGATAGATAGAATCTGGAAGTCCTAAAGCAAGTGCAGGGTACCTGAACTGTCAAGGCCACAAGTGGCCCTCTGTGTCCTCAAGTGCAGGCCTTTGACTGAAGTTTGGATTCACAAATGTGAAAGACATGGCTGGACACCTTGCTGTATTGGCCAATTTTGCATGAATGTTTTTTTTTTTCTCCTCCCCCCCTCCTTTTTTTTTTTTTAACACAAGTGAGCTGTGAAGTCAAGGTCCAGGATATCAAAGAAATTATCATACTTCAAAAGTATTATGTTAAAATGTTTTAAAATGCAAAGATCTAGTCCTGATCCTAGAGGTTACAGACTCAGGGTACCATTTCCTAACCCAAAGTCCATTCTTTGGTCCTAGGATTTGGACCTTTCACTCCAGATTAAATTTATCTGATTTTTGACCACTGACCCAAGGCACTTAGCCTCCTGTTTTTCTTGGGTCTCTTTGACACCCTTTCTACTTGGGTTCATTGAGCTGCTACACCTTGTGATCCTATAACTATAGAATTTAAAGGGGAAAGAGACTACACCTAAGCTTAACTGTCTCCCTTTGCTACCTCCATCTACAGATGCCAAGTCTTAGTACCCACTCCCTTATTTTTTTCTTCTAATACATCTCCTCACACCTGAGGCAATCAGAATGAGTTTCCTGTGGCTAATTTACAAGAAGAAAAAAATATACAAATTCAAAAACAAAATACTAGCCTAAGGTAATCAGAAATGTTTTTGAAACAGAATAGAAATGGCATAGACCCCCAATTAGGATAATTTCAATCAGAAGCTTAATTAATGTAAATTAATTGCCACAACAAGGAAAGGAACCCAAAAGGTGCCTTGATCAGCAAATATGAAAAGGATAGCTGCTAGGGGGAACACTGAATTAGATTATAAACATGTTTGTAAAATTTTACAAAGAAGAATGATAGATGATTATGGGAAAAATCGGTAAAGGCTAAATAAAACTAGTTTAAAGAAAGCTTGGCTGAAGTAAGCAGAATAAGGGAAAAATACAGAGTGATTCAAACAATGGTAATCAAAATAACAAATAAAGCAATCAAAACTAAATACTACAAAATTACAGTGACCAAGTCTGTCTCCACTGTTGTTGTGTCCAACTCTTTGTGACCCCATTTGGAGTTTTCTTAGCAAAGCTACTGGAGTGGTTTGGCATTTCCTTTTCCAGTTCATTTTGTAGATGAAAAAACTGAGGCAAACAGGATTAAGTGACTTGCCCAGGGTCACACATCAAGGAAGTATCTGAGGGTGGATTTGAACTCATGAAGATGCATATTCCTGACTCCCAGCCCAGTGCTCTATCCACTGTGCCACCCAGCTGGCCTACTGTTTCCACTCTGTGATGAATGAAAAACCAGACAGACAGAGTTTCTGGGTAATTAGTAATAAATTTATTAATTAGTCTAGTTAATAATCAATAA
Source organism: Petaurus breviceps papuanus (assembly GCF_028583685.1). Taxonomy (NCBI): domain Eukaryota; kingdom Metazoa; phylum Chordata; class Mammalia; order Diprotodontia; family Petauridae; genus Petaurus; species Petaurus breviceps. Next base: position 14,146,859 of record NW_027185764.1, read on the forward strand.
ATTGATGATCAATGGTTTCTCTTGGTAACCAAAGACACCTATTGGAGACACTGAATGCCTTAATTATTTTTGAAAGGGAATGCCCCTGATGGACTATATCAACCCTAACTGGCGGACATTTAATGAGGAGTTGGGCTAAAAGTCTTCAGCTCTTCCTGCTAAGAACATAGCTTGATCATGAGACTCAGCAGACTCTGGAAATCTGGTCAGGGGAATCAATCTCCACCCAGACCACTCAGGTTGGTTTTCTTCTTCATGAGATGGGTCACCCTAAACTCTAATGGAGAGGTACAAGGACATGGGCTCATTGCTTTGGGGCAAGAATTCACCTTGATTAGAGTCTGTTTACCCTTGAAACAGAATTAAGGTCTCCTGGTTGGGTAAGTCCTGCCCAAGAATTAGGACAATCTCATCTATCAGCCATGTCCTTCAGAGACTGACTGACTGACCTATAGGGGCTGGTCCTTGAATAAGGAGATAAAAAGCCTGGATCTTAATTAATTATGGGTTATTGAAAGATGACGGCATAGAAGCAGGGAAACACCCTAAGCTCCCCCCATAACCACCTCAAATACCTATAAAATATGACTCTAAACAAACTTTAGAGCTACAGAACCCAAAAAGTGACGGAGAGAAACAAATCTCCTGCTGAAGGCAGCCCAGCATGTTGGGTCCTTGAAGGGTTCATCACAGCATGCTGGGAGCCAAGCCCAGCCGACTGGGACTTCAGGAGAGTGGATCACCAGCAGCTGTGGTGCTTTCCAGAATTATTAACCCATAAATGCCAAAGGCAAAGTAAAAGGTCAGTGTGGACTTTGGGAACAGGGGGACTGAGAGTTTGGTCTGGCCTCTGCCCTCAGAGGGAGAAGCAGCTGATGTGAGGAGGCTGTGCAGCCACCCCATGCAGCTGCTTCAGAGCTCCTGGCCTGCAGATCCTAGGGGGACCAAGCCACCATTCTGAGGGGTAATGGCTTTTGCTTTAACCTGCTTGGCTCTGGATTGCTGCCTAGGGTGGAGGTCCTGGGGTGTGTGACCAGGTGCCAGAGCTTGTGGGGGCTGCAGAGAGGGCACCCAACTATAATAGCTCCAGCAGCTGTGAAAACCCCAGCGATTTGGGACAAAGTTCTCTCTGGAAGCAGAGTTCTACTGTGGCAAAAAGCTCAAAAATCAAGTAATTGAGTGGCAACATGAGCCAAAGGAAGCAAAGCAAGCACAGCAATCCAACTTTGGATTCCTTTTTGGGGGACAAAAAAGATCAAAGCATGGGACAAGAGGAAGACAGTTAAGTCAGAACTCCTGCACCAAAAGCTTCCAAGAAAATTACGAGCTGGTTACAGGCCATAGAGGACCTTAAGAAAGATTTTGAAAACCAAATAAGAGAAGTGGAGGAAAAATTGGGAAGAGAAATGAGAATGATACAAGAAAATCATGAAAGGAGAGTCAACAACCTGACTGAAGAAAATAACACCTTAAAAAATAGACTAACTCAAATGGCAAAAGAGGCTCAAAAAGCCACAGAGGAGAAGAATGCCTTAAAAATCTGAATTTGTCTGATGGAAAAAGAATCTCAAAAGCTCACTGAAGAGAATAATTTCTTCAAAATTAGATTGGAGCAAATGGAAGCTAATGACTTTATGAGAAATCAAGATACTATTAAACAGATCCAAACAAATGAAAAAAAAATAGAAGGCAATGTGAAATATCTCATTGGGAAAACCACTGACCTGGAAAATAGATCCAGGAGAGATAATTTAAGTTATTGGATTATCTGAAAGCCATGACAAAAAAGGAAGCTAGAAATAATCCTTCAAGAAATTCTCAAGGAAAGTTGCCCTGATGTTTTAAAACCAGAGAGCAAAATAGAGATTGAAAGAATTCACCAATCTCCTCTTGAAAAAGATCCCAAAAAGAAAACTCCTAGGAATATTATAGCCAGGTTCTGGAATTCCCAGATAAAGGAGAAAATATTACAAGCAGCCAGGAAGAAACAATTTGAATATTGTGGAAACCACAATCAGGATAACACAGGATCTGGCAGCTTCTACACTGAGGGATCAAAGGGCTTGGAATATGATATTCCAGAGGTCAAAGGAGCTGGAATTAAAACCAAGAATCACCAACCCAGCAAAACTGAGTATCATGTTTCAGTGGAAAATATGGTCACTCAATGGAATAGAGGACTTTCAAGCATTCTTGATGAAAAAACCAAAGTTGAATAGAAAATTTGACATTCAGGTACAAGAAGCAAGAGAAGCATGAGAAGGTAAACAGGGAAAAGAAATCATAAGGAACTTATCAAAGTTGAACTATTTACATTCCTACATGGAAAAACAATAATTGTAACTTATGAAACTTTTCTCAGTATATAGATGTGTTTATATATATATATATACATATGCATACATACACATACATACACATATATGTCTATATAGGAGGGTGTATGGGCATATGAATACATATGTGAGTGTGTGTATATATGTGTACAGGTATACATAGACAGAGAGCATAGGATCAATTGAATTGGAAGGGATGATACTTAAAAGGTGAAACTGAGAGGTGAAAGAGGAATATAATGAGAGGAGATAGGGAGAGACAGAATGGGGTAAATTATCTCATATAGAAAAGGCAAGGGAAAACTGTTGCAATGGAGGGGAAGAACAGGAAGGCAAAAGGAAATGGGTCAACCTTATTCTCATTGAATTTGGCTTAGGGAGGGAATGACATACACACTAAATAGGGTAGCTCACCCTACAGGAAAGTACAGGGGAAGGGGAAGAGAGGGGGGATAATGGAAGGGAGGGCAGGCTGGGGGGAGGGGAATTAGAAGCACACACTTTTGAAAAGGGACAGGGTCAAAGTAGAGAATAGAACAAGTGGGGGGCAGGATAGGATGAAGGGAAACATAGTCAGTCTTTCACAATATATCCACTATGGAAATGTTTTATGTAACTACACACATACAACCTACTGAATTGCTTATCTTACCAGTAAGGGTGGGTGATGAGGGAGCAAGGGAAAGAATCTGGAATTCAAAGTTTTAAAACCAAATGTTTAAAAATATGTTGTTATTATCATCATCATCATCATTATTATTTTACATGTTACTGGGAATAAGATAAACAGACACTGGGGGATGGAAACTGGAAAGTAAGAGGGGGGTGGAGAAGGATATAGGAGAGAGCAGATTGGGGGAGGGGGTATATAGTGAGATCAATGATTTGGGGTGGTGGGTAGAGGAAAGATGGGGAGAAAATTAGTAACTCAAAATCTTGTGGAAATGAATGATGTAAACTAAAAATAAACATAAAATTTAATTTAAAAAATATATAATGAAGTTTTAAAAAATAATAATCCTTTACAATATGACTAACAGTAAACATGAAGGTATATGTGGAATCTATATTTGATTACATGCCACTATGTGGGGGTGAGGGGGAAGAGGGAGGGGGAGAAAATTTGAAACTTAAGAGATCATGGAACTGAATGTTGTAAACTAAATGTAAATAAATAAATTCAAAAAGAAACATTTTTAAATAAAAATATTTTTTAATTTAAAAATAATGGGTTATTAATGGAAAATAATTTCTCTCAATCCCCTCCTGACAAAGAAGAGACATAAGAAGCCATTTCTTCCCTCTTTTTGCAGAAGGGAGGAGATTTTAGTTTATGGGCATGGAATATTGCAAATAAAACATTAGACTTTTTTGACATTCTGATTAACTGGATTGTTTTTTCCTCTTTTTTCCCCTTCTGTGTTATATGGATTCTCTATGGGAGGGAAAGTGAGAGGTACTTTGGGATCTGTAGGTGATTCAAGAATAACCAATATCAATAAAATTTTATTTAAAAAGACAATGCAAACCATCTCATATCCAATTAAAGCAAAATCATCCCAAGTGCACTTAAGGCTTCAAATGAAAAGAGAATGACAAACAGAAGGAGATGGAAAAGGTCTATGAAAATTATTATAAAAATTTCTTTCTCCATCAAGAACAAAAGAACACCCACACTTGGACCCCAGCATCATACACTCATTGGTACCTCTGGGATAGAAACAAAGATGAGAAAATCGGCCAGATTAGACTAAGTATAAATAGAAAGGGTTCAATCCCATTCAAATCCAGCCTCAAATGGTTTTTAGTTTTGTGACCCTGGGCAAGTCACTTAACCCTATATGTCTCAATTTCCTCATCTGTTAAAAAAAATGAACTGAAGAAGGAAATGGCAAACCATTTCCAATATCTTTGCAAAGAAAATCCCAACTGGGGTCACAAATTTAGGAAGATGAGTCTTCCTGACTCTGGACCAGGTGATCTATATACTGTGCTACCTAGCTGCCCTTAGAAAGTTGACCAGAGCACAAAAAAGTTGTGACTTATCTAAGCTCATACAACCATGATGTATCAGAGGGCAAGACTTTTACCCACATTTTCCCAGCTTTGAGGCTGATTCTTTATTCACTGCAGCACACTTCTTTTACATAGGGGAAGAAAAAGGAAAATCAGATATCAATAATAATTATAACAATAACAATAATAATAACAATACAAAGGCGGACCTAAGATTCCAAGTATTTAAAAAATGATTTGAGTAGAAGTGGGGTGACCAGCATTAAGACTGCTCATCTGGGGTGGCTAGGTGGCTCAGTGAATAGAGCACCGGACCTGGAGTCAGGAGGACCTGAGTTCAAATCTGGCCTCAGACACTTAACACTTACTAGCCGTGTGACCTTGGGCAAGTCACTTAATCCCAACTGCCCTCCAAAATGCAAAAATAAAACAAAAAACTGCTCATCTATTCCATCCTTGCTGCCTGACAATCCTTGTGAAATGAAGTGCTCTCTTGGGTATAGTCACTGCCAAGACCTGCTCTTTCCCAGCCTTCTGCCAAAAATATGCTAATTAAGAAAGAATACAACAGGAAAGGCAACTACAATTAGAAATGAAAAATCTGCCTCACCTCTGATTGGGTAGTACCTAAAATTCCTAAACTAACTAGATTTTATGCATGCTTTCCTATCAAAAGTGTGGAACTTCTCTTTCTTAAAGGTCCATCTCAGGTTGCCATTTCTTCCATGAAGTCTTCCATGATTCTACCACACATATCCTGTGCATAGTCATTTTTTCCTCCTCAATTTTTCCTTAAAGCATTTTGTCAGACTGTCTCCTTTGCCATGATCATAGTCTACTTTGTATCATACTTCTTTGTGAACATCTTTTCCTTTCTATTAGATTATAAACTCCTTGGAAAGTGGAATGCATTCTTTTTCATCCCTGAATACCCAGCACCTAACACATTGTCTGGCACATAATTTGTGAAGGGAGGGGACAGGGAGGGAAGGGAACAATCATTTTTATAGTGCCTACAACATTCCAGGCACTGTGGTAAGTGGTTTCACAAATATTATCTCATTTGATCCTCACAACCACCCTGCAAAGTAAGGCTATATAGAGTACTATACGAGATACTAAAGAGATGTGTGTTGAATTATATTGAATTAAATTCTGATTACTTTTAATCCAGAACTGCTAGATCCCCTTTGGGTCCCAGATGCAAATGGTTTTTCTTCATCCAGCATATTTGTAATGGGAATGCAAATTTAAAGATCTTCCCTGCCCCTAGGCTAAAGTGCACCTGGAGCCTGGGGTGGGAGGCTTGTTTTTCAGTAGATACTTTTTGATTGGCCAGTGGGTCAATAAGGTTGTTACATTCTCTGAGCCAGGAGAAGGCTATATAAGCCCTGATGTGTAGCTTTGTTTTGGGGGCTCACTTTGAGAAGTGTTCTGTGATTTGATCTGAATTTTGGGAAGCCATTGTTGAGAGTCCCCTGGCTTTGAAAAACCCAGATGTGGAAACCCAGATGTTGACTGGGTATGGATGTAATGGTTGGACAGTTTGGAAATCTGTCTACTTGATCTGTTTCTGTCTTGATAATTCTGCCTGTATGCTTTGAAGTTCGGAGTGCTGACCTTTTACCCCTGAACAAGGTAAATGATATATGTCTGACTGATTAAAGTAAGCTTGTTAACCCATTTTGAGTTGCTTTCCTTTAACAAAGCAGATCCAAGAACCTGTGGTAGCAGCAAACCCTGAGGACGCCGGGGTGCTTGCCGCTACAATATTCTGCAAACCATGTTTGAGATTCATCCTCCTGGGCACAGAGCCAATCAGAAAGCCTCCTAGGATTGCAAATTATAATAGCTTTATTTATAATTTAAATTTACAAAGTATTTTACCTACTTTATTTCATGCCTGGTTGTCCCACACACATTAATCAGCAATCATTTAGTATGTGAACTAGATTATCCCTCCCAGAGGAAAAAACAAGTAAATTCAAAATAGGTACAATGTTCCCGTCACTTCAAAAATTAAAGTAATTTAATTGAGGCAAACAATTCCTTTCTGAAAAGCAAATAAAATGCATGGCATTTTAAAATGAATTAAATAAACTTGCTTTGAAACTCCATGCCAAATCTCAACCAGTCAGTAGAAACTAATGAATGTATCTGCCTAACCCAGGAGAAGCCAGACTCACCGTGCAGCAGTTCATTCATATCCCTGATATGCTGTTGCTCTCTGCTCCTCCTCTTCATCTCATGGTTTCCAGCTTCTTCTCTGGGATCCTGTGCTCCTGATTGGTGTTTGGAACAGGATATTCCAGAGGTCAAAGGAGCTGGGATTAAAACCAAGAATCACCTACCCAGCAAAACTGAGTATCATGTTTCAGGGGGAAATATGGTCATTCAATGAAATAGAGAACTTTCAAGTATTCTTGATGAAAAAACCAGAGTTGAATAGAAAATTTGATATTCAGATACAAGAAGCAAGAGAAGCATGAGAAGGTAAACAGGGAAAAGAAATCATAAGCCACTTATCAAAGTTGAACTGTCTACATGTCTACATGGAAAAATGATCATTGTAACTGATGAAACTTTTCTCAATATGAGAATAGTTGAAGGGAATAGAAATATATATATATATATATATATATATATATATACATCTATATAGGAGGGTATATGGGCATATGAATACATATGTGAGTGTGTGTATATATGGGTACAGGTATACATAGACAGAGGGCACAGGACGAATTTAACAGGAAGGGATGATACTCAAAAGGTGAAATTAAGAGGTGAGAGGAATATAATGAGAGGAGATGGGGAGAGACAGAATGGGGTAAGCTATCTCATATAGAAGAGGCAAGGGAAAATGGTTACAATGGAGGGGAAGAACAGGAAGGCAAAAGGGAATTTGACCTTCTAGCTGTGTTATCCTAGGCAAGTCACTTAACCTTTGTCTCTTTTCAGTTTCCTCTAGTGTTAAAAGGGGATAATAATAACACCCAGCTACCAAGGCTGTGAGAATTAAATGAGATATTATTTGTACATATTTAGCACATATATTAAGTGTTAAGTGGCGCATATTAGGTGGTTAACAAATGCTTGTTTCCTTCCTTCCACCCATCAAAGCTGTCTCCCACCCCTACTTATTTATGCCTTTAGATGTAGTTGCTCAACACCTAAGTTGAGACCTTAGAAGTGGCAACCTTAAAAGATCAGTTCTTCAGCACATCTTTGGTGTTCTGCATCTCTAGCTATTTCAGTCTCCTTATGGTGTAAGATGCCTCATTCTACATTCTATAACTACAAATTCATTCCTTTTAGTGGAAAAAGAAGTGGATTTTCCCCCATTAATATAGAATAAGAAAGTTCAACCTTCCTCCTCCCCCCAAGGTTAAAGAGAAACAAGAAAAGATTTATTTTAGTGATATCTGATATTAAAGAATATCTTTCTTTGACAATCTCTAAGGACCATAACAGTGGGCTAAGGAAGCAGTGAAAAGGGTAGAAAGAGCACTAGACAGAAAGTTGGGGTTATAGAGCTGGCCCTGCCATTAATTAGCTGCATCACTTGTTTCAATTGTCTTATTGATAAAATGAGGATACTCATAGTATGTGATATGTTAACAGTAATACATGACAAATGTCACAAAGTAGCGTGTGGTAACACTAATGCTAATAGCATGTAATAGGAAGATGAGTAGACCAAAATTCAGAAGATCTAGATTCCAGGGCTTGTCCTGTCCAGCTGTATAACCTGGGGGGAAATCAATTAACCTTTGTCTGTCTTATCATCCCCCTCTATATAATGAAGAAGTTGTAAAAAATGTTCTTTAGGATTCCTCTTAGCTCTTGCATTTCTGTAATTCTAATGCTTCCTCTAATACTGAGGTTCCTCCAAGCCTAGTCTAACTGGTCACCTGACCTCTTCATCTTACATCACAAAATCATCTCTCTAGAGCTGGAAGGGTCTTTATACATCATCTAGTTTAGCTCCCTCATTTTAAAGATGAGTAAACTGAACATTAAGTGATGTGCCAAGGTCACTTAGGTAGTAAGTAGCAGGGCTGAGATTCAAACCTAGGACTCTAGTTTCCAATACATTGTAATGTCTCTTGGGTCCTATTTCCCAAGTCAGAGCTTGTGGAGCCCAGACCAGGCAGTAATCCTTTGGTCCCACTCTGCCTAAACAAATAAAAAAGAGACTTGGGATAAGCCTGACACAAGATTATCAAGGACCCAAGTCAATTCAGCAAGAATTCACTAATTGCTTTCTTCATGCCTGGAATTGTGCTAACCATTGGGGTTACAAATGCGAAAATGAATCAGTCCTTACACTGAAGAATTTTACCTTCTACTGATCATACAAGACCACAACACCAGGAAGCCCTCCAGGATACTAGAATTCCTTCTTTTGCCGCATTTTCTTTCTACACAGAAGTTGTAGAAGACAAGTGGTGAATTTGTTTGGGTGGGTTTAACTCACTCCCCTTTCCTCCACCCTCCCAACATGACTACTTCTATTGCCTGTCCTCAATTATTTGAGCTCCTCCACTGAAGCATGTCTCTTGGCTTGTGGAAAGGTGAAAGGAATTTCCAAACTAGGAATTCAGAAGGGACTTTCCTCACCCCACTTTTTTCATTGGTCAGGAGGACTAAGGACCTCTCTCTGAAGGCCATTACTATTGCCCTAAGTTCATAGCTTGAGTTAATTGACTTTCCCATCTCCTTTAGGAATCGGTGTTCACTGGTCACTGTTTCTCTCTCATCATCAGTTTCTCCCTATCTAGTGCTTCTTTCCCTGTTCACTACAAACATGTTCAGGTCTCTTCTATTGTTAAAAAAAAAAACCCAAACTTCCCTACCCTGCTATCCCCTCAAATTATCATATGATAATTCTTTGTGCCTCCCCTGCTTGCGCCAAATTTCTGGGTTTAAAAATTTTTTTTATTTTTAATTAATTCATTTATTTTTAGTTTTCAACATTCATTTTCACAAGATTTTGAGTTCCAGATTCTCTCCCCATCTCTCCCCTCCCCCTCCTCCTAAGATGGCATGCATTCTGATAACCCCTTCCCCTAGTCTACCCTCCCTTTTATCACATCCCCCTTTTATATCCTCCCCCTTTATTTTCTTGTAGGGAAGGATAGATTTCTATGCCCCATTGCCTGTATATCTTATTTCTCAGATGCATGTAAAAACAATTTTTAACATTTGTTTTTAAAACTTTAAGTTACAAATTCTCCCCCTTCTTCCCTCCCCAGCCATCCTACACATGTGTAGTTATGCAAAACACTTCCATAATGGTAATGATCATGTTGTGAAAGACTAACTATATTTCTTCCATCCTATCCCACCCCCCCCACTTATTCTATTTTCTCCATTGACCATGTCCCTTTTCAAAAGTGTTTGCTTCTGTCTACCCCTTCTCCCAAGCTGCCTTCCCTTCTATCATCCCCCCTCTTATCCCCTTCCCCTTTTTCTTTCCTTTATGATAAGATACTAATTGAGTGTGTATGTTATTAATTTCTTAAGCCAAATTCAATGAGAGTAAGGTTCACTCATTCTCTCTAATCTCCCTCCTCTTTCCCTCCATTGTAAAAGTTTTTTCTTGCCTCTTTTATGTGAGATAATTTTTATCCCATTCTATCTCTCCCTTTCTCCTCCTACTATATTCATCTCTTATCCCTTAATTTTATTTTTAGATATCATCCCTTCATATTCAACTCACCCTGTGCCCTCTATCTATCTATCTATCTATCTATCTATCTATCTATCTATCTATCT
>NW_027185764.1:14157001-14158629 GCF_028583685.1 Petaurus breviceps papuanus
TCTATCTATCTATCTATCTATCTATCTATCTATCTATCTATCTATCTATCTATCTATCTATATGTCTGTCTATCCATCTAACTATTTCCTCCAACTACCCTAATATTGAGAAAGGTTTCATGAGTTACAAATATCATCTTTCCATGAAGGAATGTAAACAGTTCAACTTTAATAAGTTCCTTATGATTTCTCTTTCCTGTTTACCTTTTCATGCTTCTCTTGATTCTTATATTTGGACTGGTCTTTTCAGCAAGAATCCTTAAAAGTCATCTATTTCATTGAATATCCATGTTTTCCCCTGAAGTATTATACTCAGTGTTGCTGGGTAGGTGATTCTTGGTTTTAATCCTAGTTCCTTTAACCTCTGGAATATCATATTATTTACATATGCTGCTTTCATTTTCTCACTACTCACTCTTATCCCTTTACAAACTAACTTCTGACCCCATTATTCTATTGAAATAGATCTCTCTAAGGGTAATAATAACTTTTAAATTGTCAAATCTAGTGCTCTTTTCTCAATTTGCATCCTCCTTTATCCTTACAGATGCTGGTGACTAGCCCCTCTTCCTGAAGAGTCTCTCCTCTTTTGGACATTAGGCACTCTACAAAGTGGCCAGTACAAGAGATGTGGTGATTCCATTAGACTCTGCCTTGATTAGGATAACAACTGAAGTTTTCTTTTCACTCTAGGGACATTTTAGGAAGGACTTTGATAGGTTGAACAATGTCCAGTGGAGGCAAAGAGAATGGCAAAGGGCCTTGAGATCAACCCATATGAAAAGTGGTTGGAGGGACCGAGGTTGTTTAGACTGGAGATGAGAAGACTTAGGAGGAGATACAAGTAATAATAATAACAACAACAGCTAACTTTTAATCAGAACTTACTATTACCAGGCACTATGCTAAGAGCTTTACAATAATTATCTCAGTTAATCCCCACAACAATGGCAGGTGATACTATCATCCCCATTTGGCAGTTAAGGAAAATTAACTGCAAATAGAGATTCAGTGACTTGCCCAGGATGAAGAATTCAGGTCTAATCCCAAATCCTGAGCTTTCTATACTAGGAACAAAAGAATGGATAGAAACTGCAAAAACACAAATTTAGACTTGATATAAGGGGAAACCCAGAACACTCCAAAGTGGGATGGGCTACTTTGGAAGATACTGGCTTCCCCGTATATCCAATGAATAGTCAAATTGCACTGTTTCAAACTCCACATCTCTGACATATAACTCCTCTATTCTCATAGGCCCATCACCTTAGGCCCTGTCACCTCTCACATGGATTATTAAAAGGATCTCTTAATTGATCTCTCAGTCTAATCTCTCCACACTCCAATGCATCCTTTTCAGAACTGCCAAAGTGATTTCTCTTAAGCACAGATCTAATATTCCCCTACTCAATACATTTCAATGGCTCCTATTGTTTCTAGGTTAAGATGTAATTTCCTTTGTTTGAATGCTAAAGCCTTTCACAACTCACCCTCACCTTCTCTTTCCAGTTTCATTATACTTTACCCCCTTGACCAAACTCTTCAGTCTAACAAAACTAGCATTTCCTCTGTTCTTCACTCATTAACACTCCATTTCTCACCTCTTTGCCTATGTGCTGGCCATTCAA
>NW_027185764.1:14158639-14189301 GCF_028583685.1 Petaurus breviceps papuanus
ATTAACACTCCATTTCTCACCTCTTTGCCTATGTGCTGGCCATTCAAATTCCCTGTGCCTAGAATGTACTGCCTCCTGACCTCCACCTCATAGAATCCCTCACTTCCTTCAGAACAAAGTCCATCAGCATCTTCTATATGAAGTCTTTCCTGATCTCTCAACTACCTTACAACTACTATATCTATATCTATAGTGTGTATGTATGTGTGTATGCATGTCTGTATGTATATGCATGTGCATATATGTATGTATATATAAGTGTGTGCCCACACTTATATATATTATAGATAGACACTTTTACACACATATGCATGCATGTGCAGAATTCCCTGATAGAATGCAAGTTCCTGGAGAACAGGGATGTTTCCTTTTTATTATTATTATTTTTTGCATTCCCAATATCTAGCACAGTGAGTGACATGTGGTAGGCACTTGATAAACACTTGTTGATTGATTCCTCCTGTTTGGAGGTCTGTGAGCAAAGACTGAATGGGCGCTTGTTGATTATGTTGTAGAAGTGATTTTTGTTTAAGTAATGGTTGGACTAGATGACGCCTGAGGTCCTTTCCAACTCTGAGGTTCTGTGACTCCTCCTCACTTCCATTCCTGCCTATATAACCACTTTTTTTCAGACTTTGATGGTTCATCCTCCTCTTCTAGTCCCTCTCCACATTTTCCCTTTTGACAATAGCATCCACTTCTGTGACTTCAATTATCACCTCTATGCAAATGCTTTCCAAATCTAGGTATTGAGCTTAAACTTTCCCCAGAATTTCAACCCCACAATTACCTACAGGATATCACCATTTAGAAAGTCTCATCCCTCCTGAAAACTCGAAGTCATCGTGACCAAAAGTAAGTCTCTCCCCCTCGTCTTCCCAAACTTGTCTCTCCTTTTTTGCGGGAAGGAGACGCTGTGGTTGGAGTTGGTGAGCACAAGGGGAGGTACCCAACAGCAGTTGTGGGTATCTGCGGAAGCATCAGGGAGAGGGAGCTTGGGATTTCTTCAAGTGCTATTCTCTCCTGCAATCAAGAGAAGAACCTGGAAATCGGCTTAGAACGTTCTTCATAGCGCCCTCAAGAGAAGGGAACGAGGCTCCTCTCGAGGTAGAGCTCCTGGGGACAGTACCTGGGATGCAGTTGGAGAGCGCTCACCTTAGTGGAAGGAAGGGGGAGCTGTCCCTTCAGTACTAGCTGTTCACTTTCAATATCTCCCCCAGCCCGTGGATTCTGCCGAGGGAGGGGACCGGAGCCACGGGGAGAGTGTCGGGGACTGGAGAAGAGAAGACACACAGAAACTTTCCCCAACCCCGGATATTATAGGAGCCCCCGAAGCAGCCCCTTGCACTTCTCTTTCTGGCAGGGGGAGGGGGCAGAGTGGATCTTCAGATGCGGTTCCACCCATAAAAGCTGCGGTCCACTGGAATAAAAGTTGTCCCCACCCTATGACTCTCCCAGAAGGAGGGTAAAAACAACAGAAGCTCTCTGCCTTCAGTCAGGAGTCCAGGCTTCACCTTCCGAGGCAAAGCGCTATCCCCACTCAGAAGCTACCGGAATGAATAGGTGAGCAAGATAATCCTTGGGAGGACTGGGGTAGGGAGGGAGTAGATAAAAGAATAACTCCCTGCTCTAGGATGTCCGCGAATGGGTTGCAATCTGGAAGGACTGGGGAAAATACAACGTCGGAGGAGACGGAGGTGGCGGAGATGCAGCAGCTGGGGGGGGGGGGGGGGGGGGGGAGAAAGAAAAGAAGGGAGAAAAAAGGAGGGGGGGGGGGGGAGTGAGGAATACGACGGGAGGGGGTAGGGGGGGAGAGGAAAAGGGGGGGGGGGGGGGGGGGGGGGGGGGGGGGGGGGGGGGGGGGGGGGGGGGGGGGGAGTATCATAGTAAGAACAGTACGGATATAAACAGTCGTAGGTGATGGAAATGGACGATACTACTGTCCCGAGTAGGGAAAAAGAAGGATCTGGAGGTGTGATGGGGGAGAAAGGAAGACCTGGTGATACTTCCATCTGGGATGATGAATGGTAAGGAGGGATGGGAAAATAATCTCTTCGAAGCCAGGGAAGAGAACACCACGACGGGAATAGAGGAGAAGGAAAGAAGGGATTTTTTTTTAATCCTCACTCTTGCCCCACGTCCTCCTCAGGAATTGGGAATGACCGGTCCATAGTAGAAAGGGAAAGCAAGGAGGAGGGACAAAGGGCATTCATACCCTGAGCCTATCAGGGTTCTGAGAGACCCTTTCCTCCACATGTCACGGCTGCACACCTTGGGAGCCCTCAAAACCTACCCGTGCACCCTTCTCATAGTCTAAGATGGGATAATTGGCCTTTCCCAGCCCATCTCCAGATCCATAGATGATTCCCAACACAGACATAGAGAGAAGTGCTAAAGGAGAGGGCATCTGGGGAGAGGGATTACGGGAACGAGAAAATCTATTTAGAATGAGTTTGGAGGGTCTGTTTCCCAGGGGAGTTTCTCGAGGTGCCAGATTCCTGATCCTCCTCCTTTCTTAGGCTCGAACCAAACTTCACTGCGCCCTGGAAGACACCCTGGGTCTCCTAAATCCACCAACTTTATTATGGACACCACCTACCTGATCTCCCCTGCCAAAGGGGAGAACACTTCCCTGCAGGCGACTGCAGGCAACAACAGTTTGGGAAAGCTGAGCTGGGAGGAGTTGGAAGAACTGTTCTTCCTTTTCTCCAAGGAGCCTGTGGCCATCAGCCTCACAGCACTCTACCTGCTCTCCTTTTCCGTGGGGCTAGCTGGCAACACCGCTTCCCTATGGGTTCTGCTGTCTGGGGAGAAGCGCAGGGTTGGACGTTCCCGAACAGCTCCTGACGGTCCCAGTCCCACTCGCCGCCTTCTGGCCAACCTAGCGGTGTGTGACCTACTGGTGGTGTGCATCTGCATGCCCCTGACCGTGGGCAACGTGCTCTACAAGTCCTGGGTCTTCGGGGACTTTCTGTGCCGTGCTGCACCCTTCGTGCAAGCCTTAACGGTGGCAGCAAGCGCCCTGAGCCTCACTGCCATCAGTCTGCACCGATACTACGGCGTGCGGCGGCCCCTGCGCGCTCGGGCCTCTTGTACCCGTGGCCGGGCCCTCGCCACAATCCTCTCGGTCTGGGCAGTGTCGGCCGCTATCTGCCTGCCCTTGGCCTTTGCCCACAGGCGGGATGAGATCGAGCTGGTGGAGGGGCTGCCACTGGCCTTTCCTATTTGCCGTGAGGTGTGGCCTGGGGCACGGCTGAAGCAGGCCTATGGTTGCCTCCTCTTTGGGTTGCTCTACTGCCTGCCAGTGCTCTTCAACCTGGCCTTAGGCTGGCTGACGGTGAGGAGACTCCAGAATCCACCAGGACCCTGGGCTCGACGCCCTAGGGAGGGTGCAGGGCCCTGGCCATCGCCACCGACCCTGCCCTCTTCGCGGCTTAAGGTGAGGAGGCGAGTGGCTCACATGGTAATTGCTCTGGTCACCCTGTTCGCTGTTACCTGGCTGCCAATCTACCTGCTGGATATCTGGATCGACTTCCACACCCCGGACTGGTCCCCTGGGAAGTCTTCTACAGCCTGGGTTCTGCAGCTGAGGCCTTTCGCCCAGTGGCTGGGTCTCACCAACTCCAGCCTCAATCCGCTCTGTTACTGCTTAGTGGGGAGCCTAGCCCGAACCGCCCGGCAGGTGAGGCATCGCTATCGCCAGAGGCTCAGCTCCCTGTTTCGACCCTCGATCTCCGAGGGCACTCCCTTGAGAGAAGGGGGCACGGAGGCAGAAGGCAGGGATGCAGCTCCCTCCCCCAGGGTTTCTCAGCAAGAGATTATAGGCTAAAGGAAGGAGAAAGTCCCCTTTGGTCGGTTCCCCCCTCCTGCCAAACCCTGGGACTAGAAGAGGGAGTGAGACTGCTCATCTCCGGAGTTCTCTTCTCTGCCTGGAGGCGCCCTCAAGGCTGTGCCCTCTCCACAAGCTCCTACTGTGTAAACTCAGCTCCTCTCCTTCAGTCACACTTTCCATATGGAAATTTAATCTGTGTCCAGGTCCATACTTGTCTCCTCCTTAACTAGCCCGGGCTTCAAGGGAGTGTGACATTTGGTTGAAGGTGAGGCTTGATGGGCCCTAGGATTGAGAGAGTAGGAGAGATGTCCAGAATGCTTCCATTTTGGATAGAGTTGCAGCCTCTTTCCATCTCACCCATGTTGCCCTCACCCCTATCGTGACCTGGCCTCCAATCCCAGAACATCCAGGCACTTACCAGAGAGGTTAAGACCCACCAAAAGGGGAAAGTGGGACACTGGAGTTGGGAGGGTAATCCTAGGCTTGTTATGGTCTCCCCCCATTTGTGGTAGAAATCTCTCATGAAGCCTGAGTCAGCCAGACAGTTTGGGAAAACTGGGAGGAAGGAAATGTCCATTACAATCAACCCACCAAACAGCTCAGAGACCCAATGATCCCAGAACAAAGGTGCAGTCGTTGATAAAAGAACCTTTGCAGTCAGTGACTCTTCTCTGCTCAGGTACTGAACCTAGGAAGGTAAAAGCTGACAACCCCACTGAGCAGTACAGGAGGGGTCACTTCTATCCTCCAGGAATATGTGTTGGGGTAGGGGAGGCAATGGCATGGGGACACAATGAAAGAAGCCTTAGGCTCAGAAAAACTGGTGTGAGGCCGCTACGCTTCCATTTACTAGCATATGACTGTGAACAAACCACTTCTTTGGGCCTCAGTTTCTTCATCTGTAAAAATCAGAATGCCTACCTCACAAGGTTATTACAGAGAGAATGCTTAGTAAAGTAAATCTCTGGATGGTTTTTTAAAGATTTTTTTGAGGGTGGAAGGCAAGGTAATTGGGGTTAAGTGACTTGCTCAAGGTCACACAGCTAGTAAGTGCCACATGTCTGAGGTCAGATTTGAACTCAGGGCCTCTTGACTCCAGGACAGGTGCTCTATTCACTGCACCACCTAGCTGGCCCAAGTCTTAAAGCTCTATAGAAAAATGAATCACTCTTATTAAGAGCAAAACCCAGTCATCCTTTAGGAACTGTCTAAGATGGGCAGGTTGTTCTTTGCAAGATGCTTGTTAATCTAGTCCTTAAATCTTTGGTGAGTTGTAAAAAGTCCCATGGCAGCTCCAAGAGCCTTTCAGGTTGATTTCAAAACCCTGCTGTCATATTGACATGAATCATAATTAGTAGCCCAGGATGTTAGTGCTGGAAAAGATCTTAGAGATCTTCTAATTTGAGGTTCTTAGCCTCTTTTTATGTCATGGACCCCTTTGGTTGTTTGGTGAAGCCTAGGGAGCCCTTCTCAGATTAAAAAAAAAGTCATAATTGAAGGAAATGTTGGATTTCAATTTGATGTTAGTAAAAAATAAAGATGTAATTCCCCCCCCCCCCATCTAAGTTTACAGACAGCTGGTGAAGAAACCCTTATCTATTTAAATTCTTGCTTTTTACAGAGCACATGGAGATCTAGGAAGAAGTAATTCATCTAAGGTCTCACAGCTAGTTAGTGGTATATGTAGGGCTGGAGTCCAGTTCTCCTGGCTTCTAATCCAGGGCTCTTTCCATTATACCACCAGTCTTTCAAATTCAATTCAATTCCACAAGTATTTTTTGAATGCTTGGCTAGGAGCTGGAGGAGGAGGAGGGAGAGAACAGAGACACAAAAGCTCTATTATTCATCATTTTCTTATATAGCCAAATGCATTTGGGGCTCACCTAAGACCAGACACTTTTAGAACAAAGACTCTGCTATTTCCTTTCTTCCTTTTTCCTTTCAGCTTTTTTGCTTCAGCTGTTACTTCTGTCACCACCACGACCACCGCAGCCTCTGCCTCCTCTTCCTCTTCCTCCTCCTTCTACCCCCCTCCTCCCCTCCTGCTCCAAAGAAACCCTGCCAGTCTACTTCCACACCCCTATTCCTTGATATCCAAGAAGGAAAAAAAAAAAACCCTAGTTGTCCCTTGTAATGTAACATACCATTCTTCATACCTGAGGAGGTCACTCCATCCTGATCCAGTATTAGGAGAGGCCACAGTGAGATTTTAAGAGTGGAGCTCGGTTTTCACCCAGCTATATTCATACTCAATGAAGTTTGTTTGCAAGTCTACTAGCATATACCTGGGCAAAAACCCGGTATGGATGGATAAATCGATAGATCTCCTTTGGAGAAGGTGTTCTCCATCCAGAACCAGGACCAGGAGTTGCAAAGTAAAGTAAGCAGAGTCCTAAGGGACAAGATGTAAGGGAACAATGCATCTGACTGACTTTATAAATGCCTACTCTCAAAAATGCTGTTTCTGCCAAACAAGGAGGTGGTTATTTTGCTATTAGTCAGAGTAGGAGTTACATTAAAGTCTCCAAGCCAGAACTAATTTTTAAATCTTGCCTAGGACATACAAATAATTTCCTTCTCGAGGTTCTACCCTCTCTTTCAATACAAAAGGTGTCACACACACCATGCCTCTAAATGCCCCACCAGGTAAAGTCCTAGCTCAGGGACTGGGCTGGAAGTGCCAGCGTGGGACTTCTTGACCATGCAGACACTCACCCCAGCTTGCCAAAGTGATTGGTTCGCCTACAGCGATTTCAACCTCTGTGATGCCTGGCAAATTGCGAGTGCCTGTTGTTATTTTCTCGTTGCTTTTTCCTCTCTCTGCCTTCCACCTCCCTGCCCCGTCCTTTGTCCTCATTACAGCAGCTCGGTGGTGTGTGTTTGTGCCCTCACGTGTCTGTCAGCATCTAGCTGACACGAGCCTCACCGTGGAAGAGAGCAGAAGGGTTAGGATTAAAACTGCTTCTCTTCCCTACAGGGAATTTACCTGTCTCCCTCCCCATCCCATTTCCATCGCCAAACCCACGTCTTCTACTAAGGGTCCACTGCATTACCTAAGAGGAGAAAAAAATGCTAGCTGAGGGAAGGCAAAGATGACTGGGGGGGGGGGGGGAGCATAAAAACCTTTGAGCAATGATCTTGTACCCACTTCATGCACCCATCACCAGTCCCATGTCTCCTACTAACGGCCATTGCACCACCTATGAGGAGAAAAGATGCTAAGCAGACGGAAGGCAAGAGGACTGGGGGTGGGGGTACTGGGGGTGGGGTGGCGATAAAAACCCTTGAGCAGTGATCTTGTACCCACTTCATGCAACTAGAGACATCTCTGGCCCTCGGGCTGTTTGGGTGCAGCCGGGTATAAAGGAAAGAGTCTCGAAGTCGTAGAGAGAGATCCTGAGTTAAGGTTTATTACTAGCTGACTCCTGACACGTAGCTCTATGACCTTGGACGAGTCTCTCTAAGCTTCTCTTTCCTCATCTGTACAAAGTAGAGCTAAGAATACTGGGCGGTTGTGAGGAAGGAGCTTTGTAAACCTCAAAAACGTTGCATAAATGTGAACAGTAATTACTGCCATCAGTCCTCAGTTCCCCCATGGGCCCCTCAAGAGAGAAGCCGCAGGGTGGGAGAGCGTGGACAGTGCTTAATGGTTTCCAGGACAACCTCCTCGTCGTCCTGCAGAGCTGCTAGCCTGCGTATCAACGGGCCACAATCATTAGCTGGCTGTGAGCTCCAGGGTAGTCCCGGGTGGGGATGAGGGATGGAGAAGAGAAGTGAAGGAGGCGGGACTCTACGCCCTGGAGTCAGAGCCGGGGGGGTGGGGGGGGGGGGGGAGGAGCCCGTCATGCCCCCCAGCCCCCCCCCACCGCCACAGCTACATCATCAGCACCACGTGAAGTCGGAGATCTGCTCACCAATCAGTCCTATTGCTTCCCAGGCCCTCTCTGGCTTTGGAAAGTCGCTGTCAAAATTGGGGCAACGAGATACGACCGAATGGAGAAGTGGGGAGAGTGCTGGCTTTGCAAGCCACAGGATCTGGGCCCAAAGAGACCTTAGAGATCTAGTCCAGCGCCTCCATTCCACATGTGGAGGAACTGAGGTTCAAAAGGGCTTGTTCCGAACCTCAAAAAATTAGAGAAGCAGTAAGTGGAAAGGCTGCAGAATAAATTGAGAGGTGGAAGGGACCTTCAAAGTCATCTAAGTCCCCTACTGTGACTTGCCCAAGGCCATGGAGGTGGCAGAGCCCTGACTCCCCAGAATCCAGATCCAACATTTTCACTCCCCTGCCTTGCCTCTTAGATTCTGTAACTCTAAATCCTACTCCCTGCTCTGCACCTAGCCGAACCGAACCCTAGCTCTAGTCTTTCATTACCTTGTTTCTCAATCCTTTCATCTTTTTATAAAGCGCTATGCTAATCCTCCTTCTCTTCCTCTGTCTCCCTCTTTAATTCTCTCATCTATCCCTCCTTGCCATTTTATCTCTTCTTACATTTCTCCTTTATCTTTTTTCCTATTTCCCTCTTTTCTTTCCCCAACTCTCTCCTTCATTTTTCTCTCTCTCCATCCTTTCTCTCTCCTTTCTTGGGTCTCTTAGTCCCTCCCTTTGCCTCTCCATCATCTTTCTCTCCCTTTCTGTCTTCCCTCCTTCCCATCATCAACCTTATTACCACTGGCCTCAGGATATGGATATTTGCTCACTGATTTGATGCCCATAAATTCCTAATGGCAAGTATCCATTTTTTCCTTCCAAAATTTTAGTGCCAAGACTCAGGGACAGATAAGGAACTCAGACCTTCAGGAGAGGGTCTTCAAATCTCCAAGTCTTTGTATTTTTGGTTGTAGTTTAACACTTATCAAGCCCTCTTCAAGGTAAATTTCAGGGATCAATCCTTACTATTGAGTTTTCCAACATTTAAAAATTTCCCAAATCCTAAAAGTTAGCCACAAGCAGATCTTGTGCTTCTCCTGAAAAGTTCTATGTATGGGGGGGGGGGGGGGTGAGGGGAAGAGGAGTCCAGCCCAGCACATGGAAAGTTCAATTGAAGAATATAGGTCAGTTTCTTTGCAAAAGGGTTCATCTCTTCTCTAGCAACTTGTAGATCAGAACTGAAGGTAAAGTGGTTTGTAAACCTTGAAGCACCATACAAGCATGAGTTATCAGAACAATTATGATTAAAAGCCACCTAAGCTGACCACTCATTTTCCAGAGGAAGAAAATGAAGCCCAGATTAGGGTAAATAACTCACCTGTATTCTCATAACATGTAAATACAAATTTGAAATCTAAGTCCTCAAGTTCCAAGTCCAGTCATCTTCTCAAATTAAAGACACTGTGGTTCCCACTTCTTTTCTTTCCATCATCAACTATTCTGATTCCCAACACAAGAAGTACTTTTTCATCCTGACTTAGAGTCCTAGTTTGTTATTGACTCTCTGACTTTAGGTAGTCAAGGTCACAATAATATCATGGTTTCCAAAAGTACTTTGAAAAGAATGAAGCACTGTGTCAATATGGATTATTTTAGGCAATACTTGAATCTCTATCAGTGGCTTTTGTAGTCACCTAATCTGGTAATTTGGCACTCTAGTTTCCATCTTCATCATCTTCCCCACCACTAAGTAGATCTGCATTATAGACATCATTTTGCAGATATGGGAAACTAAGGCTCAAAGAAGAACAATAGCACTATCATAACCACACAGTGATTCTTATTCCTCACCTAAACTTGATGGGATCATGTTTTAGAGTTATAAGGTACTCCAGAGGGCACCTAATCCCTTTGGGGAATTAAGAAAATTCATGCTCACGGCCTTAGTTTAATAGAACTTTTAGGGATGTAAGGGACTTCTATCTTCTAGTCTTCTTTCACTCTTTTTTTTTTTTAAAGCAATCAGGGTTAAGTAACTTGCTCAAGGTTACACGGCCAGTTATTTCTGGGTGTGGTCCTGAGTGTCTGAGCCCGGGATTCGATCTCCAGGTCATCTCAACACTGGAGCCGGTGCTCTTACTCTCTGTGCTACCTGGCCACCCCCTTTCACTCTTAACATACACACATTTTATAGATTAGGCAGCTGAAGCCCAGAGAGGACTAGTATAAGGTCACAGATATATTTAGTAGAGCCAAAACTGGAATGTAGGTCTTAGTCCAATATCCTTTCTACTCTACTAAGGTATGAAGTCATAGAGTCATAAACTCTTAGACTTGAAAAAGATCCAAGAGTTTATAGGATCTTAAGTCTAGAAATGGGACCTCAGAAACCATTACAGGGGATCTAACCCCTTCATTTTACAGATGAGGAAACTGAAGCCCAGAGTTACTTAACCAAGTAGCTTGTTTAAGGGCACTCATCACTGTCACAGATCAAATTCCAATTTAGACTTAGACAGAACCACACTTTTTCGTGATTTGGAAAAATTACATTAAAAAAGAGGGGTCGACTAGGTGGCACAGTGAATAGAACACCGACCTTGGAGTCAGGAGGATCTGAGTTCAAATCTTGCCTCAGACACTTATTAGCCATGTGACCTTGGGCAAGTCACTTAACCCCAATTGCCCTGCCTTCTCCCCTCCAAAAAGAAAAAAGAAAAAAAAGACTATTTCTTCTTCAGTTGTCTGGTTTTCAGAGGCAGGAGCTGGGTGTAGGGTAGATATAAATGTCAGTTCAAAGACTGAGTGCTTCTGAGAACTCTAGGCCTTCTTTCCCAGCACAGACTGGCCATGCACCCCAGGCTCTTCTCCAGGTCATCCAGGCTCTCCAAAGATTTTCACTGATAGCACTGAGCTCCAAGCCAGCAAAACAGAATATCCTCCAGCATTCAATTATCTCCAAATTATAGGATCATGGATTAAGAGAGGGAAGGGACATTAGGGAACCACTGAGTCCAGCCCCTACCCCATTTTACAGATGAGGAAACTAAGGCCCAGAGATGTTAAGTGATTTGTCCAGTGGCACATCTCTAATAAGTGTCTGAGGATAGATAATCCTTTCCTTTGGGTTTTTCTAGCCAATTACAAGGAACTAACACCAAACACCTAGGCCTAGATCAGCACAGTCAGGGAAATTGAGGGAGAGAAGGTCAGAATGGGAAAGGTAGACTATGGGGCTGATTAGTCTCATTCACATTAAGGGAAGGAAAATTAAAATAAACTCTGGAGGTTCTATTGGAGGATACAGATGGCACCATATTGGTGTAATTGGAAGAAAAATTGCTGTGTAAACCTCAAAACACTAGGTACATGTGGGCTATGAAATCTTTAAAATTTGGAATCAGAGGACCTGGGTTTGCTACTAACTGTGCAGCCTTGAACAAATCCCATCCTCTCTGAAACTCAAGTTCCTCACTTGAAATAAAACATCCTGTGAGACTCACTCTGCTCCACCCAAAACAAAAAGTAGGGAGACTTTTACTCCTCAGTCACTGTTTTGGACTACAGAGTCTGCCCTCTGAGGCATACCTGCTATAGCCACCAAGTGATCTGGGGGAAAGGGGTTGGGTATTTTGGGAGATGGGGTAGAATTTTCCCAATGGTACCTTTCTGGCTACTGCTGTGGGTGCTGGGGTCAATTCCTGGAACAAAGTGGGTTAGGGTGGGAGCTTGCACAGAAGAGGGAGAGGGCAGAGAAGCAGAATGTTGGGAGATAAAGGCAGGTGTGAATGAGCCCCAGATTGGCCATTCAGTCATTTTTTTTTCAGTCATATCAGATTCTTTGTGACCCCATTAAGGGTTTTCTTGGCAAAGATACTGCAGTGGTTTGTCATTTCTTTCTCCAGCTCATTTTACAGATAATGAAACTGAGGCAAATTAGGTTAAGTGACTTGCCTAGGGTCACACAGCTAGTCTGGGGTCAGATTTGGCTCCAGGCCCTGTGCTCTATCCACTTGTCCACCCACCTGCCTCCAGATTGGCTATTGAAGGTTATTAATTAAACACACACACACACACACACACACACACACACACACACATTGACTCCAAGCCCCTGCTCTCTCTTATACTACTATACTATTTGGATCCTCATTTTAAAGAGATGCACGTCTTATCCTGTCTGCTTACCTCAGCACAGAACCTTCTCTAACTTCCCTGAGCAAAGGAGAAAGGGCTCATTCCCTGATGAGAGCAAGTCTCATCAAAACCTAAAGGCAGTCAGTCTATGGTATGGCAAAGAAGGATGTCTGAATTTGAAGCCAGAGGACCTGAGATCTAATTCTGGTTCTATCACTTACAATTGTGCTTTGGACAAATCACTGCGCTTCCTCTCTTAAAGGAGGGTGTTGGTGCCTCCCAACCCTGAATCCCAGGAGGCCAAACTCTCCAATGCCTTCCCTGAATTGTCTCACTCACGGTATTCCAAGGTTTTCTTCTGAAATGACCATCTGACATGAACCACCAACTGCACACAAAGAAGACAGACACTTGTCCTGAAGTTAGCATTGGAACTAGGAGCAGGCAGTGCAGACGTCTGCTAAGTGCCATGGAGTCCAAAGAGGGATTTTTTTTCATATTCCTTTCTTTAAAATGTACATTTTCAAAAAAGAATCTGGCCTGCTCTGCAACTTAGCCTGGGACACAGAGGAGTTAAATGACTTGCCCTGGGTTACAGCCAGTATATGTCAGAGGAAGGACTCAAACCCAGTTCTCTGAGGCTGCCTCTCTCTACCATGCTGTATCTTGTACATACATAATGCTAGAAAATCCTGCTCTCCATGGCAGACAATATTTACTTTGTGATCAGTCATGTTTCATATATTACAGTAAAGGCTCAAAGCCTTTGGGAGCTAAGAATACATGCTCCCAGACACACAACAATCAAGGCAAATGGATGATCAAGAATTTTTTTTGTCCATTGTGTCCTTCTGTAAATCA
Organism: Petaurus breviceps papuanus; assembly: GCF_028583685.1. Classification (NCBI taxonomy): domain Eukaryota; kingdom Metazoa; phylum Chordata; class Mammalia; order Diprotodontia; family Petauridae; genus Petaurus; species Petaurus breviceps. Next base: position 14,171,338 of record NW_027185764.1, read on the forward strand.
TGCTTTGTTGTGATGTCCTTATCAGGGTGGGATGCGGGGATGTAATGCGAATGTAAATTTTAAAGATCTTCCCTGCCCCTAGGCTAAAGTGCACCAGAAGCCTGGGGAGGGAGGCTTGTTTTTCAGTAGATACTTTTTGATTGGCCAGTGGGTCAATAAGGTTGTTACATTCTCTGAGCCAGGAGAAGGCTATATAAGCCCTGATGTGTAGCTTTGTTTTGGGACTCACTTTGAGAAGTGTTCTGTGATTTGATCTGAATTCTGGGAAGCCGTTGTTGAGAGTCCCCCGGCTTTGAAAAACCCAGAATGTGGAAACCCAGATGTTGACTGGGTATGGATGTAATGGTTGGACAGTTTGGAAATCTGTCTACTTGATGTTTCTGTCTTGATAATTATGCCTGTATACTTCGAGGTTCAGGGTGCTGACCTTTTCTCCTGAACAAGGTAAACGATATATGTCTGACTGATTAAAGTAAGCTTGTTAACCCATTTTGAGTGGCTTTCCTTTAACAAAGCAGATCCAAGAACCTGTATGGGCGGCAAACCCTGAGGACGCTTGGGGGGCTTGCTGCTACAGGGGAGTGTGAAGAACTGTAGAATTCATTGGAGAACAGCAAGTACAGACCACAGAATGCCTGAGTTAAGGAAGTACAGTACATTGATTTTATGATCAATGGCTCTGCAGCCAAAAAAATCAGAGTGACCAATGGGATCACCAGGAAACGTGCAGTGTTGCCTCTGTGTAAGTGACTGTAGTTGTCCTGCTTCTGCTCCAGCTCAAAACTAAAATAAACTTCTGTGATATAAAACTGTGTCCATGTGTAAAACTGTGTTCATGCTTTCGAGGGAGAGTCAATTCTCCAACCTTGCCTAGGGCACACTAATGCCTTGGCCAGGCTTTGACTGCAGCCATCTTGCCCATAGATTGGACAACAACAGGTCTCTGCCTAAGCACCACTTAATGGCTATTTTGGGGCCCTCCTGGCTCAGAGTAAATGTCAATAGTAATGGTTTCTTTTTTGGTCAGCAACCCTAAGGGTCTTCCCCTCCCAATTTGCCTCACTCAATGTGAGAAACTGAAAAGACTTGAGCTTAAAAGGGCCAGGGTCTCCCATTGCATCCTGGGCCATCTCTAGTCGTCCTGATGACTATCTGGCCACTGGACCCAGATGGCTCTGGAGGGGAAAGTGAGGCTGGTGACCTCTCTCAAATCCAAGTCAACTGCAAGTCATGTCATCATCTCCCTGATGCCATAGTCCTCTTCGAAAACAAGGGACAAATAAACAACAACAAGCAGCTGTTTTATCTTCCAGGAGTCTTCAGGAACAAAACTTGGGACTGCTCTCAACTGTTTCATCTTCAAAATTTTAATATATTTTATAGTTTTAGATTTTATTGATATCTTTTGTCTTCACATCATCATTTCTCTTCCATTTTCCTTCCTTTCTTCCTTCTTTTCTTTCTTTCTTCCTCCTTCCTTTCTCTTTTTCTTTCTTTCTCTATTTTTTCCTTTCTTCCTTCCTTTTTTTTTAAAGGATAGGTTTCTTTATCTTGCCCAAGCTGGAAGTATAAGGACCATTCACAGGCTGTCCCACTCTGATCAGTACAGTTGTTTTGACCTGCTTTGTTTCTGTCCTGGGTCAGTTTGCCTCTCCTTAGGCAACCCAGTAGCCTCCCACTCACAGAGAACCTATCATGTTAATGCTAAACTTATTTTGGATATCTAAACAGCATAGTTAGCCCTTTGAAGTTCAGAACTCCCAAGCTCAAAAGAGTTGCCAACCTCAACCTTCCCAGTAGCAGGGATTACAGGCATATGTCACTATGCCAAGCTCAATACCTTTATTTGTAAAGATGTTTCCTTCCTCCCCTACTCACTGAGACTTCACTTTTATTTAAAAAAAAAAAAAAGGAAGGGGCAGCTAGGTGGCGCAGTAAATAGAACACCAGCCCTGGAGTCAGGTGGACCTGAGTTCAAATCCGGCCTCAGACACTTAACACAAAAAAACTAGCCATGTGACCTTGGGCAAGTCACTTAACCCCAATTGCTCTCCCCCCCCAAAAAAGGCAAAAAAAATTAAAAAGGAGTTCAGAAATTAACCAACATATTAACCAAATTTGACAGCACATGCAAAGTTACAGACCCTAGTCCCCTCCTCCTGTGAGGGACAGAGAGGAAGGTGTATCCCTTTATCTCTTCTTCAGGGCCAAGCTAGATCATTATCATAACACAACCATTCCATTTTAGGGTGCCAGGGACTTTGTTTACTCTATTTCTACTGTTGCGGTGATAGCGTTTTCTTCGTTCTGCTTCTTTCCTCTGTTTGACTTCATATGAGTCTTCCCATGCATCTCTGAATTCTTCATATTCATCATTTCCTGTGGTGCAGTAATATTTCATCACATGCATGTCCCACACAATTTCCCAATTGATGAACATCTAGTTTGTTTCAAGTTCTTTGTAACCACAAAAAGTCTTGCTATGGATATTTTTAAAATAATACTCTCATATAGAACATTCACATACATAATATAATTTGAACCTTGAGGGAGGCAATGCCACAGAATAAGCATTATTGCCATTTAAGAGCTGGAGAGGCTAAGTTTCAGAGAGAGAAAGTGACTTGACCACAGTCAACTGGTAGTAGACATTGTCCTGGAATCCAGATCCCCTCCCCATCCCCTGAGAGCTGTTGCAGTTGTTTTCCAATAGACCACCACCTCAGCAACTTTCTACACAGTCTCTATGACATGAATAATTAGACATCTTTCAAAGATTATGTAAGAATGACAGTGAAAACATCAAAACTAAATAAGTATCAGGTACTGGGCTATTGGCTGATTTCATTTATAATGTATCATTCTTTGATCAACACCCCCTCTCTTTCCCTGTGTTTACCAAGGGATGAAAACATCAGACATGTACATGTCTATGAGCCCAATATCCAGGACAGCTTGTTCTCTCCCCGCCACACACACTCCATCCCTTAACATTCCCATGGTCCCCAGATTTGCCAAGCCTTCTGGCTAATCTTGCTCCCTCCACATTCAAAACAGGCATTGCCTTCCCTTTCAAATAGATTAGCTATGGACAACTATTCTAGAACTTCCTGCAAGAACTGGGCTCCCACTGGCAGATGGGCATCTAGTCTTCGAGACTGGATAAGAACATCTTGAGATCCCCCATGGAACAAGTAAGGAGGAGCTTTCTGGCAAGGAAGGAGAAGCAGCTCTTATCTCCAGTCTCATTTCATTAAGAAGGTGTGATTAAGAGTGTCCCCACAGTCTGAGGAAGGGGATTCAGTCACTAGGTACAGGCTGTTCTCAGACACTGGCAGAAGCCCCCTTCAGAAGCCTCATCCCAGCTGGGTAACAGCCAAAAGCACTTGAGAAGAAGATGGAAGCAGTCCTTCCAGAGGCATGGGGACCAGGAGCAATTTTGGTCATTAGCAGTTGGTTATTTGATGTATATATGTGTGTGTATGTATAAGGGGGGGGGGGGGGGGGGTATCTCACTTCCTAACACAATGCTCTCTACATGGTGTTCAGTCATTTTTCAGTCCTGTCTGACTCTTTATGACCCCATTGGGGGTTTTCTTGGCAGAGATACTAGAGTGGTTTGCGCCCCCCCCCATCAATTTTTTTCTGCAACCTTCCTAACTGACAAGGTGGATTAAATTCCATCAATAATCCATTTCTTAGGCACCAAGCACATACTAAGTGTTTATAAAACATGAGGCTGACAACAACAAAAGTAAAAATGGTCTCTGCCCTTCGTGGGCTCACATTCTAATGGGAGAATATAGCATGCAAACAACTATGTACATTCAAGATGTATACAGAGTAAATTGGAGACAATCTCAGAGGAAACCCATCAGCATGGGGGAGGGGGAAAAGCAAGGTAAATAATGCCCTCTCCCTACAAATTCTATTTCATTCATTCATTCAACAAGCACTCCCTGAACACTCTGGGCATACAAAGATTAACACAATCTGCCCCACCCCCCTCCAAGGGCTTACAGTTTAGTAGGGAAAATGAGACATGTACCTAAATGAATATGATAGAAAGGATGGGAGACAAATGAAAAGCCTGAGAGAAGAGTTTCTGGGCAATTGATAATCAATTTGTTAATTAGGCTAGCTGATAATCAATAAATTGATGGCCAGTGGTTTCTCTCAGTAACCAAAAATAAAACCAAGGAGATCACTGAGTACTTAAATACCCTCAGAAAAGGGAGCAACCCTAACAGGAGAAATCAACTCTGACTGGTGAACAATTAGTGAGGGGGTGGACTTTCAAAAGAAGAGATGGGCTAAGAGTCTTCAGCTCCTCTTGCTAAGAACATGGCTCCATCATGAGACTCAGCCTCTCACAGTAATCTGGACAAAAGAATCCATCATAAGTCCAATTTTGGGGGTGTAGAGGGGGGGTGTGTGCATGTATGCAAGGACATGGGCTTAATGTTTTTGGGCTGGAATTCACCTAGATTTGATTCTGTTCATACTCTAAACAGAAGTAAGGTCTCCTAGTTAGGTGGGTCCAGCCCAAAATCCTGGTACATATACCCAGAGGATTTGGGCAAACTCATCTATCAGCCATGTCCTTCAGAGACTGGCTGACTAACCTACAGGGGCTGACCTCTGAATGAAGAAATAGAGAGAAAAAGCCTTAATCCTAATTTAATAGTTGACTATTAACATGATAAAAAAGTAATTTCCCTCAGATGCGTCTTTCAATCCTAATACTTGAGAATTCTTAGAAATGTTCAGGACACTTTGGTGCTACCGTTCCAGGGACATTAGAGAAAATGGTTCAGAAATGAACCAAAATGCAAGAGATGAAAGGGTTAGCTGTGTTTGTTTCATCCTTTGGGGCATCGATAAATCTTACTGTTCCCAACCCTGAGTAGTTCAGGGAGATATGAGGCTGGGAAGGGGGTAAAGCTGGTGCTGCAGCTTACCTATAAGGTCTGCTCAAGTCAAGGACTCAACTTTATAGGAGTTAGAGTAAACTTATGGGATCTGTAGGAAGGTCTGCTCAAGTCAAGGACTCAACTTTATAGGAGTTAGAGTAAACTTATGGGATCTGTAGGAAGAAGCCACTGGATGTGGCCCCTCAGTGCAGAAACTGAGGACCAGAGAAATCAAATGTCTCACCTAAAATCATACAGGTAGTATCAAAGTCAGGATGACCAGCTAGGACTCACTGGGCTTCAGATTTCCTGCTCTTTCCATTGTACCACATTGACTGTCAATTTGTCCATCTGACTCTTCTTAAGACAAGTTTCCCAGCTGAGCTCCTTCAAATCTCTGCCTCAAGGAAGGCCTCAGGAAAGCTCTGGAAATACTCATCTGAACAGAACTAGGTATCAGGAGTTCAGATCCAGAGGAGAGCATGAATAACTTGTGTTCATCTTGGTAGAGTGAAAAGAATGTTGGCTCTGGAGACTGGACCTGGGCTCAAATCCTACCTGTCTGACCTTGGGCAAGTTATTTCACTTCTATGGGCTGCAGTTTCCTCAATGTAAACACAGGAAGTTAGATTAAGATAGCCTCTAAGATCCTTTCCCACTCTAGATTTTGGATCCTTTGGTGTATGGCCTGGGTTTGAATCCTTTGATACTTATTACTTATATGACCTTGGGCAAGTCATTTCACTTCTCCCTGCCCTCAGTTCCTCAAATTTAAAATAAGGGTGTTGGGGTGGGGGTGGGGGGAGGCCGAGCCAGTTGGGTAGAGTAAAAGCAGGGGCTTGCTTAAGATCTCTCCCAAACCCCTCCAAATACCTGTAAAAAATTACTCTGAATAAATTATATGGCTAAAAATCTCACAAAATGAGAGAGTGAAACAAATATCCAGCCCAAGACATCCTGGAAGGTCAACAGGAAGGGTCTTTTGCACCACACTGGGAGCAGAGCTCAGTCCAGCATGGGCCACGCCAGGGACAGAGCAGGCCTCAGGTACTGAATCACCAGCAGTGGTGACAGTTTTCAGACTTCTCAACTCACAAATCCCAAAGAAAAAATAGAAAACTCTGTGACACCTGGGTGAAAGAAGAGCATAGTCAGGACCCAGACCTGGGGCGGCAGAGGTGGTGGCAGTGGCAGCAGCAAAGGGTGCTCCCAGAGCTCTGGGCCCACACACGATGAGGGGATCAAGTGGCTGATCAGAGTGGAATTGTAGGGATCTATTTGCTGGTGCTGAGACAGGATTCTCTTGCTTTGCCCTGGGTCACAGACCTAGATGGTGGTCCTGGGGAGAGGAGGAACACTGGTGTGGCAGAGTTTATGGCTGCAGTGGAGAGGGGATCTTCCTCACAGTTCCAAGGCAGAAAAGAGTACTTGTGGTCACTCACAGATCAGAGCATAAGCCAGGAAAGGAGTAAACACCTCTCCTTTGATCATACCACCTTGGAAGAACTGAAATTTTAGAGGCCCCTAGAAGTATCTCTAAAAAACAGCTGCACATAACCCCTGAAGCTTGGGGCAGTACACCTACTCCCAATCCCAACCCCACCCCCCACTGGAAGCAGAGTTCTACCTTGACAAAGAGTTAGAAAGTCAAGTATTTGGCTGGGGAAATGAGCACACAGTGTTAAAAATGAAGACTATAGAATCTTACTTTGGTGACAAAGAAGATCAAAACATACAACCAGAAGACAACAAAGTGAAGGCTCCTACATCCAAAGCCTCCAAGAAAAATATGAATTGGTCATAGGCCATGGAAGAGCTCAAAAACGAGTTTGAAGATCAAATAAGAGAAGTAGAGGAAAAACTGGGAAGAGAAATGAGACCGAGTCAAGAAAATCTTGAAAAGTGAGTCAATAACTTGCTAAAGGAGACCAAAAACAATACTGAAGAAAATAACACCTTAAAAAATAGACTAACCCAAATGGCAAAAGAGCTCCAAAAGGCCAATGAGGAGAATGCCTTAAAAAGAATTGATCAAATGGAAAAGGAGGTCCAAAAGCTCCCTGAAGAAAATAATTCCTTAAAAATTAGAAAAGAACAAATGGAAGCTGACGACTTTATGAGAAATCAAGAAATTATAAAACAGAACCAAAAGAATTTTAAAAATAGAAGACACTGTGAAATATCTCATTGGAAAAAACACTGACCTGGAAAATAGATCCAGGAGAGATAATTTTAAAATTATTGGACTATGTGAAAGTCATGATCAAAAAGAGCCTACACATTGTCTTTCAAGAAATTATCAAGGAAAATTGCCCTGATATTCTAGAACCAGAGGGGAAAACAGAAATTGAAAGAATCCACTGATCACCTTGAAAGAGATCCCAAAAGGAAAATTCCTAGTAATATTGTAGCCAAATTCCAGAGTTTCCAGGTCAAAGAGAAAATATTGCAAGCAGCCAGAAAGAAACAATTTGAATATTGTGGAAATACAATCAGAATAACCCAAGATCTAGCAGCTTCTACATTAAGGGATTACAGGACTTGGAATATAATTTTCCAGAGGTCAAAGGAACTAACATTAAAACCAAAACTCATCTACGCAGCAAAACTGAAAATAATACTTCAGGGGGAAAAATGTATATTCAATGAAATAGAAGACTTTCAAAGATTCTTGCTTAAAAAGACCAGAGCTGAATAGAAAATTTGACTTTCAAATGCAAGAATCAAGAGAAGCATGAAAAGGTAAACAGGAAAGAGAAATCATAAGGAACTTACTGAATTTGAACTGTTTACATTCCTACATGGAAAGATGATATTTATAACTCATGAGACCTTTCTCAGTATTAAGGTAGTTGGATAGAATATATAAATATATATTTATATTATATATATACATATATATATACACACATATACATGTAGAGGGCCCAGGATGAGTTTAATATGAAGGGATGATATCTAAAAAATAAAATTAAGGAGTGAGAGAGGAATATATTGGGAGAAGAAGAAAGGGAGAGATAGAATGGGGGTAAATTATCTCACATAAAACAGACAAGAAAAAGCTTTTACAATGGAGGAGAAGAGGCAGGAGGTTAGAGGGAGTGAATGAACCTTACTCTCATCATATTTGGCTTGAGGAGGCAATAATACACACTCAATACATACATATATGTCTATATAGGAGGGTATATGGGCATGTGAATACATATGTGAGTGTGCATGTATATGTGTACAGGTATACATAGACAGAAGGCACAGGATCAATCAAATAGAAAGGGATGATACTTAAAAGGTATCATTGAGAGGTGAGAGAGGAATATAATGAGAGGAGATGGGGAGAGACAGAATGGGGTAAATTATCTCATATAGAAGAGGCCAGGGAAAATTGTTATAATGAAGGGGAAGAAAAGGAAGGCAAAAGGGAATGGGTCAACCTTACTCTCATTGATTCTGGCTTAGGGAGAGAATGACATAAACACTAAATAGGTTATCTCATTCTACAGGAGAGTAGGGGGGCAGGGGATGAGAGGGGGAATGATGGAAGGGAGGGCAGGTTGGGGGAGAGGGTAGTTAGCAGCACCCACTTTTGAAAAGGGACAGGGTCAAAATAGAGAATAGAACAAGTGGAGGCAGGATAGGATGGAGGGAATATAGTCAGTCTTTCACAATATATCCACTATGGAAATGTTTTGCGTAGCTACACACATACAACCTATATTGAATTGCTTATCTTCCCAGTAAGGGTGGGTGATGAGGGAGGAAGGGAAAGAATCTGGAATTCAAAGTTTTAAAACCAAATGTTTAAAAATGTATTATTATTATTATTTTACATGTTACTGGGAATAAGATATAGAGATACTAGGGGATGGAGATCCATCTTGCCCCACTGGAAAGTTGGAGGGGGGTATGAGGGAGGATATAGAAGAGAGCAGATTGGGGAAGGGTGTATACAGTGAGTTTGCTGTTTTGGGGTGGTGGGTAAGGGAAAGATGGGGAGAAAATTTGTAACTCAAAATCTTGTGGAAATGAATGATGCAAACTAAAAATAAACATAAAATTTAATTTAAAAAATAAAATAAAAAAAAAGGTATGCACAGTTTTATAGCCCTTTGGGCAACTTGTTCTCTGCAATGGTTGGACCAGTTCACAACTTCACCAACAATGCGTTAGTGTTCCTATTTTTCTACATCCCTTCCAGCATTTGTCATTTTTCTTTTCGGTCACGTTAGACAATCTAATAGGTGTGAGGTGGTACCTCAGAGTTGTTTTAAGTTGCATTTCTCTAATCAACAGTGATTTAGAGCATTTTTTATACAATTACAGAGGCCAATGATTGCTTCATCTGAAAACTTCCAGTTCATATCCTTTGATCATTTGTCAATATTCTTATATATTTTTTCATATTCTTATAAATTTGACCCAGCTGAAATTTCTCTTCTTTATAACAATCCAGAAAAGTAGCTATACACTCTTTGCATACAGACCTCATTATCCCCCAAGGCAACCCATTTACACATCTCTGGGAACAAACAGAAAGGTCTGATGTAAGCCAGTAGGCTGATGATAAGGGAGGGGATTCAATACTTTGCACTGGGTACCATGTAAGGATCTATTGGGGAAAATTGGGAATACTCAGGGGAAACAGGAGAGTTTCTTTAAAATATTTAAATCACATGGAAGAGGGCTTACATCAGACCTTTCTGTTTGTTCCCAGAGAGCATACCTAGGAGCAATGGAAATGAATAAAATGCAGTTATAGGGAGGCAGATTTCTGCTGGAGGTAAGTAAAACACTTCCTAGTAGGCAGAGCACTCCTAAAGGTAAATGGGATTTACTAGGGGTGGGAATAAAATAAGACAAGGATTAATAAGTTCCCTGATGTCCTCCCTAAAATTCTGCACAAGACACTAAGTTAGAGTACTACAACAATTGGAATAAGAGCTCCCTGAGTTTTAGGAATTTGAAAATGAGGAGGAGCATAGAATCACACTGGGAGGGACGTTAGAGGTAATGAAGTCTACTCCCTTACATTTTACAGGTGAGACTGAGGTACAGTGAAGTAGGTGACTTGTCTAGGGTCTCACAGCTAGGAAGTATCTGAAACAGATTCAAACCTGTCTTCCTCTTTTTTTTTTTGTTTTGGTTTTTTGCCTTTCTTGGAATCCCCAGAGCTTAGTACAATGAAAGGAACGTTTCTGTTGTTATTGAGTCATTTTTCATTTGTGTCTGACTCTTTATGACCCTCATTTGGGGATGTATTGGGAGACTTTGGCCTCTCTAAATTAAGGTCTTTCCCAGGTTTCAGTTTGTCTGAGGCCACACCCCCTCAATGACTTAGGGGTAGATGAGAATTGAGACAAAAGATAGCCTAATTTACCGTCACAAAGGTTGAGTGATTTGTCGTACATTCTAGAAGAGGACTTCAGGAAGATGATGCCATGATTTGCAATTGAATTGGATTTAAGTGAGGGAGGGCTGTGCAAAGTCACCAGCCTCATCTGGAGATGGCCCAGGATGCAGTAGGAGACCTTGGCCTTTTAAAGCTAAGGTCTTCTGCAAGAGATGGCCCCTTTAATAAAAAAAAAAAAAATCCAGCTGGAAGAGGAGACCCTTGGGGTCACTATATCAGTCTGGGAGACCCTTAGATTTTCTGGCTGGAAGAGAAAACAATTGCTATTTACAAAGTCATTCTAAGCCACAGAGCTGGTCCATAGTAAGCATATAAGAATTACTTGTTGATTGATTTTTTAAAGGGATTTCTGGGGTCCCAGAACAATTTATTCAGAAGATAATTGGTGACATGAACTAGTTGGAGACACATCATATAACTGCATAACCTCATATGTGGAAAGACATTGGAAGGACATAAGGAAAAGCCAATGAAAGTGTTAGTTAGAAAGTTAGATGAGATAGAAGAGGAAAGTCGGATGTTATCAATTGCCAAGAACCAGTTCCACAGAAAATATGTTAAGACCATTGTAATATAATGCCAAGGAAAGGCAACTTCCCAAGGTTCAAAATACCAGCATAGGTGCTCTCCATTTTATTCAGTGACAAACCAAGAACAGAGAAGATCAAAACATGACATCATTCCAAATACAGCATTTACTAAGTGTGATTAAATAATCTCCAAGTACTACCCCACCCCAGGACCTTCCAATCATTCAATCAATTACAAAGTCCCTGGTCTAAATACTACTCCACCCCTAGGCTGTACCTTCATTTGGTCCACCACAAAGCCCCTCTTCTCAAATGGAGATTAGTTTCCAAACATAAGTAAAGTACCTTCATTTGTTAATCACAGAGCACAGAAAGGTCAAAAGTTCCCCACCCCTGGATCACAATTGAATCTATCCCAGAGTTACAACAAGTTTAAGCACAGCACTTAATACCCAAATGGAGGTCTTTTCTTCATCTTGACAAGAGGCAAGTTCTCAGCAATCTTAGTTCCTGGGGAGACAAGGCTTAGCAAGGCCACAAGATACATTGCCAGTCCCTTCATTAATTCATCCTCTGTCTGTAGAACAGTCCTAGAACCCCTGAAAACATTAGCAAAACCCTCTCCCAGGATTTCTGTAAACATACAACAAGAAAATCCTTCTTCAGGGCTTCTGAACCAACAGAAAGGTTCCCAGACCCCTGCAACAACAGCACTGTCCTTCACCAGTGGACAGTATTCATTCTCTGTCTGCAGGACAGTCTCAGGAGCTCTTAGCCAACAGCCAGGTTCCAGGACTTCTTCAACAGGACTGTCTTTCACCAGTGGACAAATCTGGCAAAACAACATCAAAACAGACAGACAAAGTACCAGCAAAACAGCCATGTCTCCTCAGTCCTTGGCAGCTCCGGGGGCAGGTCTCAAAAGTCCAGGACAATTCAAAGTGGCCCCCAGCAATCCTTCTCAGTCTCTCTCTCTGCCTCCACGAGGTACTGCTTCCAAAAAGTTCTTCTGCCTCTTGTCTCTCCAAATCTATGTCACCAGCTCCTCCCAGTTCAGGACTTTCTTTTCACATCAACAAGTCCATCCCACAAGCTCTGGGTTTTAACACAATCAGTTTGAAAACCAAGCCAATACAGGGGAATCTTTAATTGCCATTACTATCACAACCATGGGTCACAAATGGCCTCCATAGGGACTCTGAGAAAACAGAAGCATTTGTTCTTGACCATATCCAAATATTTTCAATTTCTAAAGACTTCTCTAGACTCTAGTTTCTTCTATCAGAAATTTGCAAAGAAGAGGGCTATCCCCATGAAAGCTCTTGGTGATCTCACCCATTTACAAGGTCGAGAACTGGAAATAGAAGTACAAAAGGTGGTCATTTGGCTTGAAGCCTCTGGTTCTATATGCAGATTGGGATAAAGAAGAAGGCCTTGAGTGACTTGGTCAACTGTAAATACAAACTCGGATCATAAATTTATTTATTTTTAAGAAACATTTTCAGGTTATTTTACTTAAACTAATTATGAGATTTATGTGCATCCTTAATAATGCACACAAGGAATGCTTATGATTCATAGGTTTTACCAATAGAATAAAGATTAAAAAATGAGCACACCCAGTATTATTCCTACCCAATTATTTTCCCTATAAGTTATATTTATAATAAAACATTAAGGCAATCTGCATTACACTGGCTTATTAGAACCCAAGGAACAAAGCAGGGTTATATCCAAACATACTTTATTATGCTTCTATGGTTCTAATAAAACAAATAACATATACTATATCCTCCTCATATATAGTAAGGATTGAAAACTCTCCAAGGAGAATAAAAGTAACTGGAAGGCTTATGAAATACAGGCTCCTTTAAAATGGTATCTACAGGGGTTGGGGAAGGGGGGAGGAGAGCACATTATACATTTTCTTTCCAGTGAGCTTTGGTGCAAGAAACTCAAGAGGAGAATCTGATTTTGAGGAAGCCCTGTCGTGGAGCAGCACGCTGTGGAGATGACTTACTTCTCACCAAAAGCCATTCCTTTGAGAAAAGGACAGTAGGTGGCCCTAGTGCATAGAGCACCAGGCCTGAGTCAGGAAGACTCTTCTTTCTTCCTGAGTTCAAATCCATCTTCAGACATCTACTAGCTGTTCGACCCTGGGTAAGTCACGTCACCCTGTTTGCCTCAGTTTCCTCATATGTAAAATGAGTTGGAGAAGGAAATGGCACAAACCACTCCAGAATATTTGCCAAAAAAACTCCAAAATGGGGTCACAAAGAGTCAAACACGACTGAAACAACAACTCTTTAATCGAGGGGACATGAGACCAAACTTGGATATGACTTGCTGAAACACGAACTTTTCAGTGGGCTGATTTTACACAGCTCATTTATTAAATTGTTCTGAATAAAACAGGAGAAATGCTTCATTATATTTTCTCCAAAATAACTGAAAAGATGACAGAGATTTACAAGATGTGAAAACACAAATGCATTCGACTTTGTGGCTCCTGATTTTAAGAAATCATCTCTTGGAGCAAAATAGCACCATGGCTCTGGCAGTGAAGGTAAAGAAATGGACGCTGAACAGTTGGCCAGTGGACAGAGAAGAGTCATTCTGAAATGCACACCTTGGTTCATATTCCACTGCTTATGTCCCTGGCTCTGTAAATAATCATTTCAATAATTGGCAAGCCTTTCTCAATTGTGTCTGTCATTAAGGAGGCCCTTGGGAATGGCCATCTTCTCATTCTGTTCCTGACTATATAGGGTCTCTCCAAAGTCCTAATGTACTTTTAAACTATTAGCTATTAAGGTTAATCAAGTTTTAAAAAGTACTAAGACTCTTGGAACCCCCTGTATTTGGTGATTTTTCTGGAGAACATCCTCATAATGTGTTTCCATGCCTAAAGAGAGAGCTATTGTGGTTCAGTCATTTCAGTTGTGTCTGATTCTTTGTGACCCCATTTGGGGTCTTCTTGGCAAAGATACTGGAGGGGTTTGCCATTTCCTTCTCCAGCTCATTTTACAGATAAGGAAACTGAGGCAAACAGGGTAAAGTGATTTGCCCAGGGTCACACAGCTAATGAGTGTCTGAGACCAGATTTGAACTCAGGTCTTCCTGCCTCCAAACAGTCTTTGAGATATGATTGGATTGGCCCCCGACCTTTCTTCTTCTTCAGAAAAGTTATTTAGAATATAAACCATTTCTTCAAACTGTTACTGGTCAACCCCGCTCTCTAACTTGACATGAAACTTGGTCCAGGACTGATACTGGATGCCATCGCTAATGTCCCACAGGATAGATGAAGATTTTCCTGTTAGTTGCCACCAGGTGAGGCAGACAGGGACTGGACAGATGGGGTTGACCACCTCTCATCCAACTGCCATCACATTCCTTTGCAATTCTTTTGAAACCACTTTCCTTGTATCTTTTAGCCATTTATCTACTGCGGCTGGCTTTTAGATGATAGTTCCCAACATAAATTGAATATTGTTAATTACATTTTAATGAAAGATCACAGTTGTCTCAGAAAAAGACTTTTCCTCATTCTATTATTTCTCTTTTTATTCTAGCTACACTGATTTTGTTTCATGTAAAAGTTTTCAGATTTTTATGATGTAAATTTTTCCACTTTTGGCTCATTTTTAATAAGCCTCTATTATTGGTTTGGTTATATCCTCATGAGCACCATTATAGTTTTCCCTCCCTTGTCTCTAAGTTTTTTAAGTGACCTTTTATGCTTAGGTTCTACAGTTGGAGCTCCTATGGTGTGGTTGCTGGTCTAATCAAAGGTCCCACCATGATGCTTTTTAGTTTGCCCAGCTGTTATTGTCATATCCCAAATTCTTCTCCAGTAGTTTGTGTTTTGGGGTTTCATATCATCATAGAACTATAGAATTCTCTGGAACTTTTGTGGCCATCTTGTTCAATCTATGCCTACACAGCTTATCTGGAGGACATCTCCTTCTGACATCCTAGATTTCCCCTTTCTCCAACTGGCAGATCGAATCTGGCTTGGAAATGGCAAGGGTTAAGCAGATGAGGTTCTTAGGGCTCTTAAGCATCATCTCCTAGTACAGCTCCTTCTGAGAAGGGGCCAAGTGCCCCCACTCCTCTAAGGGGAAGTCTCCTGGCACAGCCTTGAACATCACTGATTCCTGGAAGGCTGAAGTCGGTGGGAAGATAGATGAGGAAGCTCCTGGATAGGAGGAGTGGAAGCAAAGAGTGGAGGGAAAGGGAGAGAGGGTGGAGCAGGGAGCAGATGCCCACCTATTCCAGATCATAGATTTAAAGCTAGAAGAGACTGTAGGAAGCCAATCCTTCACTTTTCGGATGAGGTTAAGTAACTTTGTCCAAGCTAATAAATGGCAGAACTTGGATTTGAAGTCAAATTCTCTGACCCCAAATACAGCACAATTTCCACTATACCACACTACCTCTCAAGAAAAATGTTTAATTTTTTTGTCTCTATTCCTACCATGTAACACATTACCTGGATCACGGTGGGCATTTAAATATTTGTTGAATTGAATTGCCTCATCTATGTACCAGTCTTGGTTTACACAGATCCAAGTAAGCTGTTTGTGTTCTCCCTTGATGCCAGCTTAGAAGGCTGTAGGGCAGACTGATGCCTACTGGATTTTCTCAGTTAGAAAGCTCAATGACAAAGACACTTTTTATTCCACACACAAATTGGCATGCCCTGCTTTGAAGTGAGCTGTTACTGACAGTTCCAGATGATGTATGGGGAGTTCAGTTTCAAGTCTGGATGGACAAAATTCCACTGACATGTTTTTACAATGGCTAAATTAGATATTGACTGGCAGAGATGGATTAAGACACTAACCAATTCTGAGTTCAGTGTGCAGTTTTGGCCAGGGAATACTGATATGGATGCAGAAGCTTCATCCTATGGGCTCCATGAGTTCAGTCATGGTAATACTCACAGAAACAGTGAAAATGGTATGAAGGGAGTCAGTTCATAACCAACCAAAATGTAGCATAGAGTCTGAGAGTTCTACCAGAGTGTGCCATCAGGAGATGGCATCCCCAAACCCTTGAGGACTTCAGTGTTGAGTCACAAATGGTGAGCAGGCAGGATAGCTCTGCTTTATGCATGCTTTTAAAACCATGTTTTTTCCATATGGTCCTGAGTCACCTGATCTTCTGTATTCCTGCCCTGCTTTGTTCCTAGAGTTCAGAGATATACCACACTTAATCTCTACTTATCCATCTCCCTTCTCTTTCCACAGCTGATATATTTTGGTGTCTTTTTTTCTAAAGCATTTTCTATTCTTACCCCCTCTATTACATACTCCAGACCATTAAAGTATGTTCCCTATTGTAAAGCCAGGCATGAGCAGCTTTCCAGAGGACTGCTGCTGTGAACAGCTTTAAGGTTCTGATCATATAGTACAGTGAACTCTCTATTCAGCAGTAAATTAAAGCAAAACATTCACAAAAACCAAAGTACAGTATTCACAATGTTATAACTTAACAACTTATCACTAAAGTGGCCACAGAGTTTTCACCAAAGTGGCCACATAGTTTTAAGCAAAATATATTATTTAGTAAGTCCTTAACTCAATCATCCATAAGGAGCAAGCCTCCTTAAGGGACACAAAGTACAAAGGTCAAAATTCTCCACCCCTAAGTCACATTGTCTTAATCTCCCAGTCAAAAAGTCTTCTTTCTTCTTGATTGGAGATTAATTTCCAATCATCCTTAAAAGGTACAAGGTACAGAGTACAAAGTTCTCCCACCCTTAGGCCACAGTAAATCATAATCTTCTCAATCGGCATTCAGTACCAAGGAGAGGTCTTTTCATCTTGACTCGAGGCTGGCTCTCAGATTCCATGGTTCTTCTTCCATGGTCCCCGCTCCTGCCTGAATCTACCCAACTGTCACCTGGATTCAAAGGTAGGCAGCTCTCAGCTCCTTGTCTAGCTCCTCATCTACTTCCTCTTCCACTTCCTATTCCATATTGAAGATCAGTGTTCAGTCCAACTCAAGTTCTTCATGGTTTCTGTTTCTGGGAAGACAAAGCTTAACCGAGCCACAATAACATTCCTGCACATTGCCGGCACCATCATCAATTCACGATCTGCCTGTGAAATCAACACAGACCCACATACAAGGTCTGAGAACTCAACACAAATCATCAGTATAGTCCCAGGACCTCTGAAACCCTCCTCCAGGACTTCTATAAACAGACAAGAAAATCCTCTTTCAGGGCTTTCAGTAAGGTCCCAGGGCTTCTGAACAAAGCATCACAAACAAAAATTGACACAAACAAAATAGACAGAGTGCATGGATACCACAAGTTTTCTCCTTCTCAACTCTGCCACCACAAGAGTTCCCTTCTCAGTTCTGCTTTTTCCCAGCTTGGGCTTCTCCTTATATATGGTCATTAGCTCTTCCTTGTTCCTCTCCTTCCTGTTACATCAGCAAATTCCTCCCACCATGGGGTTTACAAGTTCTATTTCTTTTTTTTTTTTTAAGCAATCGGGGTTAAGTAACTTGCTCAAGGTTACACGACCAGTTATTATTTCTGGGTGTGGTGCTGAGTATCTGAGCCCGGATTTGATCCAGGTCATCCCGACACTGGAGCCAGTGCTCTTACTTGCTGAGCCACCTGGCCGCCCCTAAGCAATTGGGGTTAAGTAACTTGCTCAAGGTTACACAGCCAGGTGTTTCTGGGTGGGTGCTAAGTGTCTGAGCCAGGGATTCGATCTCCAGGTCTTCTCAACACTGGAACCGGTGCTCTTACTCACTGTGCTACCTGGCCTCCCCTACAAGTTCTATTTCTTAACAAAGACTTGATATAATCATGGGCCAGGCTCAAAAGAAACTTGAACTGAGGGGGCGCTAGGTGTCACAGTGAATAGAGTACCAATCTTGGAGTCAGGAGGACTTGAGTTCAAATCCAGCCTCAGACATTTAACACTTACTAGCCATGTGACCTTGGGCAAGTCACTTAACCCCAATTGCTCTGCCTTCCCCCCTCCAAAAAGCAAAAAAAGGAAAAGAAAGAAAGAAAAGAAGGAAGGAAGGAAGGAAGGAAGAAAGAAAGAAAGAAAGAAAGAAAGAAAGAAAGAAAGAAAGAAAG
>NW_027185764.1:14189311-14364126 GCF_028583685.1 Petaurus breviceps papuanus
AAGAAAGAAAGAAAGAAAGAAAGAAAGAAAGAAAGAAAGAAAGAAAGAAAGAAAGAAAGAAAGAAAGAAAGAAAGAAAGAAAGGAAGGAAGGAAGGAAGGAAGGAAGGAAGGAAGGAAGGAAGGAAGGAAGGAAGGAAGAAAGGAAGAAAGAAAGAAAGAAAATTGAATTGAAACAAGGTGCTAAATAAGTAAATAGCTGAAACAAGATACTAAGTACTTCTTTGCTTGCCATTATACCTATGGTTTATGTACGCAGAAAAAGAGCAAACACAAATTCAGAAAGACTGCACCAGAGTAACATAATTATAAGTAATTTTGCATGTGTGTGTGTGTGAAAACAGCTTGTTAATCTCTATCTAGGAAAGTATACAAGGTGTTTCAAAAATCTTAATGTAGTTTGAGGGAAATTATTATTTGGCTATTATAGTAACAACCAATTATTTAATTAGGATTAAGGTTTTATTTTCCTTCACTTCCTCACTTAGGTCAGTGACACTGACACTGTGGGTCACTCAGTCAATCTTTGAAGGATATGGATGATTGATGAGCTGTCCCCTAACCCTCCAGGAATATGCTCCTCCATCTTGGGTTAGACCCCACCCAAATAAAACATCTTATTTCTGTTCAGAGTGTAAACAAAATCTAATCTAGGTAAATTCTCACCCAAAGGAGAACAGCCCTGTCCTTGCACCCCTCCTTTGGAGTTTGGGTGACCTAGATTATGAAGGAGAACCCAGCAGAGGGATCTGAGTAGAGATGGATTCCCCTGTCCATATTGCTGGAGGCAGCTGAGTCTCAAGATCAAGCCATGTTCTCAGCAGGAGAAGCTGAAGACTTCAAACCCACCTCCTCATTTAAATGTTCACCTATCTTCAGAGTCAAGATGGGGGAGTAGGGAGTAGAAGAAGGACCTCCAAGCGGCTCAGGCTTCCACCTTCCCCAATCAATGTAAAAAGGGAACTCTGAACAAACTTTGGAGCTGCAGAACCCACAAAATGACACAGAGAAGCTAACCACCTACTGAGGACAGCCCAGCAGGCTGGCAGGAATCAGCCAGGGCAGTGCTTTGGGAGCCAAGCCCAGGCCCATGTGAGCCAAAGGTTTTAGACCCAGGGAGGGTCTGACCAGCCACCGGCCAGAGGGACTCCAGACCAGCAGCAGCTGTGGTGATCCAGAATTATCAACACATAGATGTGAAGGACAAAGTGAGAGGTCAGTACAGTCTGGACTTTGGGACCCAGTAAGTGGAAGTGAATCAGCTTTCCCCCGCCAGGGTGAGAAGCCGCCCAGCACAGTCAGCCAGTGCCATGTGACAGCTTCAGCTCCAGGCCTGCAGAGTGTAGAGAGACCAAGCAACCAGTCTGAGGGGTAATTGCTTTTGCTTTAACCTGCTTGGATCTGGATTGCAGTCTAGGGTGGAGGTCCTGGGGTGTGTGACCAGCTTGCCAGAGTGTGTGGAGGCCTCAGAGAGGACACCCATCAGAGAGGACACTCAGCTCCGGCAGCTGAGAAAACCGCAGCGTTTGGGACGAAAGCTCCCCTGTCTGGTGGCAGAGTCCTACTGTGGCAAAAAGCCCAGGGGTCAAGTGACTGAGGGGCAACATGACCAGGCAAAAGAAACAAAGCAAACAGAAGATTACAACATTAGACTCCTATTTGGGAACAAAAAGGATCAAAGCATGGAACAAGAGGAAGACAGTGAAGTCAGAACTCCTGCACCAAAAGCTTCAAAGGAAAATACGAGCTAGTTACAGGCCATAGAGGACCTTAAGAAGCAGATAAGAGAAGTCGAGGAAAAATTGGGAAGAGAAATGAGAACAATGCAAGAAAATTATGAAATGAGAGTCAACAGCCTGACTGAGGAAAATAACACCTTAAAAAATAGACTAACTCAAATGGCAAAAGAGGCTCAAAAAAAAATGCTAGGGAAGGTGGACTAGCTATACCAGATTTCAATCTGTATTATAAAGCAGCAGTCATCAAAACTACTTGGTACTGGCTGAGGAATAGAGGAGTGGATCAATGGAATAGATTAGGCACACAAGATTCAGAAGTCAACGACTATAGTAATCTATTGTTTGATAAACCCCCAGACCCTGGTTTTTGGGATAAGAACTCACTATTTGACAAAAACTGCTGGGAAAACTGGAATACAGTGTGGCAGAAACTGGGCATAGACCATTATCTAACACCATCTACCAAAATTAAGTCTAAATGGGTGCATGATCTAGGTATAAAGGTTGATACTGTAAGCAGTCTCGTAAAACAAGGAATAGTTTACCTGTCAGACTTGTGGAAAGGGAAAGACTTTATGACTAAACAAGAATTAGAGAATATTATAAAATGTAAAATGGATAATTTTGACTACATGAAATTGAAAAGCTTCTGTACAAACAAAGCCAATGTAACCAAGATTAAGAGGGAGGTGGGAAATTGGGAAAGAATCTTTACAACCTATGTCTCTGACAAAGGACTCATTTCTAAAATATACAGAGAATTGAGTCAAATTTATAAGAATACAAGTCATTCCCCAATTGATAAATGATCAAAGGATATGAACAGGCAATTTTCAGAGAAAGAAATTAAAGATATCTAGAAGCACATGAAGAAATGCTCTGAATCACTGTTGATTAGAGAAATGCAAATCAAAACAACTCTAAGGTACCACATCTCACCAGTTAGACTGGCTAAGATGACAAAACAGGGAAATGACAAATGCTGGAGAGGATGTGGGCAAATTGAAACACCAATGGATTGCTGGTGGAGTTGTGAACTGATCCAGCCTTTCTAGAGAGCAATCTGGAATTATGCCCAAAGGGCTATAAATACTTTCATATCCTTTGACCCAGCAATACCACTCCTAGGGTTATATCCCAAAGAGATCATAGAAGTGGGAGGAAGACCCATATGTACAAAAATTATAGCAGCTCTTTTTGTGGTGGCAAAGAATTGGAAATTAAGGGGGTGCCCATCAATTGGGGAATGGTGAACAAGTTGTGTTATATGCATGTTATGGAATACTATTGTGCTATAAGAAATGAGGAGCAGATGGTCTTCATATTTACCTGGAGAGGCTTAAAAGAACTGATGCTGAGTGAGAAGAGTAGAACCAGGAGAAATTTGTACACAATTACAGACACAACGTATGTGTGATGACCAACTTTGATAGACTGGACTCTTCTCAGCAATGCAGTGATATAAATCAATCCCAAAAGACTCATGATGGAGAGAAATATGTGCATCCAGAGAAAGAACTAGAAACAACTGAGTTTATATCCAGGTGGAAGCAAAATACCTGATCTTTTTCATTCTCTTGTTTGGTTTTATGTCCTCTTTACCATTTTTCATTCCATCTGATAACAATCCGTCTTTATAACCTGACTAATGTATAATGTGAAAGTATTTACAGATCCTACACTTGACTATATGCCACCATGGGGGAGGGGGGACAAAATGTGAAACTCAAGGAATTGTGGAATTGAATCCTGTAAACTAAAAGGAAATGAATTAATTAAAAAATTTTTAAAAAGAGGCTCAAAAAGGCAATGAGGAGAAGGATGCCTTAAAAAGCTGAATTTGCCAGATGGAAAAAGAATCTCAAAAGCTCATTGAGGAGAATCATTGCTTCAGAATTAGATTGGAGCAAATGGAAGCTAATGACTTTATGAGAAATCAAGATGCTGTTAAACAGATCCAAACAAATGAAAGAATAGAAGGCAATGTGAAATATCTCATGGGAAAAACCACTGACCTGGAAAGTAGATCCAGGAGAGATAATTTAAAAATTATTGGACTACCTGAAAGCCATGATCAAAGTAAGAACCTAGAAATCATCCTCCAGGAGGTTCTCAAAGAAAACTGCCCTGATGTTTTAGAACCAGAGGGCAAAACAGAGGTTGAAAGAATCCACTGATCACCTCCTGAAAAAGATCCCAAAAACAAAACTCCTAGGAATATTATAGTCAGGTTTCAGAATTCCCAGATTAAGGAGAGAATATTACAAGCAGCCAGGAAGAAACCATTTGAATATTGTGGAAACACAATCAGGATAACCCAGGATCTGGCAGCTTCTACACTGAGGGATTGAAGGGCTTGGAATATGATATTCCAGAGGGCAAAGGAGCTGGGATTAAAACCAAGAATCACCTACCCAGCAAAACTGAGTATCATGTTTCAGGGGAAAATATGGTTATTCAGTGGAATAGAGGACTTTCAAGAATTCTTGATGAAAAAACCAGAGTGGAATAGAAAATTTCATATTCAGATACAAGAAGCAAGAGAAGCATGAGAAGGTAAACAGGGAAAAGAAATCATAAGGAACTTATCAAAGTTGAACTATTAATGTTCCTACATGGAAAAACAATAATTGTAACTGATTAAACTTTTGTCAGTATGAAAATAGTTGAAGGGAATATATATATATATATATATATATATGAGGGTATATAGGCATAGGAATACATATGTAAATGTGTGTATACATGTTTACAGGTATTCATAGATAAAGGGCACAGGACCAATTTAATAGGAAGGGATGATACTTAAAGGTGAAATTAAGAGGTGAGAGAGGAATATAATGAGAGGAGATAGGGAGGGAGAGAATGGGGTAAACTATCTCACATAGAAGAGGCAAGGGAAAATGGTTACATTAGAGGGGAAGAATAGGGAGGCAAAAGGGAATGGGTCAACCTTATCTCATTGAATTTGGCTTGGGGAGGGGATGAAATACCCACTAAATAAGGTATCTCACCCTACAGGAGAGTTGGGGGAAGGGGATGAGAGGGGGGATGATGGAAGAAGAGGGCAGGCTGGGGGGAGGGAAGTTGGAAGCACCCACTTTTGAAAATGGATGGGATCAAAGCAGAGAATAGAACAAATGGGAGGTGGGATAGGAGGGAGGGAAATAAAAATTTAAATATATATATATATAAATGTTCACCTATCAGGCTTGATTTTTATTTATCAGGGGTGCCCCCTTTTCTAAAAGTATATTAAGACTTTAAACTTCTGTCTTTATTTACCAAGAGAGACCACTGACCATCAAGTTATTGATTATTAGCTAACCTAATTAATAAACTGATTATTAATTACCCATCAACTCTGTCTCTTGGTTTTTCATTTATCACAAGTTGTAATTTTTAGTAGCTTAGATAGTTTTGGTAGTATACAAGGTGGTTCAAATACTTTAGTAGCTTAAAACTGCACAAAGGCATTTGGAACACCTGGTATAATTTTTAGGCTAGTCTAACAAGATTTATCCAATAGTCTGACCTAACCTCATTCTCTCTAGACTATTGAGAATGATGTCTTTCCCCAAAACCAGCCTTAGTATTGGTTCACCTAAATATGTCACATCTGCCTGTTCTGGTTTCAAAACCCCAGATTTACTTTCTTTTCTTCTCTTCTTTTCTTCCTTCCTTCCTTTCTTTCTTTCTTCCTTTTTGTTCTTTTTTGAGGGGGAAGGGCAGGGCAGCTGGGGTTAAGTGACTTGCCCAAGGTCACATCGCTAGTATGTGTTAAGTGTCTGAGGCTGGATTTGAATTCAAGTCCTCCTGACTCCAGGGCTGGTGCTCTATTCACTGTGCTATCTAGCTGCCCCTCAGATTCACTTTCAATCCCAGAAGTCTCTTGGCATCCTAGACTTGGTGCTCAAGAACCTAAGAAAGTCAAGAAAATAACGAAAGGCAAAAGTACTACAGCTAATGGCAAAGGTTCCCTGAACCAGTTCTGAGGAAATTTTGATACCTACCTAAGATCCATCTTTTGTGATGAGAGCAATAAGATTCTCGTCCTGTCACTGAGAGGTAAAATATTTAAAAACAATGTCAGCAAATATCTATACTTCCCATAGCTCAGGTCCTTTTTTCTGGCATTGGACTAGCAATGGGATCCCGCCACTTCAACCCAATCCAACCCAGCCACATATATTGAGTGTCCATTACAACATGTACAAAGCCCTGTGTGAGGTGCTTCATTCCCTGACTGGGTTCTCTGCTGTTCAAGGGGAAGTTGCCAAGGACCCTGTCTGCCTACCTCACCTGAAGACGATCAGAGAAAAGGGACTGCTTTAATTGACTTCTGGCTTGCTGATGAGCCAGGCAGCATAGCAGTCTCTCTCCTGCTGTTCTTTTAATAAGTGATGTGTCTGGACACCAGAAGCTCTAATTGAAGAGAAGACAACAAAATCCTGTCTCTCAAACACTCTCCTTTTCCTCTAAGGAGGCATCCCCAGTGCAGCTCTTTTGGGGAAGGAAGGTTCTCCTTCCCCAAATTCAAATTTTGACTAATTATTTCCTACATAAACTTGAGGAAACTGCTTTAATCCCTTGGAATTTGTTTCCTCATCTGTAAAATGAGGGGGTCAGACTAGATTTCTACTAAGATTCCTCCCAACACTAAATCTATAATCCTATGATCTTATGACCAAAGACTGTCACTCCCACTACACATCTGGGGTAAAGATGGAAGTTATCAATTGGTTTGAGGGTTTTTTTTTTCAAATTTTATTTTCAATTAGATACAAATTCTCCACCCCCACCCCTCCCTTCTCCCAACCATTGAGAAGGCAAAAAACCACAATTTTTAACATTATAAATACATATAGTCTTACAAAACAAATTTCTACAACAATGTAAATGGAAAGAACAATCACAAAATGATCAAAACTGAATGTTGGGAAATTATCATATTTAAGCTTGGTTCCAAAGAAGAGATAAGAAAAGATGCCTCGTCATATTCCTTTGCAGGAGTCAAGGTCCACAGGATTAATTGAATTTAACATCAGATTTTTTTTGATTTGTTAATCAAGTTTACTAATTTCCCCCCTCATCTTCCTATTTTTCTTTCTTAAAAAAAAGCCAAACCTATTTCTTATAAGGGATGGCTCTGAATGTGGAGGGATACAGGAGGAAATCTAGGTAATGTGAAAACAAAAGATATTAATAAAAGTCTATTTTTAAAATTGACCCACCCTAATTTAACTAACAAAATGAGTTACAGAATCAATCAAAGGTTTAAAACCGATATGGACAATTGTTCACTTTTATTAAATCAATCAAAAGCATAAGCTAGATGAGAAAGAGTCCTTAATTAATCTAGAAGGACTGAAATCCTTTGAATCATTGGACAAAATTATATGAAACTCCACAGGAAGTATATTAGGATTGAAAGAGACTCATTCATGCCCTATAGAGCTTGTATAAAAGAGAAAAACATTTTGGAATCCAGTATTTCAATATCAGGCCAGCCTAGTGGTGGACTGGATTTAGTCAAATCCCTGAAAAGGAACTGATTGGGGGGTAGAGGAAAGAGTATTTGTTTTCTCCTAATCTTGACCAAAGGAAAACTTTGTGACCTTCCAAAGATTGGAAGAGTTGGACTTCCTATAGGCTTTATTAGCAGCATCCCTAAAACCACAGCCTCTGCATCAAGAATAGAGGACAAAATCAGGCACTCTGAGAACAGCCAGTGTCTGTCTTCTGGAATGGCCCTGACCCTGAGCTATATACAAGTTGGAGGGAACTTCATGAGGACTCTACAAATAGAGAAAAGGATTTCCATGAAACCAGAAGCTGTTACCCCCTTACCATATATGCTTTCTGAGTTTGAATCCACTTTCCTTTGGATTCTGTGCTTGTAGAAAAGTGTGCCCCAAACTTTTGTGAGAATGTTTTTATACTGGCTGTTCTCACTATACTAATTTACTTTACTCCTTAACTTAGTAAAGTTATAAGTGATATCAACACTGTCAATGGGAACCATGCTGGTAAGGGTTCATGAACAACAGTACTAGGAAAAAAAACCCAGACCCTCAGGGTTACCCTAAGACCCTAACTGAAGAAGTAGTTAGCCACAACTTGGGGCTAAAGTCTGACAGTCTGAATAGGGGTAAGGAAGTAGCCCTAGAGGAAATGTTATATATTCATTTATTCAGAGCACAGTTCAGAATGATAGAGCTTTAGATTTGAAATCAGATGACCGGGTTTAAATCCTGCCTCTGACACTTACTATTTATATGACCACGGGCAAATCACAATCTCTTTGGGCCTCAGTTTCCTCGTATGAAGGGGTTAGCCTAGAGGGCTGCCTTTGAGCTCCTTTTATGCTCTATGATCCAATGATAAATTTGCAAAAAGATGAATTTTTAATCTCCCCCTTTTCTCTGTGTGATAGGAACCTAATGGAGGGAGATACCAGTCTATGTTGAACATGTCTAAACTGGAAAGGATGTAAGAGATTGTGTAGTCCAAACACATGGCTAATGGCTAAAGGATCAGGATCCAAGTCTGAAAAAGGTTCATCCAAGGACTTTTCCATCATGTTGTTGTTTTTTTAAGGGACCTGTGATTTCATTGGTATAGAGATCTCAACACGAGGAGGCTCCCTCTACCAACACCAGTTGGTGCACTCTCTGCTATTTCCTAGGACTGTGGATTAAGAGCTGGAAGGGAATTTAGAGACCAAATGATCCAACCCCCTCATTTTATGATGTGAGAAAACAAGTTACACACCTTGCCCAGTTTGTGTCAGAGGCAGTACTTGAACTCAAGCCTCCTTCTTTGGGGGGAAAGAGGGAAGGGCAATCAGGGTTAGGTGACTTGCCCAGGGTCACACAGTAAGTATATGAGGCTGGATTTGAACTCAGATCCTCCTGACTCAGGGCCAGTGCTCTTTCTACTGTGCCATCTAGCTGCCCCAACCCAAGTCTTTTTGACTTCCAGACCAACTCTCCACCTCTATGCCATGCTCCCTTAACATGCCATACTTACCGACTACAAAACTCTACCATAGATAATCTTTTCCCCTGTAGTCTCCATTTAACCCTGTATTCTTAACCTTCCCTTTCCTCCTGCCCTATAGCATGACTGTGAAGACCTTCACTTTGCCTCTCTTGTAGCTGGGAGATGATACCCAATGTGCGTGTGGAGGGAAGGGGGTTTGGAAAGAGAAGAGGCATGTAACCTGACCCATGAGGTAATGCAGAGAATAGCTATAGCTGATGGGCCAGAGAGAGAGTCTTTGATATTATAGCTGTTCCTCACACCCTTCTCCCTTCCCTATAAACAAACACAGAGACAAGAAACAGCCATACTTGGAGAGACAGGGCATTACTTTCAAAAGGATAAAACCTCGTGCCTGAGCAGGATGGAGCGATGGAGGCCTCCATATGGCATTCTGAGGCCAACTTAATTAAAAACAAGCTGAATAAGATTGTCCAAGATTGAGTTGATGACCCAGAGTGGTCTTGACTGTGCTCCCCAACAAAACATTTGGGACCCCAGGGAGGAGCTTCTTTGGTAGCTCTTCCCAAAGCAATCAGTCACGGCTGCTAGACATTTTTCAAAGGCTTTCATGTGCTGCCACAGTCTAGGGTGAATTCTGTGAACCACCTGTACAACAAATCTTTTCTAGGGCTTAGCCTACAGTCCCTTCCCCCACCCCACGTGTGCCCTTCTCATATACACCGACATGCTCATATCACGTGTACTCTGCCCTAGCCCAAGCACATTAATGCTGCCATCCATTAGCAACTCCTGTCAATGCACAAACACAGTCTCACACAGGGATAATGACACTCGGATCAAAACCAACATTCAAGATTTTCTTTCAGCCTCTCTCGTGGCAATAGACAAGAGTTCATCTTGTAAGCACTTAACAGTGTCTATGACCTGACAATGTAAAGCCTTATTAGAAAAGAACACTGGAAGAAATCTAATCTGCCAGTTTAAAATAACCATGCCCCCCCCCAAATTGGTATAAAACCATAAGCGCCAGGATGCAAAGAAATCAGGCTCTTAAGGAAAATCAGGCTATTAAAGGAAAAGATAGCATTTCTAGGACTGGAATCGTCCAGACGACAAATTCACTTCACTAAATATGCACAATTCATGTCAACACTGTTCTGGACACTGGGGGGTGGGGGGGGGGGACGGGAATATAAAAAGAAACCAAACACAGGGTCTGCCCCCAGTCAGGTTAAGGACATAAGACAACTGCAATGGCTATCAGGGAGGTAGGATGGTTGAACCTTGAGGTAAAGAAGACATGCGTTGCTGTCAACAGCCTAATGAGAATGCCTACCTTTCATTCTGAGACCCGTAGGTAATAGAAAAAAAGCAAGGAAACCTAGAGTTTTAGGGCTAGTGCTCCTAAAAGGATTTATGTTATGTTTTTACATCTGATTTTGTTGACAGAAGGGAAAACAAGAGGGTCAGGTGATATTTTTGTGGCAGAGTTAAGCAATTTGAAGGGTTTTTTGTGCCTAGGAGTCTTTCTTTTCTTCTTTTGGAGGGGAGCAGAGGGGTGATGTAATTGGGGTTAAGTGATTTGCCTAAGGTCACACAGCTAGTAAGTGTCAAGTGTCTGAGGTCACATTTGAACTCAGGTCCTCCTGACTCCAGGGCAGGTGCTTTTTTCACTATGCTACCCCAGAAGTCTTTCTTTGGATGTCTGTGTTATCCTTGTTGTGACTGTCCCTGGGGAAAGTCTTGCACACCAGACTGTGCTGCAAGTAGCCTAAGGTCTTGAGCACAGAAAACGCTAAGGGATATAGTCAATAATGATTATATTGCTTTTAAAAGTAATAGCTAAAGGCACAGCATAATTCAAAACAGATAAATAAAAGTCCTAGGGAAAGGCCACTCCTCAATGGGAAATATTTTCATACTAAGGAAGCCATGCTGTGAGAATTCAATAATGCAAATTCAAAATTTCCAGCAATAAGACACTGAAGACAATTATTTGCATTATTTTCTCCAAACTGTTTGCCTACATAATTTCATTTGATTCTTACAACTCTCTGAAGATTGTGAAGATTGTGTAGGTGCCCATTAGTATTCAATGCAAATCTAGTCAACAGACTTTACAGTGTGCCAAATTTGAATCTCCCATGTGCCAGGAACTGTATTAAGTTCTGCCGATATAGTAACACTTGAAAGGTCCTTTCTCTCCAGGAGTTTATAACACATTGGGGTGACAGGTACAGAAATGAAAGGCAATTTGTAGCAAAGGAGAGCGTCAAAAACTAGAGCAATCAAGGAAAGGCTTTCTGTAGGAGTGGGTACCTGAATGAAACCTGGAGGCAAGCTAAGCATCCAAGAAATGGAACGGAGACAAGTTTATGCCAGGAGGGAAGAAAGGAAGAAATTAAAATTATGGTCAAGCTTTAAAGGAGGTTGAGTAGCTTCAACCCGACTATGAGAAACAA
The DNA here is from genome assembly GCF_028583685.1 of Petaurus breviceps papuanus. Taxonomy (NCBI): domain Eukaryota; kingdom Metazoa; phylum Chordata; class Mammalia; order Diprotodontia; family Petauridae; genus Petaurus; species Petaurus breviceps. Next base: position 14,200,519 of record NW_027185764.1, read on the forward strand.
TAAAAAGGATGCTCTCTTTGGCAATGGGATGAGAACAGATTAAATGTAGGATTGCTTGTGTGACGATGGGGGACGGAGTGTCTGATTCCTCTCTCATTTGAGTTAATATAATCCTAAAATGGAGCCACACGTGGTGAAGGTTTACCTGTGTAAAGATAGTTTAGACCTTGTGATCTTTTCATGAGGTCAAAATCTCTTTGACTGGATGAAGGGAATAGGCAGGTGGCTGACCAAATAAGCTAACCGTGTGTCTGGAAACTTTCAATAGCTGGAGGAATTCCAACCGTTGGCCAGTCCGGTGGCGAGACAGTTCTGTAGTGGAGGATTTCAGTTCAAGAGCAAGAGCTGAGTGTCTGAGAGGGAATCACTCTTGGGGAGGGAAGGTAGGAAGACAGGGTATCTATTTCCTCTCCTCTGCCCACCTCCACTGACCACATCAACCTCTCCTAGGAGCAGAGACAGAACACTCAAGACCAACATGTGGAGAAAGTCATCTAAGGGGAGCTATGTGAGGACTCTTTGAAGGGAGAAAGGACTTACAGTACTAGGAATTATAAAGTAGAAAGTTTCAGGGGCTGTATCTTCATAGTGGGGTCCATAGTGAGGGACTCTGGAAAGCCACAGATCTTTATGGGGATTCTATGACAGGGCTCTCAATACCAGCAGTGGCGAGTCACTCTTTCATTATACAAGCACACTACACATGTGCCCCCACTATATTGTAGGCTAAATTTGAGCCCATTCTCCTATAGGATGGTGCATGTATCAGTGGGAGTGTGCATCCTAGACATGAGCATTGGGGGGGGCACAATGTTTTTATAGTAACTGTTCTTACTATAACATCCTAGTGTCTTTGCTAAAATGCTTTTCTAAAAGCTAATTAAATGTGTTGGATGACAGTAAGTAAAAAGTACACTAGTAGGGACTCGTGGGCAATAATGTTAGCAATATGCCTTCCCCACCCCACACCCCCAGGATGCCTTCAGAGTCCTGAGAGTGAGTAGTCACCCTTTGGGAACCACAAACTTGGAGCAGGCTGCAGAGCGTCACCTGGGAAGAGGTGTTATACTTTAAAACAGGGAAGACATGAAACAAAACTGCAAATTAGGCAAACTGTGTCTTTGGTGCTTCTTTGGCTACTCTGTTCATTCTCCAAGTCCTTACTAATATTTTAATTCAGGAGGCATAAGTTACTAGGGCAGCTCTGAAAAGGAAAAGACCTCAGCTCATTTTTAGCCCATCCTAGGCTAGTTGCCAGTGGCTTGGGAACCCCTGAAAGTTCAGGGTTAGGGCAATCATAGATTCATAGAATCCTATCTAACATCATCCAGTCCAACCCCTTCATTTTATAGGTGAGGAAATGGAGGCCAAGAAATTAAGTCACTTGTCCAAGGTCACACAAGTGGTGATGAAGGTAGGATTTGAATTCAGGTCCTCTCACTCCAAAGCCAATGCTCTTCCCACTTTATTATGCTGTCTCTGATTCCTAGAACTATAGAATGTCAGTGCTGAGGGTCCTCAGAGAGCACTGAAGTTATTTTCTCCCTTTACATGTCAGGGAACGGAGGCCCAGAGAAGGGAAAAATTTCCTCTTTTCCTTATCCATCTCTGATGTTTTAAAAATTTCATTATATTTTTTCTAATAAGAAAAATCTATTTTCTCTCCCTCTTACCTTCCCTTTACACACACACACACACACACAAACACACACCTTGTAACAATCAAAGTTGAACAAAACAAATTCCCACTTTGGCCATAGCCCAAAAAATTATGTCTCAATCTGTACCTTAAGTCTATTACCTCTCTGTCAGGAAGTAAGCAGTATGCTTTATCATTGGTACTCTAAAATTGTGGTTGATCATTAAGATTAGAGTTCTTAAGTCTGTTGGAGTTGTTTGTCTTCACAATGCTGTCATTACTGGCTGTGCCCACTTCTCTCTGTATCAGTTCATACAATTCTTCCTGTGTCTTTCTGAAACCATCCTTTGCATCATATCTTATAGCACAATAACATTCCATTACATTCATATGTCAAATCCTGAATTGATGGCCATCCCCTTAATTTCTACTTCCTTCCCATTGGGGGGGGGGGGAAGAGTTGCTATAAAAATTTTTATGCATGTGGGTCCTTTTCCTCTTTCCTTGATCTCTTTGAGGGTGAGGCCCAGTAAATAGCAGAGCACTCAAACTCTGCTTCAGAGAGAGCAACTCCAATGGTCTGGCCACGTTGTTCAAATGCAAAATGTGTGCTTGCCAAAAAGACTGTTTTATGGAGAACTCACACAGGGCAAGCGTTCATATAGTGGTCAGAAGAAGCGATACAAGGACACTCTCAAGGTCTCTCTCAAGAACTTCAGAATTGATTGTGTGACATGGGAGGCACTGGCACAGGACCATCCAGTATGGTGTGCCCACATCAGAGAAGATGATGTGCTCTATGAGCAAAGATGAATTGAAACAGCTCAAAGGAAGCACAGGATGCACAAATTTGGAGAATCCACCCCAAACGTTTACACAGACTATTTGTGCCCGACCTGTGGTTGAGCATTCCGAGCCCACATTGATCTGATCAGCCACAGTTGTACACACGGAAACTTGACTTTAGCATAGTGCTATCATTTTGACCCTCTTCGAGAACAGACAACAACCAACCAGCTTGGTTGAAGGATAGTATACAGTTCAATAACTTCTGGGCAGTTTCAAATTTCTTTCCAAAATGCCTAGACCAATTCACAGCTTCACCAACAATGTATTTGTGTGCTTGTCTTCTGCAATCCCTTCCAACAACTTACTTTCCTTTCTTTGTCATCTTTACTAATCTGACGGGTATAAACTAGAACATCAGAGCTGCTTTCATTTGCATTTCTCTAATTATCAGCGATTTTTTAATATGGCTATAGACAGCCTAAATCTCTTCACTTGAAAACTGACTGTTTGATTGCAGTGAATGCAGGGAGGGTAAGGAGAGAACTTTGACCCTGTATCAATTGGGGAGTGACTTCTAATATCTAATTACAAGTGATAGACCATAAATGAGGGGGTTTAATCAAATATAGCCAGTTCTTGGTTTATTTATACTGAAGTTGGGGAAGCAGCAGCACGGATATACTTTATACACCAAATAACTAAACTCAACTAGTTCAATACCCTTATTTTGCAGAGGAGGAAACTAAAGCCCAGAGGACAAAATCAACTTGCCCATTGACTCAATTCCCCAGACCATGTTGATTCATGGAAAGCTTACCTTTCCCCATTACTGTTGTTTTAGAATCTGGCATTTTTCTGGGCCAATGCTGCCCTCTGGTGGTTATGCCTCTGCAGACAAGAGCAAAAACTAGTAGCCCTCATTTTCTGCCAAAGCTATCTTCCTTTCCCTCTCCCCAAGCATTGGTGAGCCAAGACTTCCTTGTCCTTTTTTCTTTTCTTTCTTTCTTTTTCTTTTTTTTATGAGAAATCTAATGGATGAGTCTACAGGCCAGAGTGAGAGGGTTAATCTCTTTTTAGCTTCTCAAAGCAACACTTTACAGACAATGGAGCAAAGTTGGAAGCTAGGTCCAGGGGTGGGGAACCTTCGGCCTCAAGGCTACATGTGGCCCTCTAAGTGCTCAAGTGCTACCCTTTGACTGAATCCAAAGTTCACAGAACAAATCCCCTTAATAAAAGGATTTGTTCTATAAAACCTGGACTCAGCCAAAAGGCTAAACCCAGGGACCTAGAAGGCCACATGTGACCCAAGTCCACAGGTTCCCCATTCTTGTATGGACTTTAGGACTGAAAAAGGACCTTAAACTCTTTGTTTCTGGCAGAAAAGGCATCTACATCCTTGTTTTATTTTGTACATTTAATTTTTATTTCATTTTTTCTCAATTACATGTAAACAAAAAATTTTAAAATTCATTTAAAAAAATTTTTAATTCCACATTCTTTCCCTCCCCCTTCCCTCCTCTTTAGAAAGCAAGCAATTTGGGGTGGCTAGGTGGTACGGTGAATAGAATACCAGCCCTGAAGTCAGGAGGACCTGAGTTCAAATCCAGCCTGATACACTTAACACACACACACACACACACACACACATACTGGCCATGTGACCTTGGGGAAGTCACTTAACCCCAATTGCCCTACCTTCCTCCCTCTAAAAAAAAGCAAAAAAAAAAAGTAAGTAATTTGGTGTAGATTATACATATGCGGTCATTCAAAACATTTCCTTATTGGCCATATTGCAAAAAAAAAAACCCAAAAAGTCAAAAAAAAGTTTAAAAAGTATGCTTCAGATTGCATTGAGACTCTGAGATCAGCTCCTTCTCTGATCTACCTCATTTTAAAATGGGACAACTGAGGCCCAGAGAACTTGAATGACCTGTTCCAGATTAGTTAGCAAATGGCAGCAACATTAGTCAAGTACAACTACCCTTTTAACTCCCAGCTCTGGTAATGAAGGTGCAACTTCTTTCTGTCATCTAATACAGCACCCACCCTGCAGGGTCCAGGCTGAGCCTTCATTCCCTAGGTTGCCCAAGTTTGACCCTAACGAAATTAAAGTTGTGTTTTTAAGGTGTACTGGTGGTGACATTGGCGCCACATCAGCTCTGGCCCCCAAAGTTGGTCCCTTGGGTTTGTCTCCCCAAAAGTTTGGTGATGACATTGCCAAGACAGCTGGCTACTGGAAAGGGCTAAGACCAGCCAAGACTGAGGTTGTGCCTTCTGCCCCACCTATCCTTGGAACAGAAAGAGCAGAAAAATATTAAACACTGAAAACATGAGTCTCGATGAGATTATCATCGTTGCTTGGCAGATGAGGCACCAATCATTGGTAAGAGACCTCTCTGGAACCATTAAATAGATACTTGGAACAGTTCAGTGTGTGGGTTGCCACATTGATGGCAGACATCCTCATGAGGCCATCGATGACATCAGTAATGGTGCTGTGGAACGCCCAGCTAGTCAGAAGCTGCAATAGAGACTATTACAATAAATTAACATTTGTTTAAAAAAAAAGTATAACTACTATTATGTGAAGATTTTTTTTAAAAACTGTCACTTTAAGAAAGGTTCTTCATAATTTAAGAGTTTGGGAATCACTGTACTAGAAAGAATGCTAGGACTTTATACATTGGCAAAGGACCAGAGCAGGGAGAATAGATACCCATCAATTGGGTAATAATCAAACAAGTTGTGGTCCATGACTATATGAATATTACCATGTAGGAAGAAAGAATAACTTCTTAAGAATGTAAGCACTTGGGGCGGCCAGGTAGCACAGCGAGTAAGAACACCAGCTCCAGTGTCAGGATGACCTTGAGATCGAATCCTGGGCTCAGACACTTAGCACCCACCCAGAAACATCTGGCCGTGTAACCTTGAGCAAGTTACTTAACCCCAATTGCTTAGGGGCGGCCAGGTGGCACAGCGAGTAAGAGCACCGGCCCCAGTATCGGGATGATCTGGGGATCAAATCCGGGCTCAGATACTCAGCACCACGCCCAGAAATAACTGGCCATTATTATTATTAAATAACCTTGATCAAGTTACTTAACCCTGATTGCTTTAAAAAAAAAAAAAGAATGTAAGCACTAAATTCATTGAGGAAGGAAGGATAATGCCCAGGGATAATAGAAAGGCATCGCAGTTCCTAGACTGTTGGGAGTATCATGGGGCTCTCCTAAGTCATTCCTAAGAAAGCCTACTGAGGTATGGGGTTGACTCTCAATAATATGAGAAAATGCAAAACTCTGCTTCTGAGTCTTGAGGAGAGAACACATCATAGAAGAGGTTAGACAGGGACTGAGAAAGGCATGCGTTCAAATTCTACCTCCAACACTTCTTAGCTATAGAATTCATTTATCCTCTTTGTAAGCTTTCCTCCTCTGCAAAATAAGAGGGATTAGACTCAAAGCCTCTATTTTAAAATAAACTTATACTTCCTATTAAAGATGGTTAAAAAGACTTTGAGTCATTGAATAGAGAAGTTATATATTAAACAAATCTTTTGCTTCAAATGATTAGGATATTATTTTTTAAAAAATAAGAAGCTCCTTCTAATTCCTCTACAAATTTCTTCTAGCTCTAAATCCATGGTCCTAAAATAAATTGTAGAGCAGGAATTCAGTCGCGTCCGACTCTTTGTGATGCTTTTTCAGGGGGGGAGGGTGGTTTCTCGGCAGAGATATTGGCATGGTTTGTGAATTTCCTTCTCTAGCTCATTTTATAGATGAGGAAACAAAGATAAACAGGGTTATGTGACTTGCCCAGAGTCACACAGTCAGTGTCTGAGGTCAGATTTTAACTAAGATCTTCCTGACTCTAGTCCCAGCATGCTATTCACTGCACCACCGAGCTACCCTGAAGTGAGCAATGCCAAAAGAACAATTAACATCAGTATTATACAAATCGACAATCTTTTATAAACTAATGAAATTAAGATTGCTTTTTTTAAGAACAAGAAAATATATACAGCCATAAGAATATATTAAAAGGGGGCAGCTAGGTGGCACAGTGAATAGAGCACTGGCCCTGGAGTCAGGAGAACCTGAGTTCAAATCAACCTCATACACTTAACACTTACTAGCCGTGTGACCTTGGGCAAGTCACTTTAACCCCATTTGCCCTGCCTTCCCCCCTCCAAAAAAAGCAAATATATATATATATATATATATATATATATATATATATATATATATATATATATTAAAAGGAGAAAAAGAAAATTAATTATATAAATGTAATTATTGATCTTACTAATCATATATTAATGCTATTAATATTGATGCTACTAGTTATAATTATGCAATAATCTATATGTTACTTATAATGATGAAATTTAGCTCCAATGCATTGGGAAAATGTACCTCCCTACTGTCCTAACAAGAGGTAGGAGACTATGGGTATGTAATATTACACATACTGTCAGACATGACTGATATGTTGGTAGGTTTTGCTGAACTTTTTTTTTTTATTCATTGTAACAAGGGATTTGGGGGTGAAGAAGGAGAAAAAGACATTCAGAAATGAAAGTGATATAAAAATAAAATACATCAATCAAAAGACACCAAAAAACCATGATAACAATAAAGTCTGAATCCCTGAGAACGTTTTTCCTTTGTTATTTGTTTTCCTATCTATGTTTTTGTAAGAAACGACAAAACAAAATCAAGACAAATACAAACAAAAAAGGTTCTAAATCGGAAAAGGAACGGATACATTCCAGATTCTAGAATACCAAAGCAGAGAGTTATAAGATATTCCAATTTCATTTTTTATTTAATGTTAACAGACATTTGTTTTTAGTATGGGTGTGGAAAAGACTAGGGGGTCTTCTCTCCAGCTCCCAGGTAATTGTTGAGCATTTTGTTACAGACTTTCTGAGAATAACGTCCTATTGTCTAATTTATTGTCTAATTTTTTGTTTATTTTTTGTCTAATTGTCTAATCTTTATTGTCTAATCTATTAGTAACTTTAATGTTGTCTCACATATTTAACCACTTTGTTCATGTTTTCTCATCTGTAAAAATGAGGGGGTTGAACATAATGGCCTCTAAGTTCCCTCCCAGGTTGAAATCTATGATCTCATGTCAAGAATTTCATTTTGAGAACTTTTGGTTGCCAAGGAAAACAGAGAAGCATTTGAGTTGGGAGCATAAGAATGATTGGCCGGGGGAGGGGGGGGGTGTCAGACAGAAAAAAGGGAGAGCATTGTAAAGAGTAGCCAAAGCAAATTAATAAGCATTTATTGCATGCTTGTTTTATATACTCTGTATTGTGCTAAACGTTGAGATCAAGCAAAAAGATCATTTTTGCCCTTCTGGAGCTTACGATCTAATGGAGAAAGCCAACAAAAAAAGCTCAAAATCTCCATATGTGTGCCTGGGAAGGCTTCCTTCTTGGCCCTCTCTCTCTTGGACCCCATACAAAACATGATTTGTACTTTATAATCTATTATGTATATTATAGTTTTCTTTATTTAGGCTTTATCCCCCTACTAGACTATAAGTTCCATGAAGGCAAGAACTATTTCTTATTTAAACTTTGCATCCTTCTCCCCTCTCCCAGCCACCCCCACCTTCCCAACTAAGGCCTAATATGAGGCTCTCCATTCAGTAAACGCTTAATCAATGTTTGAATGAGTGGATGAATACAGGCATGAATGAATCACAGGACTAGCTCAAGCCTGTGCATTCCGGCCTTGACCATTATTATTCATAATCAGGAATGTGACCCTTGCCTGGAGAAATCCACAATTCATGGGTGTGAGAACAAAGCCCACGTTAAGCGCTTTTGACAAGTTCCCCAGGGTCCACACTACTCGCACAGAGCCTGGGCTCTGCCAACTTCTAAGTGGTGGCACAAAGATGCTTTTGAATTATTTGAGTACAAAACTGACTCAAAACAAAGTACTCCTCACAAACACCAAATACGCCATTTCCCTTCCAGCTGAGCTCATTCAAAAGTGGCAAAGACTCTTTGCCAAAACTTCAGAGAAGAACTTGGCATTAGACTGCAGCAAAAGCATGACTCACAGGAAGCCAGAAAGAGGAATTTCCTTTGTTGGAAATTTGAAGCACCTGAAATGCTTTGGGAATACTTTATTGTTGTTGTCCAGTTGTATCAGACTCTTCGTGACTCCATTTGGGGTTTTCTTGGCAGAGATACTGGAGGGGTTTGCTGTTTCCTTCTCCAGCTCATTTTTAAAATGAGGAACTGAGGCAAATAGGGTAAAATGACTTGCCCAGAGTCATACAGCTAATAAGTATCTGAGGTCACATTTGAATTCAAGACATTGAGTCTTCCTGACTTAAGGCCCAGGGTTCTATCCACTAGATCCTAGTAAGAATCAGTGCCTCCAAGGGGCATACAGACTAAAGGGGGAAACAACCATAATAAGTTCATGAAACAAGAGTAAATGATACAAAACAGAATGTAGGAACGTGCTCCATTGTTTACATCAGAAGTTTGTGATGCGGAAGTGCTGGATGAGTATTGTAAAAGTATGCAGGGGGAACCTACAGAGAGGAGCAATTATGTGAGGGGTATTTAGAAATATCAGAAAGTAGCTTGAGGCCTGGTGTAGGTCAGCTGATCACTGGATCGTAGATTTGGAGCAAGAATGGACCTTACAATCCCAGGAAATGGCTATGCTTCCAGCTGAATGGTATTATGTGGTCACTAGCTTTCCTGATGGTAAGTCATAGGATTTAGAAGTAGAATTGACCTAAGAGAACAGAGAATCACAGAATTTCAGAGATGGATGGGGCCTCAGAAGCTAATTAACCCAACTCACACCTAACAAAAATTCCCTTACAGCCTTCTTGATGTCTATCCTTTGCTTGAAGACTCTAGTGAGGAGGCATCCACTTCCTCCCAAGGCTACCTCTTGAATTCTGGGATATTTCTAGCTGTTAGGAAGCTATTTCTTTACATCAAATTTAAATTTGCCCCTTTGTAACTTCTACCTGCTACTTCAAGTCCAGCCTTCAGTGGCCCATATCTTTTCCACAGACCAGCCCTTCTGATATTTGAAAATAGCCATTGGGTTCTCCCTCTCCTCCCATATCTTCTCTTCTCAAGGCTATGCACTCTCCATTCTTTGATCAATTCCCATATGGCATGATCTGGGAGTCCTTTACCACCATGTTTCTCTGGTTCTCTGAGGGAAAAAAAAAACATTACATTACATGCTTTTAAATTTAATCTCCATTTATTGACCTTGGCATCACTTTCTTGAGCACAGACAAAACAAGAAATCAAGGAGTTTTTTTAGTCTGGCTCTTTGCTTTTAGGCAGATAGGCTATTTCCTCCCATTTTATAGATAATATAATTGGAGCTTGGGAAAGTTAAATGCGTTTTCCAATCTCACAAAACAAATAAAAAGCAATGCCTTCAAGGGGCATACAGCCTAAAAGGGGAAACAACAGTAATAAACTCATGAAACAAGAGTAAATAATACAAGAGAGAATGTAGGAATGTGCCCCATTGTTTACATCAGAAGTTTGTGATGCTGTATGATGTTGCAAAAGTATGTAGGGGGGTACCTACAGAGAGGAGCAATTATGTGAGGGGTATTTAGAAATATCAAGCTTGAGGCCTGGTGTAGGTCAACTGGTTACAGGATCATAGATTTAGAGCTAGAATGAACCTAACAAGCCATCTAGCCCAAATCTCTCATTTTATAAGTAAACCAAGGCTCAGAAAGGTTAGGGAACTTTCCCATGGTCACACATGGTAATAGATTTGGAATCATGAAACTCATGAGTCTGAACCTTGGCTCTGATCCTTACTAGCTGTGTGACTTGTTGTAATGTAATGCCAAGGAAAGGCAACTTCCCAGGTTCAAAATACCAGCATAGGTGCTCTCTATTTTATTCAGTGACAAACCAAGAACAGAGAAGATCAAAACATGACATCATTCAAAATACAGCATTTACTAAGTGTGATTAAATAATCTCCAAGTACTACCCCACCCCAGGACCTTCCAATCATTCAATCAATTACAAAGTCCCTGTTCTAAATACTTCTCCACCCCTAGGCTATACCTTAATTAAGTCCACCACAAAGCCCCTCTTCTCAAATGGAGATTAGTTTCCAAACATAAGGTCAAAAGTTCCCCACCCCTGGATCACAATTGAATCTACCCCAGAGTTACATCAAGTTTAAACACAGCACTTAATACCCAAATGGAGCTCTTTTCTTCATCTTGACACGAGGCAAGTTCTCAGCAATCTTAGTTCCTGGGGAGACAAGGCTTAGCAAGGCCATAAGATACATTGCCAGTCCCTTCATGAATTCATCCTCTGTCTGTAGAACAGTCCTAGAACCCCTGAACACATTAGCAAAGCCCTCTCCCAGGATTTCTGTAAACATACAACAAGAAAATCCTTCTTCAGGGCTTCTGAACCAACAGAAAGGCTCCAAGACCCCTGCAACAACAGCACTGTCCTTCACCAGTGGACAGTATTCATTCTGTCTGCAGGACAGTCTCCAGACCCCTGCAACAACAGTACTGTCCCTCACCAGTGGACAGTATTCACTCTCTGTCTGCAGGACAGTCTCAGGGCTTCTTAGCGAACAGCCAGGTTCCAGGACTTCTTCAACAAAAGGACTGTCTTTCACCAGTGGACAAATCTGGCAAAACAACATCAAAACAGACAGACAAAGTACCAGCAAAACAGCCATGTCTCCTCAGTCCTTGGCAGCTCAGGGGGCAGGTCTCAAAAGTCCAGGGCAATTCAAAGCGGCCACCAGCAATTCTCTTAGTCTCTCTCTCTCCACGAGGTGCTGCTACCAAAAAGATCTTCCGCCTCTCTCTTTTCTCTCCAAATCTACGTCACCAGCTCCTCCCAGTTCAGCACTTTCTTTTCACATCAACAAGCCCATCCCACAGGTGGGATTAACAAACTCTGGGTTTTAACACAATCAATTTGAAAACCAAGCCAATACAGGGGAATCTTTAATTGCCATTACTATCACACTTGTATGAACAGGTCACTTTCCTCTCTCCGAGTCTGTTTTCTCACTTATTAGATGGGGATGGTATCACTTGAACTACCACCTCACAGAGGGTAGAGTGAGAGAGTTGCCTTATAAAACAAGTGTTTAAATATTGTCAATATTATTTAGGAGTCATCAAATGGAGAATGGCCAAAAAATAGGGCCCATCAAAGTAATGGAGTATTATGCTATAAGAAGCAATGACTATGAAAATGACAAAAAAGTATGGGAAGGTTTCTATGAACTGATGCAAAGTAAAGTAAGCAGTACCAGAAAGAGAGTAAATATAATTGCCCAAAGATGCTAATGGAAAGAACAAGAAGTGAATGAAACTGAACAGTGTGTAATAATAACAATCAAATTTGGACCAGGAGAGGAGAAAATGTACCTCCCATCCTTCTTGTAGAAATGGGAGACTGTAGATGTGAAACATACTATAGATCACAGGTGGGGAACCTGTAGCCTCAAGGCCACATCTGGTCCTCTAGGTCCTCAAATATGGCTTTTTGACTGAATCCCAAACTTCACAGAACAAACCCCCTTAATAAAAAAATTTGTTCTGTAAAACTTAGACTCAGTTAAAAGGCCATAGCCAAAGACCTAGAAAGTCACATGTGTCCTCAAGGTCGTAGGACCCCTGCCATAGACCATCAAACTTGGTTGATAGGTTGGTTACTTTTGCTGATTACTTGCTGGTTACTTTTTCCCCTCCTTTTTTCTCTTTTTATTCTTTCTTTCAAGAAATAACTTTTGGATGGATATATTTGAAAATGAAGATGATATAAAAATGAAAAATGTCAATTAAAAAATTTTAAGATATTATTTAAAAACTTAGAAGGAATCAGCAATAAAGCTGGTTTTTGTTTCAGAAGGAGCATGCCCAAGGGTAGCAAGGAAGCTGGACACTGAGTGACTTTGGGAACTAGGCATGTTAAAACAGACTGTAAAGATGAAGGACTTTGTATAAGAGGGAAGCCACCAGCCTTGTCTGCATACATATGCTAAGAGTCAAGCTAAAATCTAGCTATGTTTCCATAGACCTTGCTTTTGTCAGGTCAAAAGAAAATAATGGAGCTTAGTTTGAATTAGTGTGTTTATTTCCCCATCATTATTCCTCATACACTTTATTTAACTGGCAGGTCTCTATATCAAATGCTTCCCATTTGTCCTGTGCCAGTGGAATCCCAGAGAGATACAGTAAAGCCAGGGGGTGACCAGGTCTTTCCTTTCCTCCACAATAGGGGATAATTTTATCTGAATCCTTGGGGTTTTAGCTCCCGAGATAGACTCACAAAAGATAGAGAAACAGGGTGAGGAGAAATCAGAACTCTAAACCTTAAATAAGCCCAAGTAGAGTTGAGAAATTGGCAAAAGGAAGACCCGTGCAAATAACAAAATGCAAATTAAACTGGGGGGGGGCGGGAATTAGGTAACCTAGACTTGAATGCTCAGTGCATTTGAAACTCTGCCACAGGGAAAAACTTGGCTACTTCAGGAAAAAGTTTACACTCTATGCTCCGAAAGCCACATCCTTTTCAGTGCAGAGAGAAATAAATGCTCCTAGTCAAGGGATGGAGGGGCTATTTTTTGCTGATTAATATCTGAAATTCAATTGGTGCTGAATGCAAAAAAGGAGCAGAGTTGCCTTCCTATTGCTATCTGCATTTTGCAGATGAGAAAACTGAAACTCATAGAGATGAAGAGACTTGTTTAAGATCGTGCTCCTAATAAGGGTCAGAGCCCAGTCTTAAATACAGGGTGTCTTTAAAGTCTGGATACATAGGAAATCTCATTAACTATGTATATTTTCAAGAAATGAAATAGATAAAATTTTTAACAACATTTTATTTAATTAGCATAAATGAGATTTCATAGGAAGACATAGGAGACACATAGGAAAGCTCATTAATGAAATTAAATTAATTTCATTAATATGGAAAATAGTCCCCAATAGCTAACAAAGCTTTTATTCCATATGAAATTGTTATGGCTAAAATTTATGCTAATTAAATAAAATGTTGCTGAAAATTTCATTCATTTCATTTCTTGAAAATATGCATAATGAGATTTCCTATGTGTCCATACTTTAGGGACACCCTGTACATAGGTTTGACCTTCTGGGAGAACTTTGGGGCTAGCCTCTGGGTATAAATGACTAGGGAATGAAGGGACTGCACCCTGAGATGACCAAAGTCCCTTTTTTTTTTTTTTTTTGCTTTTTGGAGGGGGGAGGGCAGGGCAGTTGGGGTTAAATGACTTGCCCAAGGTCACATGGCTAGTAAGTGTTAAGTGTATGAGGTTGATTTGAACTCAGGTCCTCCTGACTCCAGGGCTGGTGCTCTATTCATTGCACCACCTAGCCACCTCAAGACTGCTGAGTTCATAATTCCCTGGAGCTTTGAAAAGAGATATTGGAGCCCATAGGGCTGCTCCTCTCCAGGGTACACCATGTGATTCTAGTGAGGGGAGGGAAAGTACAATATTTGGGTGATCCCATTGCCATTCCCACATAGAACGTGGCCACCTTTGTGTCTTATTTGTTTGGTTTTTCTTGATTTTAAGCAAACAAGTATCTCAAGGATTTTGTGAGGTCAAAAGCTCTGAAGGACCCACTGGACATCCCATTGGTGATTGGAGCTGAATGGCAGCAAGGGAAGGTGTCCACATTACCAAGAACCAGCTGTTTCTATAGTGCATGCCCAAATGAAGTTTAAAAAAATGTCTAATTAGAAGTCTTGCTTTATGTCCTGGTGAAGTTTAAGTATCAGCCTCTCAGTAGATGGTACCAATAGTCATAAATTAAGTTACTAAATCCTGTTCTGCTGATATGTGGTGGTAAGACTTGCTTTCTTTTTTTTTATGTTTAGTCTTTATGTCTGTGTAGGCATAAATTACTTATACCTAAATCCCATACCTGATTCATATTACACATTCAATCTCTTTTTAAAATCCTACTTTTGGGGAAACCTCTGAGACTTGTGAAACATAATCTAATTTATTTTAATTAAAATTAATTAATTAATTAGATTTTAATTAAAATTGTCCATGTGGAGGCAGGGTGAGGGATTGAATAAGCCAATGAGTTGAGAAAAGGGAACCCTCCCCTTCCCAGACACCAGGTTACCCAGGACTGAATCCAATCTGAACCAAATGGCTAGGTACAAAGTAGGAAGGGATAACAATTCCAAACCCTGTGGGCTCAGACAAGTGGTATTTCAGTGCTAGACTAAGAATCTCATATTAAAGTGAGACAGAGTAGAAAGAGCAGTGAACTTGCACTTCAGAAGACCTGGGTTCAAGTGCCAGCTCCACCATTAGTGTCATTTTACATTTCTGAACCTCAGTGTACTAATCTGTAAAATGGGAATAAATGTTTGCACCAACTACCTTGCAGATTAGTGCAAAATATAGGGAAAGTGATTTGCAGACTATAAAACACTAGTGAAATGGTAGTTAATATGGAAACTGTAACCAATCAATCAATAAGTATTTATTAAACACTTGCTATAGTTCTATGGATACCCTCCCGTTCCCCCCCAAAAAAATCCCTAACCTCAAGAAACTTCCATTCTAATGGGGGAGATACCATATAAGCAAACCACTACATACATAATAAATACAGAATAGATGGAAGGTAGTCTTAGCGGAGATGCTACTAGAGGTTGAAGGGAACCAACAAAGGCTTCCCAGAGGAGGTGGCGCTTGGGCTGAATCTTGAAAGGAAGCCAGAGATTCTAAGAGACTGAGGTTGAGAGAGAGCACATTCCAGGAATGAGGAGTAGGCAGTGAGTACTAAGGGGATGAGAGGTCAGCTGTTGGGTGAGAGAGGCAGCAAATACATCGGTATGGCCAGATCATAAAGTATGTGGAGGGAAGTAGAATGTAAAAATTTGGGGAAAAGAGGAAAGGTCCTGATTGTGAAGTGTTTTAAGTGTCAAATAAAGGATTCTCTATCTAATCTTGAAAGTAACAGGGAGTCACTTAGGTTTATGAATAGGGGGTTCCATGGCCAGACCTATGCTTCAGGAAAATCACTTTGTTAGCTGAATGGAAAATGGATTGGAGTGGGGAGAGACTTGCGATAAAGAGACCATTTAGAAGGCTACTGCAATAGTCTAGGGTGATCAGGTGCCTGTCTGAGTAGAGATAAAAGGGTGTATATAAGAAATATTGTACAGAAAAAGAAATTAGATTTGACAACTCATTTAGAGATGAGGGGTGATAAAGAGAGAGGTGTCAAAGATGAGGTTATGAACCTTGGTCACCAGAAGGATTGTGGTTCCCTTGACATTAATAGGGAAGTTGGGAAGAAGGGTAGGTTTTGGAGGAAATATAATGAGCTTTGCTTTGTACTTGCTGAGTTTGAGATGCCTTTGGGAATTTCAGTCAGAAATGTCCAACAGGCATTCAGTCATGCAGGGCTGGAGCTCAGGGGAGAGATCAGATAAATAGATCTGCAGAGGTGATAATTGAATCCATCAGAGTTGGTGAGATCACCAAGTGAGAGAGCATAGAGAGAAAAGAGAAGAGGACCCAAGACTGAGCCTTGGGGGGATACTCAGTGTTACTGGGCATGACATGGATGAATATCCAGAAAAAAAGAGATTGAGGAGTAGTCAGACAGGTAGGAGAAGAACAAGCAGAAAGTCACAAAAACATGAAGAAAGATTATCCAGAAGGAGGTGCTCAGATTAAGTGTTAATGCTGCAGAAAAGTCGAGAAGGATAAGGATCAAGAAGAGGGCTTTTGTCAAAGAGACAAACTTGGGAGACTTGGAGAGGACAGTTTCAATGGAACGAGTAGGTCAAAAGCCAAGTTGCAGAGGGTGTAGAAGTAAGAAAAGAATCAGTGCCATCAATTATAGTTGTATATTTCAAAGAATTCAGATGAGAAGGGGAAGGTAGATAAAGGGTGATAGCTAGCAGGTATGGTAAGATGGGGGAAGGTAAGGATGAGGGAGACTTGGGCTTGTTTGCAGGAAAGGGAAAGATCCAGTAGAGGGGGAGAATATTGAAGACTAAAGAAAGAGTGCAGATGAGAATGGGGGCAATCTGCTGGAGAGAAAGGGAGGGGAGGAGATCAAGGATACATGTAGAAGGGTTGGCCTAGGCAAGCAGATGTGCCAATGTCAGAAAGATATCAAATGAAAAGGAGGGGGAAAGAGGGAGCTAAGAGGGATCAAAATTTATTATGTCAAGTATGAGACAAGGTTCTCAGCACAGAGGGTGGGGTGAGAAAATGGTGAAGGAGGTTTGAGGGGAAAAAGAAAAGTTTTAGATCAGCTGCTATAGAGATTGGAATGAGGAATCCATTAAGGAAGGGAAATAGCATTACTTTGCTACAGTGAGAACTCAGGAGAGATTAGATAATCTAAATTTGTAGAACCCAGTCATCATAGTCATGATTTCTTTCAGTTCCACTCAAGTAGGTAAATGCTGAGAATAATCTAGGGTGGGGGTTTGTCAAGGCATGATCAGTGATAGGATGAGGGAACAAGAGATTGAAGACAGTGTAGACCAAGAGTCAAGATTTCAAAGTGAAAAGATCATAATCAGAGCAGTGGTGATCACCTAGGGAAGGGTGAGATTATAAGCCACTTTGAGGACAATGAGTAAGTTCAGGAGCAGTGAAGCATAAGGAGAGATGGAAAGATAAGGGATTGGGATCAGATAAAGGAAATAAATTCAAAGTTCTTAAACATTAATGATGAAAATAATAATAATTAGTATTTATATAGCAACTTAAGGTTTATAGAGCAACTTTACATATTTTATCTCATTTGATCCTCACAACAACTCTATGAGGTAGGTCCTATTATTATCCCCATTTTACATATGGAGAAACTGATACACAGAATGGTTAAGTGACTTACCAAGGGTCACATAGATAGTAAATGTCTGAGGTAGGATTTGAAGGCAGGTCTTTTGAATGCACACTCAATACTATGCCACCTTGCTACCTGTGAATGAAATGTTCATAAATGATGACAAGATCAAGGGTCTCACCATTCCTGTGTGTGACTGAGGTAAAGTAGGAGCGTAGGTCATGGAAAGTAAGTAGACTTAGTTAGCTGGCATCTAGCTATAGATTTAGGAACTGGAAAGTGAGGGTATTTGTGGTAATATCAACATATATGTTGAAGTCCCCTAGAAAGAGGGTAGGAGTTGGGGTGGAGAGAAAGCCAGGCACTGAATTCACTGAGAGAATAGTGAGAATGTCCTGGGTGGTCAGATGAAGGATATTCAGATACTAGAATCTAAACTGGTTGATAAATTTAGAAAGTCACTGAGTGCTGAGTAATGTCACAAGAAAAAGGGCCTAGAAATGGCAATGGGGATCAATTAGCATCTGATTGCCCCTGGATCCAGTGTAACCAATGTAACCCTGGAAAGGGTGGCCAGAGCAGAGATGCAGGGTCACCAGGAAGGAACAAGGCCTTAGTGAATGTCAGAAAATTGAAAAAACAGAAAAGAAGAGGTTTAAGTTGAGAAGATGTGTTTTAGGGGGTGGCTAGGTGGTGCAGTGAATAGAGCACCGACCCTGGAGTCAGAAGGACCTGAGTTCAAATCCAGCCTCAGATACTTAACACAAAACTAGCCATGTGACCTTGAGCAAGTCACTTAAACCCCAGTTACCCTGCCTTCCCCCCTCCAAAAAGAAAAAAAAAAAAAGATGTGTGTTAATTATGGAGCAAGCATTCCAGAGGGAACAGTTCCAAAGAAACTGGCAGAGCTGGAGTAAAATATTGGTGGGGTAAGGTTAAAGAGACTGAGAATGAGGAAACAGATAGATGACATTGTGAAGGAAAGTTTATTCTTAGCCCAGTATCAAAGGAATAGTGAGTGAAAGAGGGGGTAGGAGTGTGCTAACCATAGGAGAATGAGTCCAGGAAGAATAGTCTGCTGAAGAAGTAAGGTGATAAGAAAGGTTCTAACTCAATATTTTGTGCCAGAATAGGTCTCAAATACCTGATTTGCCTGACTGTTATGAAGTGGGGATGGTATTATGGTCTTTAGGACACAGAAAGATGGTTTTTCACCTCCTTTGTCCCCTAAGGTCATCAGAAGCCTTGAAAGGAGGCTGGAGTTAGTTTGTCCTGATCCTCCTCACCAGTCAATAAAAGGATCTGGCTAAGGCAATGACTATTAGATTCAGACCCATAATATTCATGACTAAATATGTCATTAAGTTCATTTTCCCAGAGAGATAGATATAACAAAATCATTGGGGGGGGGGGAGAAACCCTCTAAAACTCATTTAAGTTCATAGGATCAGATATTTAGAGCAGGAAAATCCCTTGGAAATATTTTATTCCAAACCCCCTCACTTTTCACAGGAGAAAATTGATGCCCAGAGAAGTTAAGTGATTTGCCCAAGGTGACTCAGTAAGTGGCACAGCTGAGATTTGAACACAAGTCATCAGACACCAAATACATTGCTCTTTCAGACACAACATGCTCTCTCTCACTATTTTGTCCATCTTTCTACCTCCTCCCCACTGCACCTCTAAATAAACCCTCAAAAGAGTTTTGCTCACCAGACCACGGGCAAGTAAGAAACTAAATCAAACCTGGAAATATAACCCATTTCTCGCTCTAGAACTGGAAAGATATTCATCAGAGATCAAGAAAGACATGAGGTGAGGAGGAGATGGACTAGATGGTCACTAGGATTTCTTCTAATTCTAGTATTTTTTGTTGTCGGTATCTTTTGTTTGAGGGGCAGCATGGAATAATGCAGAGAGAGCGGGCCAGGAGTACCTGGGTCCCCACCTCTGACATATATTGGCTATGTGATTCTGGGCAAGTCACCTAGCCTAGTTCTTCTAGGTAACTCCTAGAACTTTATGGTGCAGAAACATTTCTGCCCTGCATTGGTAGAAAAGGTTTCCTCACTTGGGAGTCCCTTATACTATTAAAATCATAGGTCCAATACCTCTGTTCCTATCTTTTGTTTCTACATAACCATCATTTCTGAATATGACCCTTCCCGCTCCCCTAACCCAAAGAGCTATCCCTTATAAGAGACAATAAGTAAAAAAAGAAGGGGAACAAGGGGTGATGCTCTAGTTTATAGAAATTGAGTGAGAAAAGATGATGAATGAAAAATATTTGTGGAGCTTGCATTAACCTATCATAAACACACCTATATAGGGTCAGACACTGGGTGAGAAATTAGATATTTAATCTCTCCCTATTCCCCCCCCCAATAAAAACATCCAACTCAGACATTTATCACAGAGAAAAATCTGCCTATGAACCAGGAAGCTGCCTATGGATGTTTTTGGATGAGCATCTTTATGCCTTCTCCCCTGGTTTTTAATTCAACAGAAAAACACATATACAAAGTCAAATGTGGACTACTGTTGCTGGAGAAATGCCTACTAAAAGGACCCACTAATAAACAATCTCATACTTACAAACTCTCATGTCCACTGTAATCACAATGCTTAGGCAAAGGTTAGAAAATGTGAGAGCTGCCATTTTTTATATAACACATGAAATGTTTGCATAAACCAAAGCATATTTCCATTAATGACATTACCAGTCAGCTAGACTGAACAAATTTGGTCATTATGAGAGAGATATAATAGGGATAGATTGATCTTAGTTCTGCTCCAAGTTCCCATCCAATTATCACAGGTATTGTTTTCTCAGTGAAATTGAGGTGTGAGCCTCTTACAAAGAGTACCTGCTGAAATTACTGTATATAAAAGATTATATGAAAGATAGTCTATCATCCTTCCATTGTGCGAGGAAGCTGATTGTTCTGTTAAGAAGAGAATCAGAAATGAGGACATCTTTGAGAAGGGGAGACTCATGCATCAAGAGAAGTTCCTTGAAGGTAGGGACTGTTTTGTTTTTGTGGGCACTACAACACACATACACACACACACACACACATCCCAGCAGCAACAGCAGCAGGCAGATAAGCTACAAAAGGTTTGAAATATTTTTAAGGTACATTTCCTCTCACAGCTTATGAGCCCCCACAAAGAGTTTATCTCTACTAGTCATCCAGAGGACACAATTTGTTCAAAGAAAAGGTATTTAATGAAAAACCATAATGAGAAAAATAGCAATAGAATATTTTCCCCACAAATAGGGCATATCCTCTAACAAATAGATGTATCATCAGAGAAATTAATAACATACGTAAGGAACACTTCAAGAATATGTTTGACATATGCAACTTACACTTCTGGTGCTATCATTGTGATGGTGGTCATGCATCACATGTAATCTCTCCTGGATATTGATCTCTGCTTATTTTGTGGACCTACACATAGATCCTATGGTATTTCAGTTGTGGTCATGATTTCTTTTTTTTTTTTCCAGTTTGTGGCTTTAGTTGGAGCGTTCTCTGAAATTTCCTTTAATTTAAATGCCAATTATTTAAGTTTTAGCTTTTGTCGAGAGGCAGGCCCTTCATACACACATTACCAGACAAGAGAAAAATATCCAACTGCTTTTCTCTCCTTAAGGAAGAGAGCTATCAGTTCTCAAAGTCTCAGCAATGGGTGGCTATTCTCTGCTGGACAGTTTTTGTCTCTAGGAATCAAGTTCCTTTGAAACAGAAAGGAGCCAATCAGTCTTCTGAGTCCACAGACCTTTATTCTGTCTGAACCTACTATGTCTGGGACTAAATCACATTTATTATCCCTGACAACTATCTCATTTAAGGTTAAAATTTCTTTGTAACTCCTGTTTAATTCCTTTATGGGGTTGTTGTACCACGAAACTATTTTGGAGGGAGGCTTGTGAAAAAATGTGGTACAAGACACTTAGATTTTCTTTTAGCAGAAGATTCTTTGGGTCTCTCATGCAAATGAAAGGAAGAGGGGGAAGATATAACAAACAAACAAGATAAAACAAAACCAAATAATTGGGTCTACGGTGAAGTATTGTTATGTACTTTAATACTTTGTTTCAAACTCCAGCCTTTATCAGGTATTATATGAGGTGCTGGATTATGTGATCACTGAAATCCTTTCCTGTTCTAAGATTTTATGATTTCTTTTACCCTCTCATTAAAAAAAAAACCTGGGGAGGCTAGGTGGTGCAGTGAATAGAGCACCGGCCCTGGAGTCAGGAGGACCTGAGTTCAAACCCGGCCTCAGACACTTGACACACTGGTGAAGACCACTTTGTCGTTTATAACCTGCTCTACCCTAAAACCTGTGAAGTACCGTGCTCCAAAAACTAATCCATGTCCATCCATAAAACTCAAGCAACATCTAGAACCATCAGGTAGCTACAAAGATCACATCTCCTGAGTATCTTTCAGAAACTTCTAGAACTTTGCAAACACCCTTCTACTTCCAGTTTATCCTAGGAAAAGCTCAAGGAAGCAGCCAAGTGGAAAGGGCTTTCTTTTAAAAATGAAGAAACCTGAACATTGGTCATGAAAACTTTTCTAACCATCTAGACCCAAATTCTACCATTTCAAATTCTGTAATTCAGCTCTGCAACTGGCCCATGAAAATAGCTTCTATTAGTGAATATTTAGGGCCAGAGCCATTCCTAGGGCTACATT
Organism: Petaurus breviceps papuanus; assembly: GCF_028583685.1. Taxonomy (NCBI): domain Eukaryota; kingdom Metazoa; phylum Chordata; class Mammalia; order Diprotodontia; family Petauridae; genus Petaurus; species Petaurus breviceps. The sequence goes on from NW_027185764.1 coordinate 14,222,539, forward strand.
AGGTTACCAGCTGCACAGTGATTGGGTTCTGGAGAAGAGAGAACATAATTAGCAAATACAATGAGGCATAACATATAACCCTACAGTCTATTTCTTCTCTCTCTTCCTCTGGTCTATACTTCCTCCCCACATATCTTTCTTCTAAACCTTACCAGAGGTTACCTTCTCCATCAGATTGCACCAGAGACATCTAGTCATCTCTCCCCTACAACTATTTTTGAGATTTACTCTATTTCACTTATAAAACTGTTAACAAACACAATTAACACTAACACAAAACTAGATTTTCTGGTTCTCTTGTTCCATTAGGAATGGGCCTCATTAGAGCTCCAGATGGAAAAGCAATGAGTTAAGGGTCTTGATGAATTGATAAGCTAAATTCCTCTGTTTCAGTTTATCTCTGACTCTTGGATGCTGGGTTCTGGTAGTGAATTTTCACCTTATCTTGCCCAGAAACAGGTTCCCACTTTACTTTCCTGACACCATTTCCTTTTTTCTTGTTTGTTTGTTTTGTTTTTCACAAAGTATAATCATTTAATAATAATTTAACTACCAACAAAATGAACTAGCGTTAACATCTTAAGTATTGATTTTTTACTTTCATAAAAAGTAATTGCTTAGATTTAAATCCATATGCTAAAAATAACCTGTGAGGGGCGGCCAGGTAGCACAGCAAGTAAGAACACCGGCTCCAGTGTTGGGATGACTTGGGGATCGAATCCGGGCTCAGACACTTAGCATCCACCCAGAAACACCTGGCTGTGTAACCTTGAGCAAGTTACTTAACCCCAATTGCTTAAAAAAATAATAAAAAATAAAAATAACCTGTGAATGCATTGATGAATAATATCAAGGGTTGATAAACTATTACCTGTGGGGGGACCCACCCAGACCATGACCTGTTTTGTGCAGCCTGAGCCAGGCATAGTTTTTACATGTTTAAATACAATAAAACTCTAAAGTACAAAAAATTCATTTTTGGCTTATGGATTTTGGGCCCCTATTCTTTATTACTGGCTATATCATACCCATTTCCAACTGAAGAAAATGGTGGCCATATCAAGATTAGGAGATGGAGCCAATATGAAGAGATGGGAAAATTCAGAACCAGAATGGCAAGACATATTGCTCATCTGAGATACTGAGGAATCCTATCAGTGCTTCCATCAGGGTAGGTATCTCCAAGTGAGAAAGCTACCTCTACCAAAGTAAATATTGTGCACTTAATAGGTGAATCGAGTGCCTGGGGTACTCAGAGGTTGAACAACTTTACTAGTATGTGTCCAAGGCAGCACCTAGACAAAGGACTTCCTCCCACTGAATGCCATCCTCTATCCACTATGCACATTGCCTCTAAATCTCTTTAAAAATTCTGATACCTTACATATTTATTATATTACATATATATTAATTATATCAATTTTTATTTTACAAAACACTCAATAATAGTATAGGTATTAGCATCTTGAGTATAGGTACTAGTATCTCCATTTCTTGGGTGAGGAATCTGAGACTCAGAGAGATAAGGGGATATGGCAGAACTGGCTGCCATTGGACCTTGGGAAGCCCTGCCCCACCCAGGAATCCTCAGGGTCTCTTAACTCTTAACTCAAGGCTTGACCTGGTACACCAGCGTTTATTGAAACACTGAGTAAGGACACGTATGAGACTTATTATCAGAACATCCCCAATGGGGCATTAAGGCCTGGATTTAAAGAAGAAAAACCTTTCATTTTTAGCTTCAGACCAGGAGGATGGACTCTGTTGCAAGACCCAACCCTAACCCTAATGATCTGTGTGACCCTGGGCAAGTCACCTACTCTTTTAAGTTTCAGTTTCCTCATCTACAGATATAATGGTGTCTACAATGCCAACCTTATGGGGTTGTTGTGGGAAAGGCATTCTTTAAAGTCTAATGCACTTTACAAATGAGAAGTATTATCGTTACACTACATGTGCATAGATAATGTGAATCAAGGTTGGGGGCAGACAGTGTGGATAGTGGCATGATTAAAGAGGACAGTTATCCCTTTCTATCGTTTCTATTCCTATTTGTCCTGCTATAATCTATCAAGGTTGTGGGCCTCCTAATTGAGTAAGGAATTCTATTACAGTCGTTCCCAAATAACGGGACCTTACAGATTTGTAGCCTGTGATCTTGTAAGTCTAAAGGACTTGAGTTATTAGTTTCAACAAAATGGGAACAACCAGAGGAAATTCTTTTAATTATGCTCCCCTTTTTCCAATTATCCTCTTCCTTCTTTTTGTTTCGATCCTTTTTTAGAGCCCTTGGAGCTGTAGACAAAAGAATGTATTAAAAGTCTTTGCATGTAAGTATCACTTCCTCACCTATAGAATGTATGGGAACATTTTGCAAATCTCTCCAGGCATATTTTTTTAAGTTTATATTTATTTTATATCTAAAGCAAATTGTGAGTAAGTTTATTCTGTTCTACAGTTTATGCTCTACTTCCTTATCTTGGTGGAGTTTCTCTTGGCTCAGTTAAATAAATTCCCAGGTGTGGAAGACTCCACTAACATGTTCCTTTGCCTGAGGACTCTTTTCTTTCAAACAAAACAAAGGTTCTGAAAGAACTAAAGCAATCGTTTAAAATGTCTTATATTTTCGAAAATGTTGTCGACCACGGAATTTTAATATTACTTCAGAATAAAATGGGTACTTGTAAAAGTCATACACACTTACAATTCCTATATTTGTGGAGTGGTTTCTAGTCTATTCAGGTGTATGTAGAGTTCAATATCTTGCTTCTTCAGCAGATGGCCTGACACCATTTCAAAACCATGTTGCCATGTGTGGACCACTTCCCCTAGACTGCTAGTTCCCCTTTCTGTACTGTAGCTCTCTATTACAATGTAAATGTCTTCAGCGAATAGAGCACCAACCCTGGAGTCAGGAGGACCTGAGTTCAAATTTAGCCTCAGATATTTGACACTTTGTAGCTGTGTAACCTTGGGCAAGTCACTTAACCCCAATTGCCTTGCCTTTCCCCCTCCAAAAAAAAAAAACCGATGTAAATGCCTCGTATCCCATGTTTAGCCAGTGTTTTGACACATAGTAACTGCTTAATAAGTACTCTATCTTTTTATCTTTCTCTCCTTTGGAAAGACCCTAGATTAGAAGTGGGGAACCTTCAGCCTCCCTCGAGGCCACATGTCACCATCTAGGTCCTCAAGTGTGAAGGGCTACACCTGAGGAGCTAAAGGGTCACATGTGGCCTCAAGACCACAGGTACCCCACCCCTCAGAAGCCAAATAATTATAAAGTCTACCTACACAAAGAGTTTAATTCACTGTTGATGGATACAGTACCTGGCCTGGAGTCAGGAAGACTCATCTTCCTGAGTTCAAATCTGGTCTCAGACACTAGCTATGTGACACTGGGCAAGTCACTTTACCTTGGCCTCAGTTTTCTCATCTGCAAAATAAGCTGGAGCAGGAAATGGCAAACCACTCTGGTATCTTTGCCAAGAAAACCCCAGATGGGGTCACGATGAATCAGTCATGAATGAAATGACTGAACAGCAAATTGTATTTTTATTTATTTTGTTAAATAGTTCCATCTGGTTGCCCTCTCCCCACCCCACCCCTGAATGTTTAACACCTCTGGCCTAGAACACTGAGAGTTTAAGCGATTTTTCCGGGGTCACATAGCACATGGCAGACAGAATCTTAACCCAGGTCTTCCTAGTGCCTCTCACACAGGCAAAAAATGTAATTAATTAATGCAAAGTTGGGCTACCTAAAGAGAGGTACAACTTTCAGGAACAAAGAATTCATAGTCTTGGTGTCCTCTATCCTGGCCAAACCACTTAGAATATTGTGTTCACTTTGGGGCACCCCAACAGTAAATGGGAGATTACCTAGAGGAGGGTACTCAGAGTATGAGGAGAACTGGAAGGAACTTTGGATGCTTATCCTGAAGAAGACTCAGGAGGAGGTGGGAAGGAGAAGTGGTAGGAAGAGGGCATGCCAGCTGTCCAAGTATTTTAAGGGCTGTAGTTGGGAAGGAGGATTAGGCTTCTGTTTGGGCCCAGGGGACAGAATGAAGAGCAAAGGGTAGGAGTGACTAAGAGACAGATTGAATCTAGACATGTTGAGAAAATGTCATAACCACTATAGCTGCCCCAAAGTTGAATGGGCTGCCCTGGAAGCCAGGGGATTCCCTCTCATTAGAGGTCTTCAGGCAGAGGCTGGTTGGCCACCTTCCTTGTATGTTTTAGTGGGAATTCCTTTCAGGTGTAGATTGAAATAGATAGCTAGTGAGGTCCCCTCAGCTTTAAAATTCTATTATTCTACTACAGACTTAATCTTTGTATTATAACTTAGTACTCTCTCTGCATAGGAGGGGCTTAAAAAGGTTTACTGAAATTGAAATCCAATCCCTAGTTCTTCCTTATCTTTACAGAACTAGAGATTCATAAAACTTGGGAACTAGGTCTCATCTTTCTACTCAACCTAAAAAAGTGTTCTCCCAAAGTCCTTGCTGATAGTGCTAGAAGGAGACTTTGAAATGATCCAGTCATGGAAAATACACACAAGCATACACACACACACACACACACACACACACACACACACTCCCTACTCCACCCTCCCCACCCCCCTGCATCTTTCCTCCCTCTTGAAAATATTAGGAAATAAACATTTTTCTAGCCTAAAGCCATTTCCAGATTTATGTGAATGAAGGAAATGTTATTGGTACTTCTAATCAATCTTCTAGGAAAACAATTTCTTGAACTGAGATATTTTTGCATCATCTTTATGGAATACCTAACCAGTTTCTAACTCACCTAGAGGTAAACCAGGGAGGAATCTTCCTTGAAGTGATCAGGGTAATTGTCACACTAAGAAAAGGAAGAAACTTGACCTCTGGAATTCACCTTGGAAAGGTCTCCCCTAAAAGCCCTTCATGATGGTTAAAATGTCATCATTCAAGATCTATTCCTACCATCTTCTCTGGGGGAAAGCATGTTGTGTGTCCAAATTGCTGAAATGGAAGTCAAAGTAGTTTGATTGTAGCACCTTCCCCACTCTTGTGACCAAACTTGCTGTGTTTTCTCTGGTAGGTCACTTTACTTTTCTAGGGGGTGTTATCTCTTCTTTAAAATGAGAGGATTAGGGGCAGCTAGGTTGTGCAGTGAATAGAGCACTGACCCTAGAGTGAGGAGGACCTCAATTCAAATCTGCCTCAGACACTAGCTGTGTGACCTTGAGCAAGTCACTTAACCCCAATTGCCCTGCATTCCCCCTTCAAAAAAAGACCAAAAATTTTTTAAAAATAAAAAGAAAGGATTAAATTGGCTCTCTAAGGGCCTTTCCAAATCTGACTAAACTCCATTAATCTAAATACTCCTGGAAGAGTTTGAACTTTAGCTGACATTAGCACTTTTGTGTGAATTAGTATCAGATCCTTCCCAAACCCTACTAAGCTTAGAGCAGGTAGGTATGAGGGTCCAGAGCCCCAGGCACTGCCATCGGATGGACAGGCCTGTGTGATGAGTCCTAGTCATCAGAGGGAATGGAATGCTAAGGGTAGGAAAGGAGATGGGAGGAGAGAGGGAGCTACACAGCGCCTAATTCACAATTTTGTTTATAGATCAGCTATCCAGCCTTGAACTGTGCCTTTTAAAGCCTTGGACACATTTTTCTGGACTCAATCAGTAGCAACAATGGTATGAGAAGGATGTAAGGGAGTCAACACCTTGGCTGTTCCACTATATTCATTCTTTGGCTAGAGCTGTTTTTAATAAATTGCTGGATTTTTCCTTTCTCCTCCCCTCTTGCTTTGGACTTTTCCTCAGTGGAAAACATGCTGTCAGTCGTCCATGCCCACAGTGCTCCATGCCTTTGACCAGAGCCCACTGCTGGCTCAGGGCTCTGTGCTGGCTGTTTGCACTTTCCAGTCAACCTCTCACTTTTCCACAGTGAACTGTCCAGCATCCAAACCAAACACAAATCCCACTGCTGTTGCCTCTCTTCAGGCCTTTTCACATTGCTGCTCTAAGTCTTTTCCAAACAGAGCTGACAGAAGAGCCAGGACTAGGGGTAGGTAAGGAAGGCAGCAGCTTAGGGAACAACATGTTTGGAAGTTTGGAGGAGGAGACATGTGAAGTGTATATATAAGAAAAGACACTTTTATTTTTCTGAAATGCGTATTGAGATATCATCTTCACATCTAAATTTTTCCTTCCCCCTTTCATTTAGAGAGCCAGTTCTTGTAAAAAAAAAATTAAAAGGAAAGGGGGGAAAAAAAGGAGGGAGGGAGGGAACAAGTTAGCAAAACCAACCAAATTTATCACCCAACTATGTTTCATACCCATAGTAAGAAGATATACTCAAGAAATATCTTTTTATTACTTTTTACAAATGCACATATTTTTAAAGCTAGAATACATCCTCCTTTTTAAGGCATGGTAGATATCTGCCTTGGGTTGTCACACATTTTACAGTGAAAGTTCAAGGTTCACATTGGAAATTTTATACCAAAAGGGATCAATTTTCAAATGGAGGTGAGGGGGGAGAGAGATGCAATTTTCAAATCTTGCCTATACAAACACCTTGTCTTAAATAGGGTTGAAAGGTCTCTAGGATAAAAATAAAATGCCTGCACTACATTGTTGGTAGAGTTTTGACTAACTTGGAATTATACAAATAAAGTGACTAAAATGTCCTTATGTTTTGACCCAGGGATTCCACTACTAGGTTCCCAAAGAGATCATTAATAAGAAAAATTCTCACATATGCCAGTAATTTGTATTTATAACAGCACCTTTTTTGGAAACAAAGTAGATAACCATCAATTTGGGAATGACTAAACAAATTGTGGTACATGAATATAATGGAACTACTTTCTTACTGTGCTAGAAGAAATAACAAATATGAAGAATATAGGGAGTCATCAAAAGATTTACATGAACTGATGCAGTGTGAAGTAAGCAAAGCCAAGAAAACTATATATATATATATATATATATGGATTACAACAATGTAAAAGGAAATAATAATCACAAAACAATAACAAGTGAAGGATACAAAATTACAAACAAACAAAAAACCACCAAAACCAACAATGGTTCCAAAGAAGAGATATAAGAAAATAATCCCACTGAACTTCTTTGCAAAGGTGAGAAGTCAACAGGTATGGTGCATATTTTTAGACTTCTTAAATATATTGATCAGTGTTGCTGATTCTACCCTCTTTTTTAAAATTTAAAAAATATTATTATTATATAGAATAGCTCTCTAGAAGGGAGAAGGAATAGGGATATTGTGAAAATGTTAGTGATATAAAAATATATTAATAAAATTTTATTTAAAAAGAAAATTAAAACAAAAGGTCTGGTGACAAAGTAAGTCATAATGACTTACCAAAGTAAGTCATTCCTTTACCCTGTAGCTAGTCTCAGGATCTTTCATGAACAATCATACAAGATCTCAAGGTCTTTAGAACCCCAAGATCACTAGAAGACTGCATCTGACCTTGTCTCTAGGAATTTCAGAGGTTGATATAATTAATGATAGGGCACAAAGGATAATGGTTCAGTGTTTCAATGGCAAAACAAGTATTTTCAGAGACATTAAGACATAGCTTTAAGCAAGCCTTTTAGAGAGTGAGGTTGGGAAAATGTAGATGAAGCTATCAAAAGAAAAAGTGAAGAGGGGGAAGCGTCAGAGAAACCCTGGATTGGAAGTCACAAGGCTATGTAATAGAGTAAATCATTTCCCCCTTTTAGGTTTCTTTTTCCTCTCCTATAAAATGGGAGGATTGGACTAGATGTTCTAAAATCCCTTCCAAAAAAAAAAATTTAAAAAAAAAAGGGGCAGCCAGGTAGCACAGCAAGTAAGAGCACCGGCTCCAGTGTTGAGAAGACCTGGAGATCGAATCCCGGGCTCGTACACTTAGCACCCACCCAGAAACACCTGGCCGTGTAACCTTGAGCAAGTTACTTAACCCCAATTGCTTAGGGGCGGCCAGGTGGCTCAGCGAGTAAGAGCACCGGCTCCAGTGTTGGGACGACCTGGAGATTGAATCCTGGGCTCGGACACTCAGCACCACACCCAGAAATAACTGGCCGTGTAACCTTGAGCAAGTTACTTAACCCCAATTGCTTAAAAATAAAATAAAATAAAATAAAATAAAATCCCTTCCAACTTTAATATTCTGAAACTGTATGATCTTACCAGACTGAAGAAACCCCAAAGGATTCATCCCAAAGCCCTCCTCATGCACTTTCCCAACCAAGCCCTAACATGGTTTTAAAATTCCTGGCCCAAGACCATTTTAAAGTAATAAGTTCATAAATTTGGAGTTGAAATTATTTCAGAGATGATCCAGTCTAATCCCTTTATTTTACAGATAACAAAACTGAGGCACACAAAGGCGCATTGATTTCCCTAAAATCACACAAATAACAAGTAGCAGAACCAGGATTTGAACACAGTGCCCCTGATTCAAATTCATTACTCTTTTTGATATACCACATTCTTTCACAGTTCTTAAATCCCATCCTATAAGCTTATAAGAAAAACTATGAAAACTTACTCAGAATAAGTCTTCACCCTGGAAACATCCTGCTATTATTTCCTCCATCTAAGTATCCTCCCCTAACCCAACTCCCAAAACATTTCCAAAAGAATATGTTTTAAGAAATATTTTGGAGTCAAGATATTTTTCAACCAAACCTTTTAGAAACCAAACCATCCTAAAGCCAAAATAGTCTGAAACCTAAATATTTTAAAAATTAACTTTGTAGTTCTAAAATTTTTCAAACAAAAATATTCTGGAAAAGCCATTGTAGCCAAAGTACTTGGAGAAAAGACCAATTTGAACTAAAATCCTTCTAATGCAAACTATTTTTTAAAAACCAATATGGTTTGAAAACTCCTTTCAAACTAAAATTTCTTTACAGTACTTGGATTTGCTTGAGAACAAAAATCTAGATAGACAAAATATGTAAGAACTAACTCGAAGAATCAGACCAATAACCTGTCCAATCCAGTATTCTGTTTCTGACAGCTGCTCTGATATCCTGGAGAAGAATATCACAGAAGTGCTTACTCCTAGGAGATCAAAAGCAAAGAGAATGGTGCCATACTGAAGCCCCCCAAATGATTTGGGGTGCACATGATATCCATAAGAGTTTATATGGAAGTTACAAGGACTTTTTCAGCCTTAAGTCAAAGAGCTGTCTAGAACTACAGACTTGGAATCAGCATCAGGCATAGGCCATCAAAAAGAATTGACAATCTCAGCCTAGGGTACTTCAACTGGCTTTTGGTGGTTTTGTTGGCCAGTGTCATGGCAGTTTATAGTTTTGCAGCAGGACAAGTTGTTAGCCTGCTCTTTTCTGGGAGAGGCTTTCTAAGTACTATTGCACCTGCAAGTGGAAGCTAAAATCTTTGCAGATGGCCCTGGAAAGATGAAACCCAGAAAATGGTAGCACTCAAAATCAGAGGTGTGAGGTATGAGCCCTGGCCACACATCTCCTACCTGTATGCTGGTCACATGTGTTCTCCATGTATATGTTCCCTGCTTAGACATATCCAGTTCATGCTATTGAGGAAAGTGGTAACCTATGAGAGAGAATACTCTACGTATATAGGGGAGGATCTTTTCTTATCACTTTATTTGTTGTTGTTATGCTGTTTGATTAGATAGATGTCTTTTTGTTTAATCTATGTTCTCTGACTGATAAGTAAAAGTAAACACATTGGTGGGAGAATGTGAGCTATGGTTTTGAGTGTGGTATGACCCAAAGAGTAGCTTTGTAGGGAGTTTGCATATGAGAGATATCCCTGGATAGGTACTACATCTAAAAAAATCAGAATTCAGATCAATACAATACAACGACCAATCCTGACTTCAAAGGACTGATAGTGAAATGTATCTACCTTTTCTCCATGGAGTTAGGTACAGAATACTACAAGTATAGAATAAAGTATATACTATCAGATATGGTCAATATGCTGGCTTATTTTACTTAATTGAATTTCTTTTTACAAAAGGATTGGAGGATCTGGTGACAAGAAATTTAAGTCATATAAAAATTACAATATTTTAAAAGTTACAGTTATACATATTCTCCCTCTATCTCATCTATTTCCATACTTTTATAATAACTATAATAACTATTACATCTGTGCAAGTGGTTTCAGAATCCATTTCTGTGGCCCTGACTTCTCTCCCAAATTTCAGATTTCCAGCTGGACATTTCCACCTATGTATCCCAATGGCAAATATCTAGAACAAAGCTTGTTCTCACTTCCCTAACACTGCAAATCAGTTCCTCCTAACTTACTAAGTTCTATAAAAGAAAGTATCATTCTTCTAAAAAAAATTTTTATTCTGATCTTTTTGTTTTGTTTTGTTTGGAGGGCAGTTGGGGTTAAGTGACTTGCCCAAGGTCACACGGCTAGGTTTGTGTGTGTGTGTGTTAAGTATCTGAGGCCGGATCTGAACTCAGGTCCTCCTGATTCCAGGGCTGGTGCTCTATTCACTGCGCCACCTAGCCTCCCCTATTCTCATCTTAAAGCAAAATAAATTCAGCATTTCCATATTCAAAACAGAGCAGATTATAAGAATTGTACATAAAACTATAGATTGTTATGTACACCTTGCTTTTCTTAAGTACATAATAAATTCAATATGTAACTTTCAAAGCCATTCTGTTCATTTGGTTTCCTTCTGAACTTTTGTTCACTTATGTCTATTTTAAATCTTTCAATTCTTTCTTTTCTTTTCTTTTGAAACTCTATTGTTAGCCCTCCTCTCCCTGCCACTTGCCCTCCAAATTGGGGGGGAGGGGACAGGAGAAAAGGAAAGGAAAACAAAAATACTTGTACTAAGCAGGAATAAAGAGGTATTGTCAGGCAAAACACTCCCAACATTCCCACATGGGACATGCATTCCTCATTCTATACCTTGAGATCTCTATCACTCTGTTTCATCACCACCATGATTCGTCATCTGCCCTCTGAAACCATGGTTGATCATTTCATCAAATTTCTAAAGTCTTTCAAAGTTATTTTTCTTCATAATATTATTGTATAAATAGTTCTCTTGGTTCTGCTCACTTCACTCTGCATCAGTTCAAAAAAGTCTTCCCAGATTTCCTTCACGGAAACCATACCCGTTCATCATGTAGAGATCACCTTTACAGGAGAGGAAACTGAACAGAGGTGAAGAAGCTTGACCAGGATTGAAAACCCCAGTCCTAGGGGGCGGCCAGGTGGCTCAGCGAGTAAGAGCACTGGCTCCAGTATCAGGAAGACCTGGGGATCGAATCTGGGCTTTGATACTTAGCACCACACCCAGAAATAACTGGCCGTGTAATCTTGAGCAAGTTACTTAACCCCAATTGCTTTAAAAAAAAAAAAAAGAAAGAAGGAAAACCCCAGTCCTATGACTACAAAATCTGTTGCTTTTTCCACTAGACCAGGCTCATCATATTATTTTTTTTTAAGGGAAACAGTTACTATTTTTTTTTTGAAGGGGGGAGGGCAGGGCAATTGGGGTTAAGTAACTTGCCCCAGGTCACATGGCTAGTGTTAGGTGTCTGAGGCTGGATTTGAACTCAAATCCTCTTGACTTCAGGGCTGGTGCTCTATTCACTGTGCCACCTAGCTGCCCCCATATTCTATTTCTTATCATATTCAATTTCTCTATTTCTCTCTCGGTGTGTCTCTCTCACTCTCTCTGCGTGTCTCTGTCTCTCCTCTCTCTGTCTCTTTGTCTCTGTCTTTCTGTCTCTGTCTCTCTCTCCCTTTCTCTCTTTTTCTCTTTCCCTTTCTTCTCCACTTAGTACAGTGTTCTACAGGTATGGCAGGTATTTAATAGTTGTTGAATGAAAAAAATGATAATACAGAATTTATTGATCCTTTTCTCTCTGATCTTTTTTCCAAAGAGTGGGGCAATGTTATTGTCCTAACCGTTAAGGGGAAAATCTTGCCCTGGCTTTGACGAAGATGCTTTCCAGTCCAGTATCTAATTCTACAACTAAGATATAGATATCTCAAACCAAAAGCTACCCTGGAATATTTTCATGACTAATATGTGGTACCTGGTCTTCCTCTTCCTCCTTGCACCCCAATGAAAAAGAGTAAATTTTCTCAGGGGCAAGGAAATTCCTATTTTTCTGTTCAGCCATTGAGAACTGAAACCTTAGGCTGTTAGTAAGGTAATCAAAGTTTCATTTTTCATATACTCAAGATGAACTTTTTCAATACCATAAGCCCCTCAAGTGAAGGGATGACATTGAAATCTCAAATGAAAAAGATAAATTACATCACAGAATGTATGGTAGGGTAAAATAAATAAAATATATTTATTTATATAGGTTATATAAACATATATTTCTTTTTATATAATTTATAATATATTATATCACATATAATATGTCTATATATTTTATAAATATATATTTATAAATAAATAAAAATATAAAATAAAAGGAAGGGTAAAAAGCATATTTGCATGATCTGTTCTACCTCGAGTACTAGAATTTTGTACAAGAGAGATAGTTTGATAGAATGGAAAGAATGCTGTATTTATAACCAAGAGACTCGTGTCCAAATCCTGCTTCTGGCATTTATTACCCATATGACCATGAATATGTCATTTTAACCTTTCAAACCTCCATTATAAGGTTTACCCACCTATCAAGTAGGGAGGGTAATATTTGTAGCGCCTATCTCAGAGGGTCATTGTGGATTTCAAAGAAGGTAATCTGTATAAGGCATTTTTCAAAACTTAAAGGACTACATAAATGTCAATTATCATTACAGCAAGTGAAAATGTAATTTTTAATCCCTTGACTTTCGCTTGGCATCTAAAAACTCTTTAAACTTGCTTTAAATATGTAACTTTAGCATTATAATAGAAAAATTGGAAAATGAAAAATTTATTTCCCATTGCTCTGTTAACTGGAGGTAACAAGTAGACCAAAAGCTTCCTGTTACTTTCACAAAACAGGGAAGAAAGATCAGTCACCACTGGGTGAGAACATAGAAAAGCTGCAGCTGTTTTGTTTTTAACATCTGGGAGAGTCTGGATGCTGGCCCAGACATCAAATGCTAAATAAAGCTCTGACACACATACAAACATTCTTTCCTTCCTGGTTTGGCTTGCTCTCTGGGGACTGTGGGAATTCTTGAGACCTCAATGGGCTGGGCTTCTTTTGACTGACCAAAGTTAACGCACCCGCCCAACATGAACCCTTCGTGCTTAAAGCCTAGAAATTCACTCTTGAGACATAAAAGCAGGGCTATTTGACATCTGTTATCCACCACTAAGTTTGGTAGCAGGCAAAAGTACTACTCTACCAACCAAAAATGAAGTCTGTTAGGTGGCAGTCTCAGATAACTATATCTGCTTTGCAGTTCTGATTTCTATATGGTTCTGACCCTTTTCCTTCAAGGCCCTTTTAAAGGGAGAATAAATAACTTTATCTGTACAGCACACCTGTGATGAAGCATCCCTGACTTTATCAAAAGAGGAAATGGAGTCATAAAGAAAAAATTAATAACTTTTCTCCCAAAAGGCACAGAATTTAATATTTCAAGTTCAGTGTGCCTTAGTGACTAGACTGGTCAGATATCCTTGGTCTATGTTTTTTAAAAAGAAATATAAGTTCCCCTCCCACTGCCAATACACAGATCCTTCAATTCCTAGCTGTTGCCCAATATTTCACACCTCCATTCTAAAAATAAGCAATGTGCAGGCAAGAAATGAATTCTGTTCATTCATCATTTCCAAGGTTCATTGAACAACTCTTAATGCTAAAAGCCTGACAGTGCTACTAAAGTGCATAAATAAGGCATATATGGTGAACTAAGGTAATAGAGTTAGGTAACTTAGACCAAGCTGCACAAGAAACACCATTCTCTTCCCTAAAAAGGATAACACCAAGCAGAAGCAGTCCAGGTAAAAAATGTAACTAAATGCAAACCAAGTGTCATGTTTTTCCCACTATTTGGGTCTCATGACAACTCTCATCATTTAAAATCTGTGATCCAAATAAACAACAGCAACAAAATGTAACATCCCAAGGAAAGAACAGGCTACTGTTTAATTCATCTTTCTGCTCACTGGAACCAGTATGTTGGAATGGTGCTTGGGACAAAGGAAGGAACAGTGCTAAACAATTGTCTGTATACAGAGTGCAGCAGGCAGTTTGGATTTTTTGCTGAAATATTAATTTATATAACCTTGTATGATATCAGACAAGTTAGAGATTAGTCTCTTAACATTCATTTTCTCATCTGCAAAATGGAAGTGATGACAGCACCCACTTACTGGGTTGTTCTAAGTATCAGCTGAGAATGTATATGAAACACTTTGCAAAACTTAAAGCCCTGTAGGAATGAATACCCCCTCTTAATATTATTATTGCCGTGTGATGTAGGCAACCCCAAAAGTTAATTAATGAAATGTCTGGGTTACACTGAGAGGCATAAAGTCCAGGAGAAAGATGATATCCTCATGTACTCTAGTGTGCACAGATCATACCTGAAGTATCATGAGATACTCCATTCTGAATAAGGACACTGATGAGATAGAAGGATAGGGAAAGGCCTCAATATCATGTAGCTGAATGGAGGCTTAGGAGTATCATGACAGCTGTCTCCAAAGTATTTGAAGGCTGCCTTGCATAAGAGGGATGATAATTGTTTTGCCCATGTTTAGAAGGCAGAACTAGGAGCATTAGTTGAAAGTTGCAAAAAGTAAATTTTTGACTAAGGAAAAACCTTTCAATGAGCCTTGGTAGGCAGTGGGATCCCCCTCATTATCATCTAGTCAAGACTAGAAGAGCATTGATCATATAGGTGATAGAAAGTCTTCTAAATCACCTCGGCCTGGTTGGGCCCATGGGGGTCCCTTTTAAATTCTCAATCTCTTCATTAATAAATGCTCTTTTATTAATGGTAAGCACTTGGTAAGTGGAATATTTGGTAAATACTATATAGCAGTTGTTTATTACCATTTATATAATGCTTTCCTACTTACCAAGTTATTGCTTCACAATTATTATCATTATTTTACAGGTGAAGAAACTGAGTCTCAGAAAGGTTAAATGACTTATCTCTTGTCAGATCCTGAAATACATCAAAGCCATGAGTTGAAGAATAAGGCTTCTTTAATTGAGATGACAGGGTAGCAAACCTGCCACCCTGGGGGATGTCCCATGAATGCAGAGTGCAATGGATTTCCCAGGTCCAAGACCCATGCAAAAGCTTCTTACGTTTTTAGGGAGAGAGGGAGAAGAGGAAGTGTGAGGCAGCAAGGCCTGGTCATTAGACCCCAGTGGCCCTTGGCAATCCAAGCAAGGAAAACCACTTCGTTCTGTCTGTCTTGCCCTTCATGCCATGCATCCCAACAGAGGGATACAAGGACATTAAAGGCTGAGATCCAGCTTAGGATAGGTTCCTTTAGCTCTCCTCCTCCTCCTCTTCTTCCTCCTCTGTTCACATAGGGAGTCATACCGTTATATGTGGGCACTCTGTCCAAAAGAATATAAATTTTGATCACTGATACTTTGCAAGGTATCTTGGGGGTTGGGGGTTGGATTTTTTCCTTCCTTATTTATTTATTCTATCATGTTTTGTTTTAAACTGGGCCAATTAACTCTTTTGTCTCATACGGTTTTCATTTATAATTGCTTGAGGTGTAGCTCTGGAAAACCAGACTTTGATAAAGCCCATTAGGATTCAAAGCTACTAGACTATGCCTTTAAATCCAAATCACTCTGGCTGTCACTGTTGACCAGTAGTGGGCCTCAGCCCAAGCCTCACTTGTTTGCTTGTTCCAGTTTTCTTGGCTCAGAGTGAGTACAGATAGCAATTGTTTCTGTTCTGGCCAGAAATTCTGAGGATCATTCTCCCTGACTGATTCCTTTGTGAAGGTAAAGCAGGTCATCTACATCAATTCTTACCTAGCCTTAAATCACTGAATGGGCATTGCCTCACAGAAATTGAAACCGAGGAAAGGCCTTAGCTTAAAAAGGCCAAGGTTTCCCACTGCATCCTGGGCCATCGCCAGTCATCCTGACTTATGTCTTGTCACTGGACTTCAATGACTCTGGAAAAGAGAGTGAGGCTGGTGACTTTACACAGTCCTGCCTCAGTTAAATCCAGCTCACTTTCAAGTCAAGACATCACCCTCCTGATGTCATTGATCCTCTTGGAGAATCAGACGAACAACAACAAAGTTCCTTTACAAGCTAAAAACCTCTGGGTAGGGGGACTTAGGATGTAGTTCAGTTCAATCTAATGAAGGGTAAATACTGTCTGGATCTAAGACCACTCCTCTCTTTTTACTATTAGGAGATACACTGTTTTCCAGAGCTTAAGGCCCAGCAAGTTCTGAGCTTAGCATAACAACAATCCTTTGCTCTCACCCTCTGGATGAACACTGCTTCAACTAAATCAAAGAAATAATGGTCCCTGAGCTTGGACAAGCACAAGGCCCAGACCTGAAACCCTGTTATGAATGGACTTTTTGTCACTAGACAACCTTGCCTCACTGTTACATTACATTGTTTGATTCTTTCTCTAGCCATAAATATATAAATCAAGGTTTAGTCCCATTGCCTCAGGTCTTCTACTAGAGGAGGCCCCAACACATGTCTAATTTCTCTCCCCCAATAGAAAAAAGAAAACTTTTTGCTTATAATCTAGGTGAGCTCTTTGGTACTTTTGGAGTTAACAGCAGGTGTAAAACCTCTGTGCCTCTTTGGTCATTTGTTACCAAAACTGATAATATCTTATGGGTAGGAATGGAAAGACATTACTGAAACTCTGACATTACTAGAATCATTAAGGAAGTAGCAAGTATCATTTGGTATTAACAATTTTCTGTCATTATATGAACAATTTTCTGTTACCCTCTAGTTACACAGCTTCTAAGTGATCAAGCTGGGACCTGAACTGATCTCCTAAATCTAGTATTACCTATTGTTAGTCCATCTCTAAAACTGCCAAAATAACAATAAATATTGAGTACTAAAGTAACCACAGCTATCTTAATGCAACTCTGCCTCTGTTCAAGTGTTATGTGGAAATTTGCGGGGAGGTGGCAGGGGGAGAGGGGTTGTGGTGGAGTGGAATAATGGAATTGTTACAGACAAAACATTCAATAACTGTCTAGTTGGACTTGAGAGCAAAACTACTTAAGTAATCCTGTAGCCCACTCTGAAAGTAATCAGAGTTCTATAATTTAGCTGGTACCAAGAACTTCCATGTTGTTTTTAAGGGTGGGGTACCAGACCAAATATCTCCCTTTACAGTACAAATCCTACTAAACTCTCTGCCAAAAGTATGATGTGGTTGTTAGGAGCAGCCTCTGCATTTCATTTCCAAGGAGGGAAGGGAACTCCTAGTGGGGTGGGGGAGCATGCCAAAGAGTTCAAACTGCACCAGTAAAACCTCATCTTCCCTTGATGAGGTTTAATTCACTAACACTGGTGATCTGCCCCCAGCGCCTGAAGAGTTTCCATAGTGAATTCATTAAAGAAGGAGAGTTAATGAGAAGGGTTACACAATTGGTCTACAGTAGGTCACCATACCAAATGCTGTAACAAAAGCAGCTGATGTAATACAACCTTCCCTTTAGGGATCAGAAAGACTACTAAACAGCTTCCAAAATTGTCTTCTGGTAAGAAACAGTGCCAACCAGAAGACCATGGCATACATCAAACACCTACGCTCTCACAGTGTTTAAATTCTCTTCCACTTCATCACTGATGTCATGGAAGAAAAATCTTCCACAATTGATTAATTTTAAAAGTAGATTTTAGAGATCATCTAGTCCAAACCTCTCATTTTACCAAGGAAGAAAATAAAGTATAAATAAGTTATGTATCCAATGTCACTAACAAGCTAGTGATCAATCAAGTATTAGAATCCAGGTCAACCTACCAAAACCTTTTTTCCCCTTCACCTCTCTCTGATCCAAATGACTAATCCTTCTAATAATTGACTAACTTGGTTCCTTTAAAGGAGAGTAATCTACTTCAGAACAAAGAAAAGGTTTAGTTTCAGTAATCTTTTACTTATATTGCAACTCCTAAGTTACCTACACTGCTCAGCATCAAAATTCAGCGTAGAAGACAGTCAAAAAGATACACATTTTAATTAGTTGGATGGAACTGAATGCATTCAATTGAATGATTCAAAAATTATACAGGGAAGATAAAGTCAAATTTAGAAAGTCTTTTGGAAGATGGCAGAGATTGAAAGTATCCTCTAAAAATCTCAAAGAAAGGGAAAAATAAGTCTTGGAATAGTGAAATATCACCAAGAAGAATACATGGGCATACTAGTAGAAAATACACAAAACAAGGAGGCCTGGGGTAAAGTTCTAGGTCTCCATTTGCTAATCTTTCAACCTTGAGCTCAAAGCCTCTCAAAACCTATTTTCTCCCCTATAAAATGAGAATATGAATATCTACCCAATCCACCAGAATGGTCATGAGGAATCAAATTAGATAATGGTTGTGTGTATTTTGCAAAATTATGAAGTGCTATATAAATGTAAGGGATTATCTGCAAATGAGGATATGATTTCAGTGCATTGTTCCATTAATGAAAAACCATGTCAACCTCTGAAACCTAAATAGAATATTTGTACCCAAATTAATTACTTTTCAGGGTAGGAAACAGCTTAAAAAGCTGCTTCCCTTCATAATGTTGTCTATCTATTTCATTCCCCCCAAATGATGTACTGAAGAGATCAGTGACCTACAGGGAAAAAAAGCTCTAATACTAGTTTTGATACTCATTGTGGAATTCAGGGAAAGTTGTTTCCCCTCTTAGAGTGTCAGTTTCTTCTTCTATAAAAGGAGGGATTTGGGCTTGCCCTCTTATATCCTTTCAAATTTAAGTCCTTATGTTCCTTAAATTCTTTACCTTCCTTGCATATTTCAGGTTTTATCCTATTTTTCTGTCTCTAGCCTGAGTTTCCTAGTTGTCATTTTCTTATCCCTCTCAAACTTGTCATATACTCACTCCCTGACTCTACTGCTAGCCTCCAGGGCAAGACTTCTTGAGAAATGATCACTGGCAGTACAAACTTGGTGGTGATTCTGATAAAGTGAAATGGAGAATATAAGGACCAGAAGTACACTTATATTTGTGACAAATATTCTGCCTTTTCCACTTGCCCTTTCAATGTCATTAGCATTGTATATTGTAACTGACATTGCTTAAAAAAAATCCCATTTAAAAGGTCCCAGGTTCCTTAAGTAGTAAGTTGCTAGAAGAAATCATGAATACTCTATTGACTATTTATTTCACCACAAAATTTATACTAACTTCAATTGAGCCTTCACTACTGCATATGAATCCTTTTATTCATCTCTTACTATTACATTCAACCACCACCAACCCAAAGAGTAATTAGTTGCAAACCTTCCCTTCTCAAGTCTCCAACACCGTCACCTCTCTCCTTACTATCAACAGCTGATTTCACTGATGTGAAATCCACCCTCAATTCCACTTGTCTAAACTTCTTAATGTTCTCGCCTATCCTCTCCTCCTCTTCAAGATAAGAAAATGAGGCCGTCCTCCTCTTCGCCCTTTGTCTATGACTTTGACCCCATTCTCCAACATCTCCCCTAGACACTTGTTCTATCAATCATTCCCTCTGTTTCAAACATTGTCAGCCTCTCCCAAATTACTGGCTTCTTTCTCTCTCACAAGAAACAGGCCCAGACAGTAGAGAAAGGAGGGATGAAAAGAAAGAAAAATTGGTCTCTTGGATTCTCCTTATGTGAACTTCACTAAAAATTAGAAATCTGCATAATTTGCTGTCTTCCCAGGGACACTCACTAATGTTCCACTGAATTAAAAGATGTCATAAATTTAGATTCCAGCATTTGTGCTATATCATTTGACCACTGACAACCATACATTCATTCTACATTCCTATGTAACAGCAGTGTCAGTTTTTATCAGTCTGTCCAAGTCTATATACTCTGAGGAAAAATTTACAGTGCTTTTTAGGGGGAGAAGGATTGGACTGGGGTTATTTTATACACATACAAATAGGAGAATAAAAGAAAAAATTACAGTTAATGACATGGGCACACTTGTTCTAAAGTACTAATCACCTCCTACTTATTTTGCTTTTGGAAAAATATATAAAGTTTTTGCATTTTAAGAGTCATTTAATATACAATTTAAAAAATAAAAAAAGAAAAAAAAGAAACAGGCCCAGATATTTGTTCCTAGCACATTGCTGGAGGAAATCACAAAACCCCATTGACCAGGTGAACTATACTACCAACTTGAAAAATAAACAGAATGCAAAACCACAGCCTTTTCCCAAGGCTCTTCCTTAGTCCTTTTTTCTTCCTTCATCAACTGCCCCGTAGTTTTGATTTAAATTGTCACCTTTAGGCAGAAGACTTCAATCTAAATCTCTTCCTCCAACCTCTGTCCCCCAGAGCTCTAGTCCCACATTTCCAACTGTCCACTAGACATGGGATTAGAACTGGAAGGGACGTTAGATATCATCTGATCTAATCTCATTTTATAGGTGAGAAACTGAAACCTAGAGAGATTAAATTAATTACCCGGTCACAAAGGAAGCATATATCAGAAGCAAAATTTTAGACCCCATCTCTTAACTGTAAATTCAGTACTCTATCCACTGCCTCAATAGCACCTCAGATTCAAAATGTCAGATAATTTATCTTCCCACCAAGGAGAGTGTCAATCTATTAGTTGGGTGCCCTCTCTGAAGCCTCCACATGCTGTGGCACCTGGTCACACACCCCAGGACTTCCACCCTAGACAGTGATCCAGATCCAAGCATGTTAAAGCAAGAGTGATTACCCCTCAGACTGGTTGCTTGGTCCCCCAACAATATGCAGGCCAGGAGCTCTGAAGCAGCCACGTGGCAGCAGCTGCACAGCCACAGTGCCTCAGTTGCTTCTCCCTCCAGGGGGTAAAGGCCAGACCGCACTCCCGAACTCCTGGTTCACAATGTCCACACTGCACATAGTCCTCACTTTGTCCTTAGCATCTACTTATTGATAATTCTGGAAACTGCCACAGCTGCTGGTGATCTGAAGTCCCTCCAGCCAACAGCTGGTTATAGCTGCCCTGAGGCTAAAACCTCTGCCTATGCAGGGCTGGGCTCAGCTCCCAGAGCACTGCACTGGCCTGCTGGACTGCTTTCAGTGAGAAATTAGCTTCTCTCTGTCATTTTGTGCATTCTGTAGCTCCAAAGTTTGTTTAGAGTCATTTTTTATATGAATTGGAGGAGGTAGGAGAGGGAGCTGCACAGAAGTCCTGTTTCTACTCCGCCATCTTGACTCTGCCCCCATTAATGCCCTTCTAAGATCATTGAGCTCATCATTTCTTACAGCACAGTAGTATTCCATCACAACCATATGCCACAACTTGTTCAGTCATTCCCCAGCTGATGTAGATCCCTGAAATTTTCATTTCTTTGCTACCATAAAGAGAGCTTTTATAAACATCCCATTTACATTCAAAGTGATAATTACTATTTGTGAATTTCTCTGCATATTATTTTACTCTCTATTTTTTCTCAGACTCTCTTTGAGCAACTAAGTCATTTTGACTATTATACACAAATTAAAAATATAGGACATATGAAAAAAGACATTATCTGCATCCAGAGAAAAGAACTGATAAATAGAAGTATGTATAGAATAATTTTACATATGTGTGTCTCTGTAATGGTAGTCATCTTGGGGGTGTAAGGAGGGAAGAAAAAAGAAATTTATATAACTGCTGCATATTTGGAGAGAATAGAAAGTTGTACATGGTAGATTTGCAGTTTCATGTGAATCATCTTTTTTCATTGCACTGTGTTATGGAGATGCTTGTTTTGTTCTGTAAATTGAAAATAAACTAAAATTGTAATACAAAATAATGCAATCCTCAAAAGAGAGATTTAGAAAAAGTCTTAGAGGGAATGAGAGTGAGCAGGAGGGAGCAATTGTAAAATAGATGTATTATCTACATTGGATATTTCAAAGAATATAATTCAGAATGATAGACAAGTGGTATATTTCAGCATAAATTTATTTTAGCCATAATGTAATCTGAATTACATTATTAACAGGCAGTTTGGTATAATAGGAAGAGTACTAATTAGAACTCACAAAAACTAGATCTCAACTTTGGCTGTATTCCTGGGCCTAGAGTCAGGAAGATCTGAGTTCAACTCTGATCTCAGATATTGACTAGCTGTGTGACCTTGGGCAGGTTACTTAACTTTGTCTGTCTCAGTTTCCTCAACTGTAAAGTAGGGATAATAACAGCGTCTTCCTTGAAGAGTTGTTGTAAGGATCAAATAAGATATTTGTAATGCACTTAGCACAGTGCCTGGCACATAGACGCTATAATAATAATAATAAGATTAACTTAGAACTTACTATGTGCCAGGCACTGTGCTAAGGACTTTAAAAATAACATTTCATTTGATCCTAAAACAACCCTGAAAGTGGATGCTATTATTATCCCCATTTTAAAGATGAGGAAACTGAGTCAAACAGAGGTTAATTGACTTGCCCAAGGTTACAGCTAGTAAATATAATGCTATACTCCCTTCTTCTTCCCCCTATTAGCTATACGGCCTTAAGTAAACCACTTTCCTATTCTGAACCTCAGCTTTTGCAAGATGGGGACAGTACTTAAACAATACCTATTTCACAAGGTTGAGAGAATCAAATAGGATTCATGTAAAGCACAAAAAGTTCTATATCATAAGAATATCAAATCTCAAGAATAGTAAAGTCCTAATAAAATTGATATCTCATAAAACGTCCACTGCTTTAAAGAATTAAAAGAATATAAAAGTGCAAACTTTTATGGGATTATAGCAAGTGCAATTATTTGAAGCCTAAAAGCTAAGACAGTGTTGCATAATGGAGAGTACTCATCAGTGACAGATAATGGCTGTGTGACTCTGGGCAAGCGGCTTAACTTCTCAGCAACTCAGGCATCTCTTTAAGAACAGAATTTTAAGAGAAGATACCAATCTGTGCTGGTGAAAGAAGTTCCTCCTTGGGAGCTACTGGCCACTGAAGAAATTATGGTTCTCAGTTTTCTTTCTTAAAGTGAAGGGGTACCAATCAAGTACAATGGTACATATTTTTCTTCCAACTTAGCACTAGCTAACAGATGACTGATTCTATAACCTATTACTATTCCATTTAATTAAAAATCAAAGTTAAGAGGAAGCCCTGGTTCTACTTTGTTTCCTCCTGGTCTACTTTATTTTTGTGTATAAATGTGGAAGAAGTGGGCACAGGTGGGAACTACATTATATCTGCATCCATAAAAGACCTGATGTGTAGTTAACTTTTTCCTGGACAAGGTTCAACTAATTACCTAACTGAAATTACCACCTTCCCAACAAAAACAGCTTATTCTCCAGATTTCACTTTCTGTTGGTGGTTACCACTGGTAACTTAGACTTGAAACTTGAGACACACAGACTTGTCCCTCTCCACCATTTCCATACATCCAATTAATGGTTGAATCCTATTGATTCTACCTTCACAGTGTTTTTCACAGTCAAACATTATTCTTTTTCTTGATGCTGAAACCCTAAGATGAGGCCCTCGTGATTTCAAATATTAAGATAGACTAGAGACAATGAAGCAATAGGTTCTTCCATCTTCTAGCTCAGGAACCTGCAGTCTCAAGGCCACATGTGGTCCTTGAGGTCCTCAAGTGTGATCCTTTGAATCCAAACTCCACAAAACAAATCCCCTTAATAAAAGGATTTGTTCTGTAAAACTTGGACTCTGTCAAAAGGCTGCATCCAAGGACCTAGAAGGCCACATGTGGCCCTGAGGCCGCAGGTTCCCCATCCCTGCTCTAACCTATCTGTAGCACTAATGCAATATTTACAGCACCCACAATCACAATAAAGACCATGACTATAAGTATCATATGACATTTGATCACAAAATATACCAAACTCTCCAGATAGAGGATAGAACTGAAGCATTTATTTAGATACCAGAAAACCAAATCCCAAAACCAGTAAGCTGATTCCATCTTAGTACCAAAGATATTTAGAAGCCATAATAACACTGAGAGCCACAGCATCCTTCAGCCTTCCCACAAACCAATACAAGATCAATTATCTGCTCACAAGCCTATCTGACTCCTTGCCTGAGCATTCTCTCTCCCCCACCTCTCTCTAGCTCTGACTACCATCTTCCTGCAGGCTCTGCTTCCCTTCAGGAAACTCTTCCCACCATAGGCTCCATGCAACTATATTCAACCTATTAGGGGGCAGAGTTTAACTTCACAGCAGGGAGGCTTTCTGTGGGCTCTGCTCCACCGTTTAGCAAATTCCCTCCATCACAGGCTTCATTTGATTACATTCAGCCTATTAGAGGGCAGAGTTTACTTTCAAAGCAAGCTTCAAACTCCCCCTTAGGTCTATTAAGGGGCAGGGGAGATCTTCAAATTCCCATTCTCATTACACTATCCTACACAGTACTGCTAGAGTAATCTTCTGAATGTACAGCTCTTATAACATCTATTGGCTAAAAAAACTGTAAGTATCATTCCAATAAAGTTCCAACTCTTCAACCTGGAATTCAAAGGGATCCACAGTACAGCCTCAGCCTATCTCTTGTTTTCTCATTGCCATTACCACCCTCCCTTCATATCACATCAAAACTAGACTATTCTTCATTCTCCAAATATATCCCACACTTTGCCCCATTCTGCCTCTAGACCTCTGAATATGTTGTTCCTTTCTTCTGGAACCTCTTCTCATCTCCATACAAATCCCACCTACCAGCAGTATAGAACACTAGAGCATTATATTCAGAGTCTGAACTCTTAAGTTGGAAGTTCAAGCTCTGACACTTTCTAGCTGCAACTGTGGACAAATAATTTCATTTTTGGTGCCTCATCATCTGTAAAATGCTATACATATTAAAGTACTAGCACTGCTTATTTGTTATGGTGAAGAAAGCAATGTATAAACCATAAATGCCATAAACGTTATTCATAGAAATAGATGCGATAAACTGTCCCCCACAGCACTTTGTACTTCTGATGTTTATATTTTGCCTATAGAATGGCACTTGAAGTATGCATTTATTGTTTTATCTCCCTCTATAGATTATACTTTCTTTGAAAATAGTTTGGTTCTTATGAATCTGCCGACACTCCAACCCCACTGTACCTAGTACATTACCTTCATAATAATAGGTACTCAATGAATCCTTTTATCCTTCTCTGATTCACTATATCCCACTCTCCCCAGTGACTATTACCTCATTTTTAGCAGAGGACCTCAAATCCCACTTTATTGAGAAAACTGAGATCATTCATCCTGAGCTCCCTCTTCTCCACATTAAATCCCCTCTACGTCGTCCCTCATTCTCTCATTTACTGCAGTCTGATGAAAAAATATGGCCCTTTTCCTGATTAAGACCAGCTCAATTATTTTGAGACCTAGACCCCAATCCCCTCCAGTCTTATCTAGGAACTCACCCCTCATCTTCAATTACTCATTACCTATTACTTCCTCTTTATTGTCTACAAACATAGGTTTTCCATATCTTTAAAAAAAAAACCTTTATTTGACCATGACATCCCTCAAACCATTATCTTCTCTTACTTCCTTTCACAACTAAACTTCCAGAAAAAACTACCTGTATTCTTTGCCAGAACTCACTTCTCAACCTTTAAAATCTGGCTTCTGATCCCACCACTCAACTGAAACTATTTGCTTCCAAGGTTACTGGCAATCTCTTTCATTGCTAATCCAAGGGCTTCTTCCCAGTTCTCATCCTTCTTTGACCTCTGTGTGGTTTGACACTGTTGACCAAGCTCTGGCCTCTTGGATGCTCTCCTTTAATTTTCAAGACATGGCTCTCTCCTGGTTCTCCTCCTACTTGCATGACTCTCCTCAAATTACATTGTATTTATGCATTGGAGTAAATTTATCCCTTCAGTAGAATATAAGCTTGATGAAGATTTCATTTGATCAAAGTCAGACCATTGCTTTTAAAAATAGTTATAACATACAATTATATAGCACTTTAAGGCTAATAAACTGCTTTAAAACATTATCCATTTGATCTTCACAGCAATCCTATGACATAGGTGCTATTATCAGCCTCCCCACTTTACAATTTCAGAATCTGAGGCCAAGGATCATAAAGTTTTTAAGTGGCTCAGGTGGAAGACTAATCTGGGTTTTCTTGATTCACTTCAGTGTTCTATCTACCAGACTACTTCTAACAGGAAGAACACAAGAAGTGAAATGATAGTATAAGGTGAGTGTGGCATTCACTGTCACTTTCTAGGCTGGGGTTTAACAGGATGAGCACTCTGAAGGTCACAGAATGATTTTTATACCTAAGACAAAGAAAGACACAGAGCAAGACATGGTGATGCTTTACTTTGACATCCTAATTACTAGCTGGCTCTGCTTTCAGGAGCTCAGCAACATCATCAACCAACACAGGGGTGACTGTACAAAAGGTCAGACATTACATTTCACCACCTGCCAAATTCTATTCAGTTAACAATCTAAAAATTTAAAGCAACCAAGAAATTTTTAGTCTTGTGTTTAAAAAAAAAAAAAAGAACCTTCTTCAAAATTTAATCTCCAGGATTTTCAGTGTAGGGATAATATTTATTATTGATAAATCAAAGATCTAATCCCTGAAAGCAATCAATTAATAGAAAAAAAGAAAATCACTGGAGTTGATTATCACATAACTATTCCCACTGTTGATAACTGGGAATGCCCGTTTGTGAACATTTTTAATCCTACTTGTTTTATGTCAAAAGCAATAATATTCTTTGGGGGGGGCAGTTTGGTCTGTTTCTTTTCACATGACTAATATGGAAAAGTTCTGCATGATTGCATATATATAACCTCTATCTAACTGCTTACCATCTCAGGAAGAGTGGAAGAGAAGGAAGAAGGGAGAGAATTTGGAACTCAAAATTTTAAAAGAATGTTTAAAAAAAGTATTTTTACATATAATTGGGAAAAATATTCCCCAAAAAGATTATAATAG
Source organism: Petaurus breviceps papuanus (assembly GCF_028583685.1). Lineage (NCBI taxonomy): Eukaryota > Metazoa > Chordata > Mammalia > Diprotodontia > Petauridae > Petaurus > Petaurus breviceps. The sequence goes on from NW_027185764.1 coordinate 14,249,598, forward strand.
ATACCAAAGCTTCCTGTTATTAACTTTTACGCTGCTGTGGTCAAATTTCATACTTTAATGTTTTTGTTAAATAAGCCGCTTACACTATTTTAAGTTATATATTCACCTTTTAAGGTGCTTCCTTTTTAATTTTGGAAATATAGGTATGACATCTTGAATAAAAATTTAGCTCCCCACTTTCTAGAAATCTTCATAAAAACTAACTAAACTTTAATCTTAGGTTTCCTGAGGCCATTTGAGCAATAAAAATACTTAAACTTGTATATATGTATTACTTAGTCAGAAGAATAACCACAAAAGGCAACAAAAAACTAGATGTGATATTTTACTCCATCATTTCCTTTTCCATATTTCATATTAAATATCTAAAATATATTAATTTTAAAAACAATATTAACAAAGGAACTCAAAGAACATAGGCAATGGAGTAAAGAATGTAGCCAGATTGCAAAGTCCTAGGTTATTAAAAAACAAAAATTGGATTGTTTGCAGTCAATTCCAGAGTTTCCTGTGGTTCCACTGGTAGGAGCATCCTAGAAATGTACAAACTGGGAGGGAAAGGCAATAGGGGACAAAAATACACACACACACACACACATGTAGACACACAGACACACAGACACACATATATGTATATATCCATGATATTTAATTGTTCTGTCTTCAGTAGGAAAAAAAATCACGATGTGACAGATCCTTAATTTTATTTTAAAATAAAAATACAAGTTTTTTTGGTTTTGGAGAGTTTTTCCCCTGTTGCTTAGTCTTTAAGTAGGTTCTCAGGTTTGGGGTACCCAAAGAGAACAAAGTCAGCCTCGTAAAGCTTATAAAGCTGTTGTCTCCAGGCCAGAGGGATTTTGGCAAACCAGTCTTCCTCCCAGCTACTAGCAGTCCTGTTCCGGTAACTGGGGGGGAAATGAAGGAGTTTGTCCACTTTGAGAAGCTGCAGCAGTTGAGCTGCATCTTCATCCAAAGTCTCTAGCTTCCCCACAAAGTCATAGTCAATCTGGCAAGGGTGGCACAGGCGGTACACCTGTCGCCAATGCTCATTGAAGGGAGCCAGTTTTTCTGTCCGTGGGTCAATTAAGTACTGGATGAAATCAGGAAATGAGACCTTCAGTCCAGCACTGAAGGCCTCACTGACAGAGGTGGGGAGGCTAGTGTGGTTAGAATACAGTTTCAGCATGGGAACTGCAAATCTCCTGTAGAACTCATCATTCTCCAGCTCAAACTTGCTCCGAAAGGCTGAGATGAGACGCACAAAGGGGTCACGAACAAACAAAAATTTGGTATACTTCTTCAGCTTAATCTTCATGAGGTGGCGTGAAAACTTCCCATATCGCCTCCAGAATTTATTGAAAGTGAGATGAGTGCTAGTGTTGTGAACGTGTTCCCGGGGAATGTCTAAAGGGTCTTTATATGGGATTCCCTGATGCAGGAGGCTTTCACTCAACACAATCATCACTCGTTTCCAATTGGTGCAGGCCACCTTTGGCACATAGCAATAAATTATTCCATGGCGGTCATCCACAATTAGGTGATTCAATTCATAATTAGGAATGTCATCAAATGAACGATTCTTAGTAGGGAAGATGAAGCTGGAGTTGGCACAAAATTCCCGCAACATATTTCTCCTCTCTGCCTGGAGTTTTTCCTGATCTGGGTTCTGCTTAGCATCATGAGTAGACCAGTCATAACCTCTCACACTCTCTTCCATATTGCCCAAAATAGGTTTACTAGAGCCATGAAGAGGAGGCTGCTCAGTCTTTTTTCTCAAAGGGTCATTCTGTCTCCCACTAGAACTAAGCAGTTTATCTAGAAATTCATCTACATCTGATACAAATTCTCTCTCTTCATCCTTTCCAGTGGTGGGGAGAGCCCCTGGAGGATGAGGTCTGGAAAACGATGTGTGCAAGTAGAAGTGTGCTGTACCCACATTGTCCCAGTAAACAATGATCAAAAGGATCATAAAGACAGATCCCAGGACAATCCAAAGTCTCAAGAGTCTCATCTTGGTCATTCTGTCTGTGCTGGTAAGGGGAACTTCCCCCCTTTTACTCAGGTTCACTTCCGCTTTACACAGGGATCAGACATTGTGCTGCGGTGAGGAGCCTAGAAGGTAATAAGAAAAAAGGTTAAAAATTAAATTCTCTCTTACATTCTCTGAACCAAATTAGGAACCTTGAAAAACAATAGTTTCCCTTTAATATATCCTCACTTTCTATATCAGTCACAAATTAGTTAGGTTCTTAACAAAACTCAGGTTGAAACTGATAACAGATTGGCATTTGGGAATAAGGAGGAAAATGAGCCTCTTTTGAAATCATTTTATCATAATACTAAAGAAGAAAGAAAAGAGGTACCTAAAGAACTAATATAACTATAAAGGGCATCATGTCTTAAGTTCAAATTTTTGATACACAAAAAAAAAAATCGGAAGAAAGGCACAAAGACCACTATAAAGAGTGACACTAAACCATAAAAATAACCTCAGAAAGGCTCAAGACCAGAATAAGCTGAAGCTGGCAAAAGAAAATAAATACCAAGAACAAAATGAAATTTTTTTTCAAAGCTACATTTAGGGGCAGCCAGGTAGCACAGCGAGTAAGAGCACTGGCCCCAGTGTCGGGATGACCTGGGAATCTAATCCGGGCTCAGATACTTAGCACCACACCCAGAAGTAACTGGCCATGCAACCTTGAGCAAGTTACTTAACCCCAATTGCTTAAAAAGAAAAAAGCTACACTTAGAGGTTTAGAATAAAAACCAAGAAGGGACAGGATGATGTCCTGGGGGGAAGACACCATTTTAACAAATGACAAGACAGAAAGCAGAACTCTGAAATCCTGGTCCACCATTTGTCTCCAATCAAGGAGAATAAACTTCAAACCTGAGGGGAGGGGGAAGAGAGTATACAGCTGAGAAGGAACTGAACCCCAAAATGAGTGAAGAGATGGTATAAGAACTCTTTGCTGTTTTAAATAAATTTAAATTCACAGGATAAATGTTAAACTTTCCCATCCCAGAGTCCTAAAAGAAATCCTGACAATAGGTCTTCAATCACATAATCTTCAAGGAATTAAGAGAGGTAGAGAAAAAGGGAACCCAAAGATTAGAGTCAGTCAAATGCTACAATTAAAGAAAAAAAGTATGCCTCCCAAAATCCAGACCAGTGAGCTTGATGTTAATATTTGACAAAATTTTAGAACAGATTATTAAACAAATTTTGAGCACTTAGGAAAGGAAGCAGGGATAACATCAGAATGTGTTCAGGAAGAGTGAATCATACTAATTAAACCTCATTTCCTTATGTGACAGGGTTGCTAGACGGGTAGGCTGGGGAATGTTGAAAGGCATGTATCTCTTTATTTCAACAAGACGTTTGAGAGTCTTTCACAACAGCCTCACAAACAAGGGGAAAAATATGGTTTGGATGACAGCAGAACTATGTGTTTGAACAATTATAACCATAAAGCATAAGCTAAGGGTTTGATAACAACCCAGAAGGAATTATCTAATAGCATCACAAAGTTCTGGATTTGGTCCTGTCCTATCAACATTTTAATCAATAATAAGATAAATACTTAGATTTAAAGCTAATAAAATTTAGGGGCAAATCTTTTTAGAGATTATTTTTATATCTCTTTTTATTTACCTTTCCTATATGTGAACTATTAAAAGACTTGGGATTCAAGGAAATCTTGAATGCTATAACAAAGGATCAATACAGTACATGGCAAATGGAGAGAATCTGATTTTTGTCACTGACAGGGACTATGATCGTGGAAACTCTTATCAAGGCAGATCCCAGACTTCAACTGTCTTTTACTGATAAGCTTGGGAGTTCCCTGAGATTCATAAAGGTTAACTCAGTTGCCCAGGATCACATATAGCAGTGGCAAAGACAAGATTTGAGCCCTGGTCTTCCTGATAACAAATCTGGCATTCTAACTGGAGTTACAATGGTGCCTCCATAAATAAAGAATAAGGTTAAAGTATAGCAATAAACACAAAGTCTTATATTTAGGTTGAAAAAAAATGATCACAGAAGTACAGGATAGGAGAATCCTAGCTTTGTATCAACATGAAAAATTCTATTCAAACAAATCCAACAGGCATTTCTTAAGCGCCTATTCTGTGCCAGGCACTGTGCCTAACAAGGCTGGTGGGGGGGAGTCGCTGCCCTCAAGGAGTTTGACAGGAGGTGGAAGTAGGGATAGAGGGAGAGGAGAAAGTGACTGAAACAGATATACCATATATATATATATATATATATATATATATATATATATATAAACAGATTTATACACCAATAAGTGTATAAATGTAAAAACAATTTCAATTATTTGAATGTGAAAGTAAAACATATGTAAAATACATATAAAATACACAAATATAAATGTAAAATAATTTCAGGAGGAGAAACACTAAACCTGAAAGAATCAACAAAGACTCACTACAGATGGTAGCACAAGCTAAGCCTTGAAGGGAGCTATGGGGTCCAAGAGGCAGAACTGAGGAGAGAAAATGTCCCAGCAAGAGCACTCAGCCTGTGCAAAAGCAGGAGACAAGAGATGGAAAAAATAAAGACTTAGATGTTTTGATAACAAAAAACCAAGGTGGTCTTATGCTACATTCAAAAAAGCACAATGTTTACATTCATACCACACCCTGAAGACTCCTTATAGTTCTGGAAATCACATTTTAATGAAATGACCAAGCTTAATTCCAGAGGAAGGATCTGACGTATCCCCCTCTTTCCAACAGAGAAGTGGTAGTGGACTATAACTGAAGAATGAGGCATAGGTGGTCAGAAATGGTCAATTTGTTTTGCTTACTTTGTTAGAAGGGTGGCTATTCATGGTGATACACATGTATAATCACTGCTACCAAGGAGGATGAAGTCAACAGAACAATTGAACTCAGTAGTTCTAAACTTCTGAAGGGTGAAAATGCTAATCAGGTAGATGTACTAAGCTCACCACCATTATGGTGAGTCCTGGGGTCACAGTGTCACCAGGTTGCCTTGGGAAGGGGGAGGATGACAGAGACTAACCCAGGTAGAGAAAAGTCAGTCAAAGTTTCCAAGCTAATCAGTGGTGGGATTGAGTCCATAAGAGGCTATTGCACTTCCAGCTTATCTGAAATAGGTAAACAAATCTCCTCCAGTCAAGCCCTCAATAAAAAGGGAAGGGGAAGAGAGGAGAGAAGGAAGACTGGTTATGAAACAAACAACCCACCTACTGACAGAGAGGTGAAAGGCTCAGCGAGCAGAATGAAACTTTTTTTTAATTGACATGGTCAATGAGGGAATTTACTTTGCCAGACTATACATATTTGCAACAGGACTTATATTTTTCTTTCTTATTTAACTGGAAGGGAGAGGGCAAATTTTTGCTGATTGAAAAAAAAATAATTTTAAAAAAAGAAAGAACTGACAAGTATAAGTAAGACACTATCAATGATCTTTACAAGATCATGGGGGGAAACTGGTGCTAGAAATATGGGAAACTGAAAAACCAATCACGGTCCTGGAAAACAGATAAGAAAATAAACCTCCTTCCTATTGGTTGAAAATAGGAGGATTTTGAAAGCTGAATACTTTATACTTGTCATACACAATAACTGTATAGTTACTTTTGCTTACTTGGTTCTCTTTTTTATGAGAAAGGGAAGTATTAATAAATGATTATAAGGTAAAAACAAAAAGCATAAATATAAATTTTTCCCCCAAGATGAAGAAAGAGGAAATATTGGAGCACTGTAAAAGGGTAAGCATGGTCTTCATTTCTAAAAAAGGGAACAAGATTAGAGTGTGCATGCTCTAGGTAAGTTTAACTTCATTTGATTCCTGGCAAAATTCTAGAATGTTATCAAAAGGAATAGTGACAGCCAGGAAAAGGAACATCACTGAGAACCAATATAGCTTCATCAAGAACAAGTAAGATGAAACTACTCTTATTTTATTTTTTAATAAGGTTAATAAAGGATGTTGTTAAATTTACCTAGATTTTAGCAACATATTTGACAAAGTCTCTCATACTATTCTTGTGGAAAATATGGAGAATTGTGGAAGAGACAGTAATACAATTGGGGGGGAAAAGGGGGATTCAGAAACAGTTGAATGACTGGACCAGTTCCTCTCCAGCAAATCTGAACCTTCCCTTGTAATAAACAGCCATGCAAAAAGAATCTACACAGTTACTGTGTCTGATAAGGCATGCAACATTTTCCTCTCATAGTCCCCTGTCCTTCTACCAGGAAGAGGTAGATGGGTTTCATCAACTATTCTCCAGAATATTCATTAATGGTTCATGCCTACTTGGAAGGTTTTTAGTGGAATATTCTAGGGATCCGGGCTTGGCCCCATTCTGTTTAACATTTTTATAAAAGACTTGGACATAAGTATAGATGGCATGATTATTAAATTTACAGATGATGAAAAGGAAACATAAATACAGCAGATGACAGAGTAATGATTCAAAAAGATCCTGAAAATTAAAACATTAGATCAAATCTAATAAGATACAATTTAATGGGTATAAATTTAAAAGTTATATACTTGAAATATTAAAAAAGACAAGTACAAGATGGGGAGGTATAGTTAGATAGCAGTTTGTTTGACCAAAAAGAATTGGCAATTTTAGCAGACTAATAATATATGTCAATGGTATGATATGGCATCCAAGAAAGCTAATGCAATCTTTGCCTATATAAGGAAAGAAAAACCTTCCAGGAACAAAGTGGTCTGTCTTACTGTACTCTACCCCAATCAGACTACATCTGGAATAACATGTTGTTCAGGATACCACATTTTGGGAGGAATATTAATAAGTTGGAGGGTGTACAGATTAGGGCAACTAGGATGGTGAGATGTCTTGAGACCATAAGGACAAAATGAAAAAACTAGAGATATTTGACCTAAGAAAGAAGAGACTTAGGGACATATGGTAATTGTCTTCAAGTATTTAAAAGGCTGTCCTATAGAAGTATTAGATTTGTTCTGCTTTGTGTCAGATAGCACTACTAATAATGGGTGGACTTTGCAAAGAGGTAAATTTAAGGTTCTCATAAAGAAAAAATTCCTAACAAAAAGAGCTATCCAAAAGAGGTATAAGCTGTTTTGGGAAGCAGCAGAGTTTTCCCTTACTGGAGGTTTCTAAGCAAAGACTGAGTGGTCATAGAATGGAAAAGCATTTATTAAACACTTCTATGAACCCTAAGCACTGGGGATGCAAATAAAAGCCCTTACTCTCAAAGAGTTCACATTCTAATTGAGGAAAACAACACATAAAGGTGGATTTGGCTTCATGCCAGATAGAAATGCATGGTGGTACTTAAGAGTCCAGCAGGCAAAGCAACTGGAAAGATAGTAAGATCCCATGGTCTTTAGGAAGCAATGGGGCAAATGTATATAAGCAATAACTACTGGGTAGGGGGTAGTGGTCCCAAAGGTTGGAGTGGAATAACATGTGGTTCAGGCAAAAGAAGTGACATGGGTGAATATCCAGTGTCTAGTGGGAAGTGGCAATGAGAAGAGAAGGGTTCACCAGAGCCTGCTCCTGCTGGTACACAGAAGACTGACCCCCTCCTCCCTTTGCTGTCAGATACTGTAGAGAAGATTCTTTTTCAGCTATAGATTGTTTTAGGATGGCTACTGAGATGCCTTCCTACAATGAAATTCTGTGACTCTGAAAATGACAGCTTATTTCCTCCTATTTTGGACAGGCACTATAAAAGCAAAGAGGAAATCTAAAGTTAGTTTAAAATTTTGAGATATTAGAGCATTATTATAAATATGTAGTTTCCTGATGCAACAAAGATCAAACCCACATCAAAAAAGTAAGAAACAGGACTTTCCTAAAAGCTTGAGAAAGGAAGGAATCTTATAATACATCAAATTAATTCAAAGAAAATTTTTAAATCCTATATTCTAGTAAGTGAAATACTTTTAAAGTTTAATAGAGCCATATCAGTGAATGTGAAATAAGTCAGGTTTGCAAAATTAAACAATTTAGTTGACACATTAGCATTAATAATGAGTGTATTTTAATCATTAGTAACTTCCAGGATCTGTGATTTCACAGATGTGGGTGCTGCCTCTAACAATACAGAATAGAACCCATAAACAACTTATTAAAGAGTCTTCAGGAAATGTAAATGGTTTAACTGGTGGTCATCCAGGGGGTGAGCCTCTCCCCAGTTTAACAATGCTGGTCCTCAGAGAACAAACACACAGTATGTTATCAAGCATTCCAAGCTGGGTAGGACCTACCAGAGATAGCATTCCAGTAGCAGAGCCTTCAAACACCCAGAGGTACTATCATATTATGATGAGATAATATAAGGTACTTTACATAATCAATTTCATTTCATCCTCACAACAGTTCTACGAGGTAGGCATCAAAATCTCATCTCCATTTTACTGAGGGCAAACTGAACGTCAAACAGAGCTGGACATCAAACTCAAATCTCCTAACCTTCAGTCTACTCATATGTCCAATATGTCACAATTCTTTTAGCACATCATATCACGCTTTATTTTAAGAAGCAAAACAATCTGACAACTTAAGTTTTTTGTTATGTCAGTCAAAGTCAGGCAAAAATCATTTAATCAGCACCTACCACAGGGCAGGCACTCTGCTAAGCACTGTGGATACAAAGACAGACAAAAGATAGTCCTTGCTCTACAAGAGCTCGCAGTCTCATGAGGGAGATGGCGTTCAAACACCTACTGCAGAGGAAAGGTATTAGTGTTCTTTTTAGTTTGTAGTTTTTATCTATTTTTTTTAACATCTACATTTTCTTTTCTTAGTCATTTGGAATGCTGTATTATTATTATTGCATAGGGACTATGTGCATAGGATTATGTAATCCAAACTACTTAAACTTCAAAACTGTGGATGGTGTTCATTTAAGAAATACAAGAGTAACTATAGCTATAGAGGATCATCTAGTCATTCACTTTAAAGATGAGAAAATCAAGACTGAGAGGCCAATTAACTTACCTAAACTTGTACAGATAATTAATAGACCTATAAGAATCAATTTGAGAACCAAAGTATTGACTATTGGTTACTGAAATGATAAGCCTTCAAATCCCATTGAAACATTACACTCTGAAATTTGAACATGCAAAATGATACCTTTTATGTGACATATTTTAAGACTCGTTTTCTTCTCCCTTCCTTCCTCTCCCCTCTCCTTTCCCTCTGTTTCTTTCTCTCAACTTCTAGAGTATTAATATAAAGAAGGATCAGGGAAGGCTTCTTATAGAAATTAAAATTTTAAGTGAGACTTGAAGGAAGTCAGGGAAACCAGAAGGTAGAGATGAAGAGGGAGAGAATTTCAGGCATGGGAACAATCAGTGAAAATGCAGAGAATGGGAGTGTGGAGTGTCATGTGCGAAGGAACAGCAAGGAGGCCAATGTCACTAGAGTGCCGAGTAGCTGAGGGAGTTGAGTCATTTTTCAGTCTTGTCCAACTCATCATGACCTCATTTGGAGTTTTCTTGGCACAGATACTAAAGTGGTTTGCCATTTCCTTCTCCAACTCATTTGACAGATGAGGAAACTGAGGTAAACAGGGTGGAGTGACTTGCCCAGGGTCACACAGCTACTAAGTGTTTAAGGTCAAATTTGAATTCAGGAAGATGAGTCTTCCCGACTCTAGGACCTATACCACCTAGCTGTCCATGTGAGACAGAATAAGATGCAAGAAGGTAGCAAGGGGTCAGGTTATGAAGGGATTTAAAAACCTGATGATTTATATTTGATCATGGAAGTGACAGAGAGTCATTGGAGCTTAGTGAATAGGGAAGTGACCCAGTCAGATCGGCATTTTAGGAAAACATTTTGAGAGCTGAGTAGAATATGGACTAGAAAGACTTGAGGAAGAAGACCAACCAGCAGTCCATTGCAGTGGTCCAGGAGCAAGGCCGTGAGGACCTGTGGTGGCTGTATCAGAGGAGACATTTATGAGAAATGTTACAAATCTAGCAGCCTTAGCATCAGATTAGCTAAAGGGGTTGTGGAGTGGAGAGGGTAAGGATTTGAGGATAATGCTTAGGTTTCAAGCTTGAGTGACTAGGAGGGCAGTAATACCCTCAATAGTAACAGGAGAGTTAGGAAGGGGGAGGTTTTTATGGGGGGTTCAGTTATGAACAGAGTGAGTAGTATGAAATTCAAAATGTATAAAAAGCAGTTGGATATGAGACACTGGAGGTCAGCAGAGAGGTTAGGGATGAATAAGTAGATTTGAGAATCATCATTGCAGAGATTATTTGAATCCAGAGGAGCTGATGGGATCAATAAGTAAAATAGTATAGAATAGAGGTGTCAAACTCACAGCCAAGTACCCTATGACCAGATTAAAATTTAATTGGGAAACGTTTGATGAAATAAAATTTAAAAATACAACATAATGCCAACCTGTGGTTTTCTAAGTCAATATGTGGCATGCAGCGATCCAGCTTCTATTTGAACTGGACACCCCTAGTATAGAGGAAGAAGAGAAAAGGGACCAAGGCAGAACCCTATGGGACCTCCCCGATGTTGTGACCTGGATGAAGGTTGTCATGACCTAGATGAAGATCCAGAAAAGGAGAAGGAGCCTTAAGATAGGTAGGAGGAGAATCAGAAGAAAGCAGTGTCCTGAAAAACAAGAAAGAACAGATTATCAAGGAAAAGAGGGTGATCAACAGTGTCAAATGTTAAGAGGTCAAAAAGGGATGAAGGATGAGAAAAGGTCATTAGATTGATCAATTAAGAGATCATTGGTAACTTTCAAGAAAACAGTTTCCATTGAATGAAATGACTCTCAGACAAGAGGAGGGTAAGAGGAAGTAAAGCAGAGGCACCTGTTATATATGGCCTGCTTCCACAGCATCCCCTGAATCTATCATCTTCTCTCCAATCAAACAACCACCACCCTAGTTCAGGCCCTCACCACTTCTCATCTGCACTATTGCAAGAGCCTTCCAACTAGCCTACCAATCTCAACTCATGCCCCATTTCAATTTATCTGATCAAGTCATTTCCCAAAAAGAACAGAGGCTCCAAAGTCAGAGGAAAATGGGGTGGCCAGGTGGTGCAGTGCATAGAGCACTGGCCCTGGAGTCAGAAGGACCTGAGTCAAATTCGGCCTCAGACACTTAACACTTACTGGCCCTGTGACCTCAGGCAAATCACTTAACCCCAATTGCCCTGCCCTCCCCCCTCCAAAAAGCAAAAACGAAACAAAACAAAACAGAGTCAAAGAATACAGGCTGAAATCCTACCTGACACTTATTACCTATGCAACTTAACTTCTTAACTTCTCTGGGCCTCAGTTTTCTCATCTCTAAATTGAGGGGTTTAAACTAGAGGGCCTCTGAGAATCCTTCCAACTCTAGATTTATGATGCTATGATCAATAAACATTTTGACTCTGTATTACTACACATAAACTCTATTTTTGGCACTTAAGAGTTCTTTACAACCTGGCTCCATCCTACCTCTCCAGGCTTACTACATCTTACTCCCTCCCACATATTCTATGGTCTAGCTAGCTCTACTTGCTTCCTTGCTCATCCCCACAAATGCCTTCTTACTGGTGTCCCTCATTCCTTGAATCCTGGAGTCCTCCTCTGAATACCTGGTTTCCTTCTTTTAAGACACAGCTCAAGTACCACTTTCAGTATGAGGCCTTTCCTGCTCCTTGGCTACTGGTACCTTCCACTACCCCCTCCTCCACTCCCACCTCCACCCCTAAAGCTTACCTTGTATCCAATTTGTGTGTTGTGTAATCTGGAGGCAGCTGATAGTACAGTGGATATAGCACCAGAACTGGAATCAGGAAGACATGACTTCAAAGCCAGCCTCAGATACATACTAGCTGTGACCCTGGGCAAGTCACTTAACCTCCAATCTCAACTGTAAAATGGGGACAATAATTTCACCTATTCCACAAAGTATTGTGAGGATTAAATGAGATATGTTACCAAAAAAAAAAAAAAGAATTTAGCAAAAAAAGGAAAGTGCTTAGCAAAGCGCCTAGAACATAGCGGATGCTGTATCTATGCTTATTCCGTTCCCTCCCCCCCATTTAACTGCACAAGGTCTCCCACATTAGAGCCTCTTGAAGACAGGGGCAGTTTTACTTTTCTTTTTGTGTCCTCAGTGCCTAGTTCGATGCCTAGAACATAGCAGGAGTTTCATAAATGCGTGCTGATTGAGTGATTTACAAAGTAGTAATTAGTTTGAACTTTTGCAAAATTTTGTAGAAAATGATTAAAATTCTATTTTCAATTTAAATGCAAGAAAGAAAAGTGGTCTTATTCTTCTAGATGAATTTCCAGGCATGTAATAGAAATTTCATTGACAGGTCCACAATTTTTCTGGTGGTTACAGCTGTCCCCTACAAATAGAAGCAATATACTTTAACAGAAATGCATGGTCCATGTTTTTCCAGCCCTTTCCAAGGACCTTATGCACAGGTGGCAATATTACTCTTTTTCAGAGTTGAGTTTAATCAATAACAAGGAAGGAAGACAAGTTTACTTGTATGTTCAGCTGAATTGTGTTTCTTTGTTATGTGAAAATCAAGTTGTTTCACTTCCTGGCAGTTTCACATCCACCAGATGCTAAGTCTCTGATCTTTGGGTAACAAAGAAGACACAAAATTGCACAATTACAACTCTATTTTGATACTTTCCTTACATTAGTTCAGATACATTCTTAGAATTTATATCTAGCTGGAACTTTAATAATAAATTTTCCTTTCCTGCATTCAACTCAATATCCATTTCTGAAAAAGGATTGTGCCAGAGTTGAGTCATTTGACATTTCATTGTTTATTCAAACTGAGAATACAGTTCAAAGTTATGTGTTTTCTTTTGTTTAAAAGGATGGTGCTTATTACGATTTTTTCAAGTTATTCAAACTTTTCCTCCTTTACATTTGCTTTATTTATTAACTATTTTAAACCTTTCGACCCATAGCCCATTATAATGCTGAAAACACAGTGTGCTGGAAAGAAATTTGGACAAGGAATCAAGATGACTTGGTTGTGAGTCCCAGTTCTTTTACTTCTTTCTGCCATGGTGTGATCTTAAATAAATCACTTCTCTGGACCTCAGTTTTTTCATTTTTTTAAGATAAAAAATGTTGAACCACATGCCCAAGTTCCTTCCGGTTCTAAAATTACATATGGCATTAAAACACTAACTTTCCTCTTGAAATATTGGTTACTGTATTAAAAATCTATACAAAATAACCTAAATATAAGACTTAAGAACAGTGAAGCTATGTGTAAGCAGAATCCTGAAATCAATAGTCTTTTCTTGGAATCACAGCTCAACTTCATGCCAAGAACAAAATAAATTTTTCTCTAACAAATATTATTTTATCTCATTTTCTGCATATATGTGTGTGTATACATAAACATATGCTGGATATGTATACACACACAGGCTTGATCCATACATAACATTCTAAAAAAAAAAAGAGGCATAAATGAAAAGGAAAAGTGACATAACTCTTGTGGTTTTTAAATAAAAGGAATTTACTAATACAATTGCAAGAGCCTTGCTTGTCTAGTTAATCAACTTTAAAACTTGAAGTTCAGTAGTTGAACCAGTTTTGCTTCTGCCCTTCCTTTCCAGTTTTAACCAAAAAGGCATTGGGGGGAAGAGACAATCTAGCTAACATTTATGGTTTCTGACTTTTTAAAGCCAGATGATAAGTAACTCAAAGCATTGTTTTGTTTATGAACATGAAAGGATTTTTTTAAATTCATTTTTTAAAAAATTAAGTACAAAGGCAATATTTCATGTTCATATTTCTGTAGTAATTTCTAATTTCAAAACAAGCCACATAAACAGCAGTTACAAAAACAAAACCACTGAGTGTATGAAACATACCTGTGAAAGGGACCTTTTTTTAAAGTAGTCTGGTTGCTTTCCTTCCAAAATACTTACATAAAATATAAATTAGCTTGTGGTCAGATTGAAAATAGCTCTCAGAATTGGCAACAGATGTAGAAAGCAGAGAAGGGGGTATGAGTTAAAGAATAACAGATAAACAGAATGTAAAATTATCAACTATCAATTTCATTTTAAAAAAACACACAACACTTAAGCATCCTAAATTACTGACACTGGAGCCTAAATGGTCTAAATCTGCCACAATGTATTTAATATCTTATCTCATTTTGTGAGGTAGGAGATCTGCCAGAGTATCAAGAAGAAAAGGTGCAACAGAAAAGTCAAGCTGATAGTTGAATTTATGAACCTGAGGGTTTCTAAAAAGCACAACTGAGACCCTGCCTCAAAAAATGATTTTTTCATCCAAATCAATCAGGGAGTTATTTCCAACCAAAAATCTCTGCACTTCACAAAGCTGCCAAGAACGTGTGTGTGTGTGTGTGTGTGTGTGTGTGTGTGTGTGTGTAATAGAACTTTGGCTGCCTTTACAAATGAAAAGCCGTCAACCTTCTATATATATTTCAATCAAGTTTAACCATCAAAAAGATTTATAGGGAAAAGTCTGTCATCTTTTTTGATATTTTACTACAGGGACTTAGTAAACAAGTATCAGAATTTGGGACTAAGAAAGGACTTAGGGGTCATCATGTACAATCCCTTTTGCAAGAATAAAATACAGAAAAAAATTAATATTAAAACTAAAATGCTGTAATTGAAAGTTAGGGTTGTTTTTTAATATGGGGTGGGACTGCATATTAAGACTCACAGGGAGGGGCAGGCAACATTATAGGATTGCAAGCCAAAGGCTGGCTTGGCAGCCCTGTAGAAGCACTCTGTGCTGCCATACAAGGCCTCGTGCTTGTCAAATGACTGTTCAGACCAATAGGGGGTGGAGGAGCTGCTGAAGAAATGTGTTTGTCTCTGGTAAGTAAGAGAATCTAAGCACTGCTTTGGTTCACTAAAGAACCCTGTACTGTTAAGCACAGAACTAAATATGAAGATAGCTATGTTTAGTCAACCTTGCCTCAAAAAGATGTCCCAACTGGTAGATTTTAAAGAATTCTACAAAGCCTTCTCATTTACGCTGGTTCTATATTAAAACCCTTATTTAAAAACTGATTTTCACATCACATCAATAGTCTATGAGGTGATTTCTATTAAAAAAAATGCTTGAAGTGTATTTAGTTCATTCTGTGAACTGTTCATTTTGAAATGACTTAAAAGACATAATGCAGGAAATGCAAGAAAAGAAGGGAGGCTAATCAATGCAGAACCAGTGACAGGTTAACTGTTAAACAGATGACCACAAAATCTTTAAGAACCTACAGGAAGGTCACATTGTATAGATCCTCTGTAGAAGACGTAAGACAATATGGATGAAAATTAGAGGATAAGAAGGGAGAATGGGTGAAAATTATCTAGTTTTTTTTTTGTTTTGGGGGTTGTTTTGTTTGGTTGGTTTCCTATAATCAGCCAGAGAAGTGAGAACTAAACACTGAATTTTGAGAAGGAAAGTATTATGTCTGCCAATGAGGGGCAAAGTTTCAAATGAAAGGAATTTCACTGAAATTCTAGGGCGAAGGAATAATTATTGCATTTTGATTGGTATTCTTCACTCAGGAACACATCAATATAACTTGGCAGCTTCTAAAACACAGACTCTCAAGCTGAGATTCTTTTAAAGTAAGGAAATAGTGCACAAGAAGGTATCATACAGGTTTTTCCAACTACATGTACTGAAGGGCCTGATGTATCAAAGTGACTGTTAAGTAAAGACACAATCCTTCTCTCAGAGGCAGCCAGTGGCACAGTAAAGCACTCAGCCTAGAGAAGCAAGACTTGAGTTCTAATCCAGATTCCAACACTTACTAGCTATATGATCCTAGGCAAGTTCACTTAAACTATTCACCTCATGGGGATAATAATTACAATTACCTTGCAAGATTGTTGGAGGATCAAGTGAGAATATTTGTAGAAGTGCCTAGCACAGTGCCCAGCACATAGTAGGGGCTACATAAATGCTTATTCTCTTCCTCTCCCCCTCTTTTTGTTTGAATATTTACCAAACTGTAAAAAATGCAGTTGTACTAATCCATAATCCACATTAGCAAAAGGCTAACAAATTTACTAAGAATATCCAAGACTTATAGTTTTTCTCTGTTTTAAGTTTTCAAAGATTTCAATGTAACTACTCAGATCTTGCATGAAATCTTCCATATATTTTTAACTAATAGCCAGCTACTATCAGCCTAAAATCACTATAGCCAAATTGGTCTTCTTTCCCTTAACTCACTCAAGCCAATTCATATCCCATCTTCAAACCTTTCCATTGGCTATTCCCCATGCCTAGAACATACTCCCATCTCAATCCTACCACTTTAGAATCACTTGTTTCTTTAAAAATTATGCCCAAGTGCCACCTCCCATGTAAAGCCTTTCCTGATCCCTCTAGCTGTTAGTGACGCCCCCCCCCATACACACACAGAAATTATCTTCTATTTACTTTGATTATATGTATGTGTCTTCCCAGATGCTCTCTACCACATCAAGTCCAAATTCTTATACCTGATTTTCAAGGCCCTCCCAAATTTGGCCCTAGCCTATCTAATCTAATTTCCCACCTTTGTTTAATACTCTAGACAAGCCAGGCTATCTTCCTCAGTATCTCCAAAATAAAGCATGTTAATTTCTAAACTCTATGCCTATGTGTTCATTTTTTTTCTTCTTCCTAGAATGCCATTCCTTGACTATTTTCAAATCCTACCCATTCTTCAAGATCCAATTCAAAAACCCCACCTATTCATTGAAGATGGTTGTTCAGTGAATGTGCTTTTGTAAGCACAAAAAGTTAAAGTTATAGCTCAATACAGATTGTATAATTTCAATAATAGCTCAATAATAATTGTAGAGACCTCAAAGATCTCTTCCAACATTTTCATTTTCCAAATGAAAAAGCAGAATCCAATGAAGATATCTCATTTGTCCAAGGTCATACAGCAAAACCAGGAGAACAAAGTTCTATTGTATCCACAGAGATTTCGCCCTCCTCTGAATTCCTATAGCATTGTCAATAAATACCTCACAATTTAGTGATTAAAATAGTTGTAAAAATCTTCTAAGCAAAGATGAGGGACTATCAGTGTTTAAGTTGAATATTGTCAGAGTTGGTTGATAGTTTGATTAGTCTTGCTAAACTGTTTTTTGCCTTATCTTTCTTTGATACAAAGGGGGACTCATTCAGTAGAGAATAGGGAAAGATGTATTCAGTAAAAAGATGATATAAAATTTTTTAAACAATTAAAATGAAATAATTAATGAAAATTGTTTCTTCAACTAGACTGTAAGTTCCTTGAAGGTTAGGGCCATGATTTCTATACTCTCTGTTGCACCTACCATGGGGCTGGATGCTCAACTATTTATATTGTTGGTATTTGACTTGCAAATCTTAAGGGAAAATAAAATAGCTTCTATACAAAAATCACCAAAAAAATTCAACAATCTCAAAAAGATAAAGTAATAATAGATTACTCAAACCAGTGTGATTAATAATCCAGTAACAAACAAGGAACCAAGTCAATAACAAGATGATAGGGTGTAACACAACAATGAGTACAATGAAGATAAAACTAGAAAGCAATTAAATTCTCAACCACACTGAGAAATGGGCTAAACTGATTGATCTGCCTGGGTATGAGAAACAGCAGAGCCAAGATTAAGGTCACCTGACAATAGAATAGAGAGCTTGTCTTTCAGACATTCTATGAATCTATGGACGGCAACTGCTATGAATAAATATAGGCAGGAAATACTGTCAGTTTCAAGGTAAGCCAGAAAAGACAGCTGTTGACACAAAGGGAAACTTCCTGACCTATCTAGACATCATATGCCTGTATAAAAACAAACAAACACCTTTTGTTTTCAAAGTACAAAAGAGTAAATATATCCAAAAGCAATTTAGAAAATGGATGGTATAAATAATGTAACAAAAAATAATCACCGAGCACCATCAATTTTAATATTGTTTAGCATGTAAATAGTCACTCTCCTTTCTGTTAATAACAAGTACAGCATTAAGATTGCAAGAGTAGAGGAGGATTAATCAGCAGCCTCAAATGGTTCAGGATAGCACAGAAAGTAAGTATACTACTCACCTCAGGCAGTATTCTTGCTCCCTCCAAGTCTTATTCTTAAGAGCAATAATGATAAATTTTTAGATATCCAATTTGTCAAATCAACCTATTAATAAAATAGGATCAAAATGGGAAGCATTTTTAAAGCAAGTTCCCCAATATTAATTTTCAAAGATACATATCTAACTAATAACTAAGTAGTACAATCAATTGCATATAAATTGCAAAGGATGTTATGATAATAACATATGCAAAAGATTCAGGCAATTTTCTTTTTTTTCTTTTTTTTTTTTTTTTTGTTTTTTTGGGGGGCATTTGGGGTTGTGACTTGCCCAAGGTCACACAGCTATTTTATGTGTTAAGTGTCTGAAGCTTGATCTGAACCCAGGTCCTCCTGACTCCACTGCACCACCTAGCCACCCCAGGCAATTTTCAAGATATAAATATTTCTACTTTTAAGTTACGATTTATTAATCTCTATTCTCTCTTCTTCTGCACCCAGATACTAGCACTGACCCATCCCCAAAACCAGGTTGCAGAGACAGCACAAAGTGGGAAAGCCCAGAATCACAGAATTGGAAGGACCCCCCCATCCTCCCCAAGGTCATCCGGTCCAATGAATCCCAGAAGAGAAATACCATCTATAATATACCCACCCTCTGTTTGGAAAACTTCTAGAAAAGTCAATCCATTTTACTCACAGTTCCAAGTTTTTCCTTATACTGACACCAAATCTGCCTTTCTGCAACTTATATTCACTGCTTCTAGTTTTGCTCTTTGAAGGCAAATAGAACAAATCCAATCATTCTTTCACATAACAGCCCTTCAAATAACTCAAAGAGAAGAAATAATTCAGGATACATATGATAGTTGTACCTGATGCCTACCCTGAGTTCTCTCTTCTCTCATTAAACCAAAGGAAAGGTTGAGGGGGTTAATGAAATCTGCCTGAAATTCTGGTTCTGTCATCTCTGGCATAGGCACAGTTTAGGCAACACTAACTCATAAAGAAACTAATGCAACTACTCTGCTTGCCAATCACATTCCTATTCATACTGAGTCTTCTATATAAAATAATTTAATAATTACACAAAACACTATGGTTTGTTGTGTTTAGTGCCAAATAGAATCTCTACAAATGCCAACAGTCTGCCAATGATGTCTTAGTGGCTAAAAACCCAAATGGAAGATATAAATTTTGGTGTTAGCTACTAGTACATGGTTTCCTTTAGCTGAAGTTACAGGTAACACTGTTTCTGGAACAAAAGGTCACTTATGAAACACTATTCCACAACTTAAATACATCATACTAGAGTCTTACACAGTCACTGCTTTACCAAAGGAATTCAGAAGAAACACTGTTATCATTTGAAAGTATCCCAACAGAACCAGATGGATTTATTCAACGTTAGCAACTAGTGCTAAGATTAGGTGGTATAAGAAAATATTCCATGACTGAGGTCATGGTCCTTTCTCTGCCGAAACTGAAAGTGAAATAAACTGAGGAGAAACAAAAAACTAAAATGAAAACACCATCTATAATACTGAAGCATCTTTGTGCTATTTAATAAATACTTTTTTCCCTTTCAGATTCAAAAGCAGCAAACGAATTAGTGTGCAAGTAAAAACTCCACAAAATATCGGCTATCCAATCTCCATTCTCCACCCCCATACAGATTTAACTTTTTCAATAGAAAGACTAACACAATTCTATTATTACTTAGTAAATGTTTTTAAAATCAGGCTGGTCGTTGAGGGAGGGGAAGAAGAGGAAAAAAATAAAAAAGAATGGCAGACCCAGGCACCAATGGAAAGGTTAGACATATAGCAGTGAATTTGCAGTATCTGAAGGCTAAGGATTATTAGCTCAAAAGAGATGGGGTTTTAAGTTAACAAGTTCAATAGTAAATCCTGAGTGGAAATTCCACCTATCAATCTACACATATAGATGTATACACACACACACACACATATATATATACATGCACATGTGCATATTTGTTGTGTTGTGTAGTCACGTACAACTCTTTGTGACTCCTTTTTGGAGTTTTCTTGGCAAAGATACTGGAGAGGTTTGCCATTTCCTTCTCCAACTCATTTTACAGATGAGGAAACTGAGACAAACAGGGTTAAGTGACTTGCCCAGGGTCACACAGTGTCTGAGGCTGGATTTGAATTCAAATCTTCCTGACTCTATTTCCAGCACTCAATGCTCTGCACCACCTAGCTGTTCCACAATGCATATATGTATATATACAAATATGTACACATGTGCATATATGCATGCTCCTATATAGCATATATTTTATAACACCATATATAATCTAATGTTATATGTGTGGATTGTGCATATATATGCACACAAGAATATAGATACACATGCATATATTATATATAACATTGTGTGTATGTATAACGTTATATAAAACTGTATTTGTAT
This sequence comes from Petaurus breviceps papuanus, assembly GCF_028583685.1. Lineage (NCBI taxonomy): Eukaryota > Metazoa > Chordata > Mammalia > Diprotodontia > Petauridae > Petaurus > Petaurus breviceps. Next base: position 14,270,130 of record NW_027185764.1, read on the forward strand.
ATTTTATAACGTGTTATATATATAATTTACACACATATGTGTGTATATATACTCATACGCACACATATATGCAATAGCTTACTCATAGCTGGGTGGCACATTGATTTGAATGTCTATTACAAAAGGTCTCCACAGATGTTATGGCAACTGTAAACACACACACACACACACACACACACACACACACACACAGTCCTGAAGGGACAAATGGACCCTAGAGCTCCTCATTTCTCTCAATAGGAGACTAGAACACACTATAACCCGGGAAGCAGAAGAGGTGATGGGGGACACAAGGTCCATTTTTCTCTCTAAATTTGCATCCAAGGTTCTCGCAAATACAAAAGGATGCTTCCCACCACCTCCTCCACTTCCCCTTCCCCCGAGGGGAAGCCAAGACCCGGTGTGTTTGCACTTTCCCTTTCCACGCCCTCCTACGTGCTGATTTCTTAATACCTTCCAGAGGCAGTGAAGGAAGGAGGCAAGAAGAGGAGGAGGAGGATTAGCCTGAAGAGAGCGAGGAAGGTGGGCAGGATGGAGCACCTGGCCCCGAGCCAGACACGCACTCGCACCGACTCATTAAATGACTGAAGGGTGGGGACCCGGCGGCTTGAGAGGTGTGTCGGGGCCGCCCGGCTCCCCGTCTCTCTCTTGCCGGGATGGTCCCGGGAATGTTCCGGGCACCAGGCGTCCGCACGGACCCTGCGCCCAGTGCGCGTGTAACAGTGTGAGTGCAAGGGTGCGTGAGCGGTGCGTGAGCGAGGGGGACAGACCAGCTGCAAGAGGTCCCGGCAGCCCCCCGCAGCGCAAGGCGGACCAGGCGGGAGGGGTCCGGGCGCCCCCCGAGCGGACCTGGCAAAAGCCGAGAGCCGCCGGGCAACAAGAGAACCGTTAGGCGAAAGCTCTTGGGTCCGGGGCTGAGGTCCCCGGCCGCTGGCCGCGGGCCGCCCCCTGCCGCCCCTCCTCCCCTCCCGGCTCCCCAGTCCCTCCTCCCGCCGCCTCACTGCCCCGGACCTCGCCTCTCCTCTCCCCTCCTCTCCTCTCCCAGCCTCGCCGCTCTCTCGGCCGTTGCCCGCCGCCTGCCTCGCGCCACCCGCCTCGCCTCACCTCGCCTCGTCAGTCACTCGCGCCGCCGCCCCGCGAGTAGCGGATCATAAAAAGGCCGCCCCATTTCCCCGGCCCCGCCCCCCCGGCGGTCGAAGGGCCCCGCCTCCGGCCCCGGACTCTCGCGAGAAAGAGGAGGAGTTAGAGGGAATTGGAACCGAAGGATGCAATATTGCGCCTGCGCCAACATCTCTCGCACTCACTTTTGCCCCTTTTTTAAATCCCTCCCTTCTCTTTCTCCCCACCACCCGTTCTTCCCTTCCCCTGCCATGTGGCGCCTTATTTATGATTTGAGATGAGCTCCGTCCACCTGGTCTACCAAGCCCCGCCCCTTCTCTCTTCAGCCAATCCTCTAGGGCTTTTCTGTCCCCGCCCCCTTCAACTCCGCCTTAAGCCGCACGCCCGCCTCCCAAGGTACTTGGAAAGAAAAGGGGGTGGGGTTAAGAAACTGGCAGAGGCCGGCAGCTCCCTGCCAGTTCATGTGCTTAGCCCTTCGCTAACTTCCTCAGCCCAGAAAATGACCCACCCAACGGGGTAATCAGTTTATTTTCCGTTTATTGTAACGTCTGTTCTCAGTTACAATCTTTGCTAATTTAGAAACATCCTTTGCAACTGAGGAAATGATAAAAATCAACTCGAATGGGGCAAGAGTTCGGCTGAGAAATACTAGCTTTAGCTGGAGAGATCCAGATAGCCTGTGATCACTAAAGCCCAGGATTAAATCGCCCCTTTCAATAATGAGCACTAAATCCAATGACCTTTTCTTCAACCTTTCTGCAGAATTTAACACCGTTGATGATTCCCTCATCCTTGAAACTCTTTCCACTACACTGTCCTCATCTATTTCTCCATCTGCTCCTGTTTTCTTCAGTGACTCGCCTTCCTCCTTTTTCCCATCTGTGTTTATTCCTTAAAATGCATTTCTTGGCCAGCTACTTTTTTCTCTATGGTCTCTCCCTCAGAGAACTCAGCTTCATCTCTCTCATTTCTATTGTCTTCTGACTTCTTTCCTGCTGCCTACCAAGCATGCCTAGGTCTTCTCCCATAATAATAATAATTAAAAAAAAAAAAACTCAATTTGACCTTACTAGTCCCCTGGAGCTATTTTCCTTTATCTCTACTTCCTCTCACACCCAAACCAGAAAAAGCAGTATGTGCTCACGGCCTTCACTTCTTCCCCTCTCAGTCATTTTGCCACCCCTAGCAATCTGACTTCCTATAGAAGTCTTAGTTCCCCTAGGTGGCTTCTTTAAGGCCCCTATTGTTTTTCTTGTTTGAAAAATGCACCCTATTTGTTTGAATACACACGCGATAGACTGATTAGAATGAAGACACACCAGCTCCATAACTATTAGACTAGGTTTGCCTAGTCCCCTTCAGAGTTGTAGGACTTTCCTAATCAGCTCACAGCCGATCTACCTCAGAGCTTCAGGGTCTCTCACGATACTCAGGGCAAGAAACATGAAATACACTCTGATATTAGAGAGATGGACACAAGACCTCTTGGAAGAGGGGAAAGAACCTCTGGGCACCTCAAGACCACATTAGGGAGGCTTCCACTAATAAGGGGAAGGGGGAAGAGGAGAGCAGAGTGGTGCTGGGTTGGGAGGAGCTCACTAGGGATGTAGCTGATAGAAGGGGGAAAGCCTGATACCTTGTAGCTTCCTATTTTAACTAATAATTCTTGTTAAAGAAGTACTAAGCTCCGTTGTTTCTATACTGTATTCTGAATGCCCCAGTTGCCTGGCCCTAGTTGACTCTGAAATATGCTGAATGAATTTATCATTTGAGGACAAGATGCTACAAGAGGGGAAAAAAATGCAAGATTATATTATAATTCCTCAGGCCAGAATATGGCACAAAATACAGGTCATATAGTAGCTCCAAATGTTGTCTTTCTTTTCCATCCACAAAAAGGTCTTCTAGTACTTGAAGATTACGAACTTCCTATAATAATCTTTTATGAAGAAGTTTCTGTGGGAAAAAAAAATTTCAAGCCTGGTCAGAAGCAGAAAGAGATATAGTAAACCAAATAACAACTTTCTTATATATCTTTATGATAGAAAATAGAGAAATCATTGGTAGGGATTTCGATGATATCTATGCAGTTTGAAAAAAATATTTTATGTGAGGAAATTGAAACACTAATGCATTGTTGAGGGATTTGTGAATTGATCCAACCATTCTGGAGAGGAATTTGTAACTATACCTAAATGACTATAAAACTGTGCATACCCTTTGACCCAGCAACACAACTACTAAGTCTGTATCCCAAAGAGATCAAAGGAAAAGGACTTATATTTACAGCAGCTCTTTTTGTGGTGGCAAAGAATTGGATATAGGTGGGATGCCCATCAATTGGAGAATAGCTAAACAAGTTGTGGATGTATAATTGTGATGGAATACTTTTGTGCTATAAGAAATGATGAGCTTTCAGAAAAATCTGGAAAGACTTGCATGAACTGATGCAAAGTGAAGTTAACAGAGTCAAGGGAACATTGTACACAGTAACAGCAACTATCAACTGTGAATCATTTAGCTATTCCCAGCAATGCAAGGATCCAAGACAATTCTGAAAGACCTATGATGGAAAATGCTGTCCACCTCCAAAGAAAGAACTGATGGAATCTGAATACAGATTGAAGCATACTGGGTGTTGTTACTGTTTTTTTTTTTTAATTTTTCTTTCCTTGAGGTTTTTTGTCTATGTTTTCTTTCCCAACATGACTAATTTGGAGATATACTATGCATGACTACACACATATAACCTTTATCAAATTGTTTGCCTTCTCAATTATAGGGGATGGTAGAGAGGGTGGGAGAGAATTTAGAACTCAAAATTGTAACCAAAAAAATGTTGAAAATTGTTTTTACATGTAATTGGGAAAAATCAAATATTTAATTTTTAAAAAAGGAAAAAAATATTTTAAACTGAGGAATAGAAATGGTGAATTCAGTTGAAGAAGGACTCAGAGACCACTTATTCTCTCTCTCTTTCCCTGAAGACAAGCTTGCTTTGGGGTTCAAAGAGGATCATCTATACTAAGTTTGTCTCAGAAGTGATAGTATGACATAATGGTATCCAGTCTTCAACTCAAATCCCAGCTTCAAAAATTATGAGCTATGTAACCTCAAGTGAAATCACTTAACTTTTTTTTTTTGCCTTTTGAAGGGTGATTGGGGTTATGTGACTTGCCCAAGGTCACACGGCTAGTTTTTGTGTTAAGTGTCTGAGGCCATATTTGAATTCAGGTCGTTCTGACTCCAGGACCAGTACTCTATTCACTGTGCCACCTAGCCACCCCATCACTTAACTTTTTGAAGCTTTAATTCCTTCATCTATAAAATAGACAAATTAATATTGACATTGATTGATTGTTTTGAGGAAAATTAGTCCTCTCTCTCTTTGTCTCCCTTACCCTCTCTTCTGAAAAAGAAGTTTCTGGGGTGGCCAGGTAGCACAGCGAGTAAGAGCACTGGCTCCAGTGTCAGCATGACCTGGGGATCGAATCCCAGGCTCAGACATTTAGCACCCACCCAGAAACACCTGGCCATGTAACCTTGAGCAAGTTACTTAACCCCGATTGCTTAAAAAAAAAAAGAAAGAAAGAAAAAGAAGTTTCATACACAGCTCATCAAGAATGATGGTTCAACTATTTACATTCCTACATGGAAAAACGATAATTGTAACTTGTGAAACTTTTCTCAGTATAAGGATGGTGAAGGGAATATATATATGTATACATACATATGTATGTCTATATAGGAGGGTATATGGGTTATGAATACATATATGAGTGTGTATATATATGTGTACAGGTATACATAGAGGGCACGGACTCAATTGAATAGGAAGGGATGATACTTAAAAGGTGAAATTGAGAGGTGAGAGAGGAATATAATGTGAGGAGATGGAGAGAGACAGAATGGGGTAAATTATCTCATATAGAAGAGGCAAGGGAAAACTGTTACAATGGAGGGGAAGAACAGGAAGGCAAAAGGGAATGGGTCAACCTTACTCTCATTAAATTTGTCTTAGGGAGGGAATGACATACACACTAAATAGGGTTTCTCACCCTACAGGAGAGTAGGGAGGAAGGGGATGAGAGGGGGAATGATGAAGGGGAGGGCAGATTGGGGGGGAGGGTAGTCAGAAGCACACACTTTTGAGAAGCGACAGGATCAAAGTAGAGACTAGAACAAGTGGGGGCTTGGGATAGGATGGAGGGAAATATAGTCAGTCTTTCACAATATATTCACTATGGAAATGTTTTGCATAGCTACAAACGTACAACCTATATTGAATTGCTTATCTTCTCAGTAAGGGTGGGTGATGAGGGAGGAAGGGAAAGAATCTGGAATTCAAAGTTTTAAAATCAAATGTTTAAAAAATTATTATTATTAAAAAGAAGAATGATGGTTCAAAAGAAAAAGCATATTTATTTCTCTATTCTATCTTCCTTTGGGTACTTTCCCTGCAAGTTGCAACCTCCCCAATTTCTATCTGTTTATGGTTACATGTATCTTCACATGAACTTTGGTACTTTTCATTAGTGTATATGGCTTCTTTGCCTAACTATATGCGTATAATATAAGCTACTATTATGTAATCCAGGTTCTCTTCAAATATGAGCCCCTGAAAGATCATCAAAGTTCAAGGAATAATTTTGGTAAGTATAAATTCAAAACCACAGCTGACAAGCCCTCATCCAATTAGAACAGAGATCATATTAACACAAAGCAAAGACAATTAGTTAAACAGAATAGTTTAGGAAAATCCCACCCATGTTCTCCCACAGATTTCTACCTAACTGGTGGAAGAAGAAACATTCATGGCCTCAATGTCTCATGCTCCTAGGATTGTATCCCAACTACCTTTAAACTGATACTACTTGTTTCCCTGCAGAGGTCCTGATATCATATGCTATGGTGTCTTCTGAGATAATATTAGACTTCTTTCTCCATTATGGTACCATCCTCTGGGTCTCTACCAAATTCAGCAGCTATGTGGCTTTTTGAGGATTGAGAATTAGCATTATTCTAGTTGTTTTGTGAGTCAGACCCATAGCCATACCAAGTCAGGAAAGCAAGATTCTCTTAAACCAAATCTCTTTTAAACAGAATTACTTCCCCTACAGTAGCAAATCCTCAGGCCTGCTGATATTTTGGTTGATTTAAGTAAATTCTTTTCAACTCCCATTGTACCCCTGGCAGAAAATACTAGAGTGATGCATATTACCCTGGAGCTTCACTTAGTAAGACTAGAGGAGATAGGATGAAGCTTGTCATCTTTAGTCTTTATTTTCCAATAACTAAGACAATGCTTTTCCTGTAGTTACAGATTGTTAAATATAAGTTCTTTGATCTAATTCCCATTTTGATCAATATTATTACCTATTTGACTCTGAGTGAAAAATTTCCCCAATATGATTAGTATATATTTTCATTTTTTGCAATTAATAAATTTATATTTTTGTTTTCAAAGGGCCTGTGGGACTAAGGATTGTTGGATATACTCTGACAAGATATACTATTGCCAAAGCTATAAGATCTTGACTTAGATAATAGAAACATATTTACATATATGAATGTAATGGAATACTATTGTGCTGTAAGAAATGAGGAGCAGACAGACTTCATAATAACCTGGAGAGATTTATATAAACTGATGCTGGGTGAGAGGACATAACCAGGAGAACTTTGTACACAATTACAGACGCATCATATGTGTGATGACTAACTTTGATAGATTGGGCTCCTCTCAGCAATATGAGGTTAGAGGACAACTACAAAAGATTCATGATGGAAAGGGAAGGGACATCCACATCCAGAGAAAGAACTACAGAGTCTGGATGCAGATTGAAGCAAACTATTTGCTCTCTCTCATGTTTTCTTTTGTTTTGTCCCTTCTTTCTCATTGTTCACTCCATTGGTTATAATCCTTCTTTACAATTTGACTAATGTTTAATGTGAAGGTAATTGTAGAACCTGTGTTTTATTGCAGGCTGCCATGGGGCAGGGAGGGGAAGGGAGAGGAGAGAGAGCTCAAGGGATTGTGGAACTGAATGTAGTAAATAAATAAATTTTTTAAAAGATTAAAAAATGTTTTTGCACAATCAAAAGGAAAGGGAAACAACTGCAGGAAATCTTTGCATAAAGTTTCTCTGATAAAGATCTCATTTTCAAGATAAAAAAAAAAGAAACATACCATAGAAAAAATGACTAATAGTTCTGGTAAAGAATACAGGTATAGAATTTTAAAATAGAGGAGCCCAACTTATATTGCTTCCTGTTACTGTCCTACACAAGCCCTCCATTAGTCACATTAATATCCTTAAAATACAATTTGTAGTACCTATAGTACATTCTCTGATTCTCTTTCTATCTAAAATCTACCTGTCCTACCTACTTTGGAAGAGACCTTTTAAGTCAACTAGTCCAATCAGTCCAGAACAGTGATCCATTCTATAACATCCCTTATAGGTAATCAATCAACTTTAATGAATACAGCCTATGTTTAACAGCTCTCATTTAAGGAAGATCTTCTTTATATTAAGCAGAAATCAATCTCCCTGTAATTTCTACCCGTCAATTCTACTTCTGCCTTCTGGTGCTCCACAAAATAAGCCTAGCTAGAAAAAGAAAACTCTCTAGAGGAGGGATTTTTATCTGTTTTATATCATGGGCCCCTTTAGTAGCCTAGTGAAACCTATGAGCACCTTATTAAGGAAATGGTTTTAAACACAAAAAATAAACACATGGGATTACAAAGGAAACCAATCCCATTAAAGTATAGTTATCAATATCTCTTCTCCATTCAAGTTCACAGATTCCCTCAAATCTATACATAGAACCCTTAAGCACCCATGAACCCAAGATTAAAAAGCTCTCCTCTAGAGGTATTTCTTTTAATATTGACACAAAGAAAAGAACAATAGTATTGGAATCAGATCAGGGTTCAAATCCCATCACTGCTATATACTATTTGTGTTACCTTGACCAAGTTGGTTTCCTCCTATGCCAATTAAGGGGATTGGACTAGATGCCCTCTAGCCCTAAATCTATGATCCTGTGATCTCATGAGTCTTCCTGAGTCACTTTCAGATTATTTCACAGGACTTGAGAGTTAGAAGGAAACTCAGCAGTGATCTAGTCTGACCTATATACAAAAAATAATCCCCACCATATAGTTAACAGTATTAACTATATCAAAAGGGTCCATGACAAAACTATAATATACCTATCAAGTGGTCATCCAGGCTCTTTTTTTTTTAATCTTTTTTTTTATTAATTTGTTTGTTTCCTTTTAGTTTACAGGATTCAATTCCACAATTCCTTGAGTTTCACATTTTGTCCCCCTCCCTCCCCTCCCCTCCATGGCAGCATATAGTCAAGTATAGGATCTGTAAATACTTTCACATTATACATTAGTCAGGTTATAAGGACGGATTGTACCAGCTGGAATGAAAAATGGTAAAGAGGACATAAAAACCAAATAAGAGAAGGAAAAAGATCAGGTATTTTGCTTCCACCTGGATATAAACCTAGTTCTTTTTAGTCCTTTCTCTGGATGCACATATTTCTCTCTTTCATGAGTCTTTTGGGATTGACTTATATCACTGCATTGCTGAGAAGAGTCCAGTCTACCAAAGTTGGTCATCACACATACGTTGTGTCTGTAATTGTGTACAAATTTCTCCTGGTTCTACTCTTCTCACTCAGCATCAGTTCTTTTAAGCCTCTCCAGGTAAATATGAAGACCATCTGCTCCTCGTTTCTTATAGCACAATAGTATTCCATAATATGCATATACCACAACTTGTTCAGCCATTCCCCAATTGATGGGCACCCCCTTAATTTCCAATTTTTTTCTACCACAAAAAGAGCTGCTATAAACATTTTTGTACATATCGGTCTTTATCTCATTTCTATGATCTCTTTGGGATATAACCCTAGGAGTGGTATTTCTGGGTCAAAGGATATGAAAGTATTTATAGCCCTTTGGGCATAATTCCAGATTGCTCTCCAGAAAGGCTGGATCAGTTCACAACTCCACCAGCAATGCATTAGTGTTCCAATTTGCCCACATCCTCTCCAGCATTTGTCATTTTCCTGTTTTGTCATCTTAGCCAGTCTGACTGGTGAGATGTGGTACCTCAGAGTTGTTTTGACTTGCATTTCTCTAATCAATAGTGAATTGGAGCATTTCTTCATGTGCTTATAGATAGCTTTAATTTCTTTCTCTGAAAACTGCATCCAGCTCTTTTAAAGACATTTACATAGGGGGAAACACATCACCACTTGAAGTGACCTTTTCCAGTTTTGTACAGCTCTGACTGTTAGCAAGTTTTTGTTGGTTTTTTCCTGTCCCATCATCCTCTTTAGAACTAAAACACATTGTTCTTGGTTCTGTCCTCTGGGACCAAATGCAGAAAGTCTAATCATTCTTCCACTTGAAAGTACTTCAGACACTTGAAAGCAATGATCATGTTCCTCACTAGGCCCTCCCCCTAGTCTTTTCTAGGATAAACATACTCATTTCCTACATCTGGCCCTCGGATGACATGCACTCAAGGCTCTTGACCATCCTGGTCACCCTCCTCTGGACCTTTTCCAGCTTATTAATTTCCCTCCTCAACTAAAGCACCCCAAACTAAACACAATACTCCAGATGAAGCTTGATGAGGGCAGAGTACAAAGGTACCACCACCACCCTATTCCTGGAAGCTGTCCCTCTAAATGTAGCCCCAAATCACATGAGTTATTCTGGCTGCCACATCACAGTGCTGATACATACTGAGGTTACAATTCACTAAAAACCCCAAGCTGTTGGTTTTTTAAAACTTTCAAGTAATGAACGTATCCACATGAAAATAGAGGATATTCGTGTACCAGTAATGGAATTCAAGGCACCACAGCCTAGCATAAAGAAAAAAAAATGGGTAGTTGGTTTATCTTGAGAACCTTTATGGCATAATTGTTGACTCCTCCACAGAGAGATGGGTTTTAGAATGTCAACACTACACCATTGTGTTTGCATCCATTTGCTTCTCTGCTCTTGACTTCATTGTCCCATTGGTGTTCATGGTCCCTCTGGAGGCAACCAGCTTTAAAAAGCTTGCCATGGTATTGCCTTCCTCTTACAGAAGGAACAGATGTGCCTACTCACTGCCTAGATGCATGGCCAGGTTTCACCAGATGGCAGTCAGTATCCCTAGACTCTCAGCTGTTTGGACCCCAGCTGGATAGTGATTACAACAGCTGCTGCATCTCTTGAAAACTTCATTTCCATTGGTAGAAAATAAATTGGCCTCGTCTCCAAGCACACAGCAGTCACCCGTCCAAGCCCAAAGGACTGCTTTGTGGTTCCATGTGCTAAGCTCTGTGGAGCCAGACACATTCTTCCATCTGGGTCCTCTCCTGGCCTTTGCCTGTTAGGAAGAGCTTTTGTCCCTTCTGAGATCTTTCCACATCTGTTTTAGGGTGGGAACATTTCCTCACTGAGCAGAGTTGTTTTCCCCTCTGTGGTTTTCTCCTTCACACTCCATTTGCACCCCAAGAGCAAACAGAGTCCTCTAAATTATCATAGTGGGGCTGCAGGTAGGGGAGAAGGGCATGAACATTTTCTAAAATGAGAGCCTGTCCATCGGACAGCAAACAAGTTGTTCAGCCTCCCTCCTCCCCTTCCCTCTGCTCTCTCTTGCAAACCAGCCAGCAAACCCAAATTATGGTTGGCATCTGATGAGAAAGAGCTGTTTCCACAACTGTGATCCGTTGCTTGCATCCCAGGTGCCAATAGAAACAGGCCTCCACTTCAATGCTCTAAATTAGCTGAGCCCGGGTAGAAGCCAAGGACTAATCATTTTCACTTTTGTTAGTTATAAACTTAATAATTTTCTGGCAACTATTATATACTCCATTTATTCCATGCCTTTAACCTGACATCTCACATTCTTAATCCAGAGTGATGATACCTTCTGCTTACTTTTTTTTTTTTTTGGTGACACCATTACACCTTTCAAAAATAGTTCTGTGTTGGTGTTGTTCTTATAGTGTTCACTGATCTCTGTGGGCAACAAAAAAATCCCTGCAAGTGCCAGACACTATTTCGAACTTTTTAACCCAATTTCAGGGACTGGGTTGAAACAGGCACAGAGCCCTACATTTGTTAAAAATCCAAACCAAAGCTCCCTTGGCAGTAATTCTGCCTGATCTTTCCTTGAAAGGACTAAATGATCCCAAAGCATATAAATAAATTACTTGGTACTACAAAGTCAAGTGAAAAAAATGGAATAAAATTCCATGCCCTAATTTCTATTGTCAATTTATCTGTGTCCATGTGGATTCCTATATAATGTTTCTAATTGAGCCTTACAAATTATCTCTCTCCCTGGCCCAAGGTAAGAAACTAAGAATGCTGACTTTATTTATTTACTACTCCTCAGAAGAATAGGAAGTAATGAAAATGTTTACCAGTTGATTTCTCTCAATAGAGATCACACTAAGCTCATATTTTCTCCTCACATAAAACCTGGTCTTTTAATTATGTTTCCAATTAGCTTGTACCACCACTTTTCATACAGAACTATTCATTCATTCATTCATTCATTCATTCATTCATTCATTCATGGAACATTTATTTGGTGTTTACTATAAACCAGGCACAGTGGGATAGAAAAACAAATAAGGAAACAGTCTGCCCTTACCGTAGGAGTTTACATTCTTTGGGGAGGAGGAAGTGATGAGTAGGAACAAATACACAGATAAGTAAGTACAAAGCTCAGGGTCCTCCAACAGTCTTAGTGCAGTTTTCAGATTTAATAGCTTAAAATAGTGTAGCTTAAAATTGCACTAAGACCTTTAGGGCACCCTTTATATACAAAGTGATTTCTGTGTGCAAGAGGGCTCAAGCATCTAGAGCAGGGGTGGAGAACCTGCAGCCAAAGTTTAGTTTCAGTCAAAGGGCTGCACTTGAGGACCTAGAGGGCCACATGTGGCTTCCAGGCCACAAGTTTCCCACCCCTGCTCTAGAGGAATCAAGAAAGGCCACTTGTGGGAACTGCCTATTTGTAGCTAGGCAGTAAGGTAGGGATGCAACAATGGAATGTAAGTGAGGGGAGAGTATGTTCTGGGTATGGGGGAACAGCTTACAAGAGATGGAAAATGGATGCCACGTATGGAGAACAGAAAACAAGCCAGTTTGACTTGAAAATAGAGTGTACGATGAAGGGTAATGTGCAAAAATCCTGGAAAGGTAGGCTCAAGCCAAGGCTTTAAATGCCAAATAGTTTATATTTGCTCCTAGGGAAACTTAACTAAATAGGGGAGAGACATAGTTGACCTGCCAGATTCTAGTCTGAGGAATTACAAAATAATCTTACATAGTTGTTTTCTTGGGTAGAGTTTGGTCTCCAAATTGTCAAGTCATATAATGTATCTCAGAATCATAACTAGGACTTGGCAACATGGGTCTTGTCTCCAATATAACTGAACCCACCCTTCACCCATTATAGTCCAATACTCCCCCATTCTGCCCCCTAGCCATTACTATACAATCTCCCAACCCACTATGCTACCCTCTTTTTGGGATAACTGTCAACTCCTCAGGGCAGTTATAACCAGACACCCATAGCGGCAGTTACACAGAAGCCTTTGGGAAAATTATACCCACACCCAGCACAGCCAATCCCTGCCTTTTGATTTACCTGGTGGCTGTGGTGGGTTCCCCTTGGAGGGTGGTCTCTGCACTTTGAGACAAAGATTGGGGGATAACAATCCCCATTCCTCACCTTTTCATTTTGGGTAGGACAAAGTGAGTCACACAGTAGTACATGTGTAAAATGTATATGTAAAGGGGGTGTAGTCAATAAATACCCAGTCCTGGGGAAAAGCACAAGCTGCTCTCTCTGCCTGGTACCAATTCATGTTGGGGAACCTGCTTCTCAAACACGGGCTTGCTTAGAAGCCATGTGTTCATGAGCCATTATGGTTGTGAGAAAAGGCATATCTCCTCCTCCTCCCCAACTCCTTGGACCTTTGGAGCTCAGAGAATCATTGTTATACCTTGCAACCAGCAGAAAGAGAAGAGAGATTTGGCATGTTGGTGCTTTTTTGTATACAGTAGCCAATTAAAAGGTATTCCAGCATCACATAGTAAATAAAATAGAAATAATCACAGAATGCCTGTACATGCTGTAATGTGGAAGGCAGGACCCTATTCAGCTTTTCAAGAAATAGACTCCTCAAGCATTCACCTGGACTGCTACTAGGTAGGGCAGACCATGTATGATATGATATGAAGAGCCTGGCCCCTCCTTTTCAAATCATCACAGCCATTCAGAAGCAGAGTAACAGCAATTTTATGACAATGATCAGTTGTGAAAGATTTAGATATTCTTATCAATACAACAATCCAAGACAATTCCAAAGGACTCGGGATATGAAATGCTATCTGTCTCCAGAGAGAGAACTGATGAACTCTGGGTGTAGATTGAAGCACACTTTTCTCACTTTCTTTATTTTTCTTGCTTTTGGTAACATGTCTAGTATGGAAATATTTTGCATGACTTCACAAGTATAAAGGGTTTCATATTGCTTGCCTTCTCAATGAGTGGGGGAGGGATTGAGGAAAAGAGAGAATTTGGAACTCAACATTTAAAAAATTAATGTTCATTTGATCCCCACAACAATCCTGCAAGGTAGATGCTATTATTTTACAATTGAAGTAACTGAGGTAAAAGGAGGTTAAATAATTTGCCTATTGGACTTCAGAAAAAACCTGGAAAGACTTACCATGAACTGATGCTGAATGAAGTGAGTAAAACCAGGAAAACATTGTACACAGTAACAGTAACAGTGACATTGTACAATGACCAACTTTGATAGACTTAGTTCTTCTCAGCAATGCAACGATCTGAGACAATTCCAAAAGACTCATCCAGAGAAAGAACTATGGAGTCTGAATGCAGACCAAAGCATACCATTTTCTTTTTTTTTGTTTGTTTTGTTTCTTCTTTCTCATAGTTCCTCCCTTTGGTTCTAATTCTTCTTTACAACATGACTATTATGGAAATATGTTTAATATGATTGTATGTATATCACCTATATCAGCTTGCATACCATTTTGGGAAAGGGAAGGGAAAGGAGGGGGAAATTTTAGAACCCAAAATTTTATAGAAGTGAATGCTTAAAATGAAAAATAAATAAATAATTAAAGAAATTGTTTGTCCAGGGTCATATAGGTAGAAAGCATCTGAGGCTGGATTTGAATTCAGAACTTTCCAACATCAGGCCCATTGCTCTATCCACTGCACCATCCAACTAACAATTTGAGAATTGATGCCAAGCAAGCTATATCAGACTATTTGCATGAAATACTGGGTGGTCTAAACAAATAAAGAACTGAAGTGAGATAAGTTTGTTTCTTTTATTGCCAACTGGCCAGTGTGCCTTTGATTAATCTTCTTGTGCCAATTAGCCATTTGGGCTAATCTTAAATCAGTTATACTATTATCTTTACTCATAACTGGTTACTTCTGAGGCCAAAGGAAACTTTTATTTAAAGTTGGTTAGTGGGGGTATTCCCCACGTGCACAACTCTAAGAAGAACTGAGGCTAGAAGAGAGGTATGCTCTGCTAACTCCAACATTCATAGCCCTCATGAGGCCAGGACAGGGCTTTGTTCTAGATGACCCCTGAGACCCCTTCCAGCTCTAAATCTGTGACCATATGTCCAAAACCAAACTCAGTTTTTTACCCACATTTTTTCTTCCTAATTTCTGTTTTCCTGATAAATGGCACCACCAGTCACTCAGGTGGAACCACTCAGGTTCACCCTTACCTCCTTAAGGCTCCTCCCCTAAACCGTTTAGGTGCTAAGTCCTCTTAATTCCTCATCAGATTCTACTTCCCTAACTTGTTTTGCATCTGTTCCCTCGATTCAGTAAACATTTATTGAGCACTTATTAGAGGCAGATAGGTGGAGCAGTGGAGAGAGTTCTTGGCCTGAAGTCAGAAAAACTTGAGTTCAAATCACAGCCTCAGACATTTATCAATTGTATGATCCTGAGCAAGTCACTTAACTTCTGCCTGCCTCAGTTTCCTCAACTCCAAAATGGGTATAATAATATCACCTACCTGTCAGGGCTGTTGTGAAAATCAAATGAGATAACATTTGGAAAGTGCTTGGCATGGTGCCTGACACATAGGAAGCTCTATATAAATGTTTATTCCCTCTTTTCCTTTCAGCCCAACCACAACTACCACTTATATGTAAGGCACAGTGCAGTGCTATCCACTACAGGTGATAAAAAGCTAAATAGATCATGTATCCCAAGGACCTCTCTAGTTTAGATCATTTTCTTTCCATTTTACTCTTACTCTATAGCCTCCCCACCTCTAGTCTTTACCCACTCCAGTCAGTCCTACACTCTTATATGATGGTGGATCAATAATTGCATCAGTATGGGTCCTATCTTGCCTGATCACAAACCTTGACACCTTCCCATCCCATGTATTTTTTGTCCATGTCTTTTCATAAATGCTTCTTAATGGAGACAACCTATCTCCTCACTTGTATCTTTTACATAAATTCTCCTATGAAAGTCACTCTTAGTCACAAGCTGTAGCCTGCTTACAGTGACCATGCTTCTTCCCATTGCACACTGGGTAATTTGTGATTTTGATGCTTCTTCTGAGATTGTGGCATATTAGGATTTGTAGCTGCCATTGTCTGTTGGGTTATTTGTGTTTTGATTCCTCTTTGGAGATTGTGCATCAATGAAGGAAATGGTGGTGTTAAAAGAAAGGGGCATCTGCAACAATGAGCAGTTTGAGACCTAAGTGCTCCTGCCAAATTAATCTTCCTAGAGCCTCAAAACACAGTTTCAATTATGTCACTCCCCTACTCAAAGGCTTTCAATGGGTCCCCACTGTCTACCAAATAAAGTCCTAACTACTGGGACTGGTATTCAAACCCCTCCACAATATGGCCTTGACCTAATTTTCTAGCTTTCTCTCCCACTGTTTCTGTACATGCACTTTACTCTCCAATCAAAATGCCACCCCCACCTCCAGTACTTACCACTGAGCCTTGCACATAGTAGGCATTGACCCATATTGATATTGACCCATTACTTAATTAATCTTTGTGGATTCTAATTGAGTTGTTCACATATCTAATTCAGTTCAATTTCTTTTAAAAACACATTTACCAATAACCCTGTTTCATAAACATATGTTAGACTAAATACACTGTTCAATGGTACAAGTTTTGGGCCTCAGAATTAAAATTTTGGAAAGAGCTTGATTATCTTTGCTTAATTGCAAAATTAAAACTCTCCAGAAAACAAAACCTTCTTTTCTTTTCTGCTTCCCTCTGCAATTTTAATAAATTTAAAGAATTTTAATGAATAATCTAAATCTCATATTGATATCCATAAAACATTAAATGATTTGAAAGACCTCCCTCTAGTCCACTGGCAAAATCTTCTATGGAAAATATATTTATTTGAACCATTTTACAATCTAATATTTTGTTTTTTCCCAACTACACGTAAAAACAATTTTTAACATCGATTTTTTTAAATTTTGAATTCCAAATTCTCTTCCTCACTCTCTCCCCTCACCCCTCATTGAGAAGGCAAGCAATTTGACATAGGTTATACATGTGTAGTCATGTAAAGTGCATTTCCATATTGGTCACAATTAACAAGCACTCATTAATCACCTACTATATGCCAAATACTTTACTATGTGTCAGGAATACAATGTCAAAATTGAAATAATCTCTGCCTTCAAGGGACTTATATCAGGAGATCATTATAGGTAGAAATCACTGCCCAATAGATGGCATGTTCCTAAAAGTTGTTCAGTCATAGCAAAGTGTTTTAAAGGTTCCAGATTATCTTCACAAACATTCATGCTTTTAAAAAAAATTTTTGTATCACCTTTGGGTTTTTTTGTTGTTTGTTTGTTTTTGGAGGGGAGAAGGCAAGGCAATTGGGGGTAAGTGACTTGCCCAAGGTCACACAGCTAGTAATTGTGTCAAGTGTCTGAGACTGGATTTGAACTCAGGTCCTCCTGACTCCAGGGCCAGTGCTCTATTCACTGAATCACCTAGCTGCCCCTCAGCTTTGGTCTTTATAGCAGTCATTTCCAGAAATGCTTGTTGATTGACTGGTTTTTTAATATGGTCTCAGCATCCGCTTGTTCGACTGTTCTATCACATTCATAAATCACATTGAATTTATAACCCACCAAACTCCTCACAGGAAAACTTGTCTAAGATGTATGTACCTTTGAAGTTCATTGTTTTTTAACTTCATGTAGAATTATACATTCATACCTATTAAATCTTATTTTATTAGAGTAGTTCTATTGTTATAGGCTCAAGAACTTTTCAGACTCCCCTTCTGTCATTCAAAACATTACCTGTCATTCCCTGAAAAATTGAAGTTGCCTCCATCCAAGTCACTCTTAAAAATATTAAATAGCACAGAAACTGTGGTAGCCCCTGGGAAACCTACTGGATCTCTCCTTCTAAGATGATATTGGCCCATTAATAACTATATTTGGGGTCTGGTCATTCAGCCTGTTCCAAATCCACCTAACTTCAGCTTCTTTCCTTTTCCTTAATGAGGAAAATATAAGTTCTCAATGATATATTTTACATTACGTCTACTCTGCAAAAAGTCAAACATAGTAATCTAGTACTTCCTGTCATATTAGACCTTCCTGTCATCTATTTTTTACCTTTCCATCTTGTCTACTTGACTTTTATAGGTGAAGAAACTAAGTTTAAAATCAACTAATTCAATTATTCTCAGTATCTCCTTCCCCCTACCCCCACCCCCACCCTGCCTCCAAACTCACCTAACTTCAGCTTATTTGGCTCTTCAACCTTGGCTCTCAAGGTTGTCATGAGAGACTGTATCATTACCAAAAATGTTTCAGAACAACACTGTGATTTGATAGAGCAGATACTGTTAGCCGCATTTAATAGATGAAGAAGCTGGAAGGTCAGAAGGGAATTGACATGATTCTACCTATTCTACTTGGTCCCAGAAGACCCCAGCAAGCAGTACTATGCCCAGTGGGTGGAAGTCACAGGGAGGTCAATTTCATCATCAGGAAGATTTAGTAGCAGTAGCACGATATGTTGCCTCTGTCAGTGAAGGGTTTGAAGGTTAATAACCTGTCAAGGATATTGGAGAGGTGATATATGCTTCAGATCGGGGATGGACTAGGTGACCCTTGAGGTCTTTTCTCTCAGTGTCTGGTTTGCTGTCATGACCCATATCACACAACTAGCAAGTGCCAAAAGTGGAATTCGAAACTAAATCTCCTGACTTTTACTACAATGCTCTTTCCATTACATAACCTTTCTTTCTAATACACCACAGGTGCTTCCCAAAGAAACTCTGATTATTGGGACAATAATCTATTGCAACGTTTCTTACTATTCTATTTCATTAAGTGACTTTGCTTTGAATTAATTATATTCCCTGCTACAAAAACCAAACCCATTGGTGGGGCATGCATATTATCATTTTGCATACACGTGGACTCTCAGAGTTCCTTGAAACTGAGCTAGATTTCCTGGGACTGCCACGTATGAGAGAAGAGAGTTCTGAGTACTACAGTGCTGACTCCAGGGAGCTATTCTGTGACTATTCTCTTTCACACACTCCATGTGTGTGAAAGTTAAACTAGTTCCCCAAATTCATCTTTCTACTTCCCATCTCCTTGCCTTTTCACAAGCAGTCACCAATGCCTGGAATGCATTTCCTCTTCACCTTTGCTTTATGAAATCTCTGGGCTCCCTCATGGAGAAAAAGGAGGCCATATAAAACTGAAGGAGAAAGGAAAGAAAGGGAAGCAGCATTTATTAAGCACTTGAGGGTGACTTTGAACTCTTTTTCTTGGTTTCATGGGTTCTTATGGCAAAACAGTTCATCCTCTAAAGGCAGCCCTATTTGTGATGAACCTTTCCATACTTAGCCAGGTTAGCCTAATAGAAATATCTCTATAAATATTTAGGGAGAAAAAATGTTCCTAAAATACTGATTCTGAGGGGCGTCTAGGTGGAGCAGTGAACAGAGAGCACCAGCCCTGGAATCAGGAGTCAGGAGGACCTGAGTTCAAATTTGGTCTCAGACATTTGACACACTTACTAGATGTGTGACCTTGGGCAAATCACTTAACCCCAGTTGCCCTGTGTTTCCCCTCCACTTCCAAAAAGCAAAAAAAAAAATATTGATTCTATTATATCCCTTCCCTACTTAAGAAGTTATGATAGCACCAAAAGTGCCTGGTAAATCAAATCCAGTTTTTAAATTGTTCACTGTATCCATTGCTGTGTTAATCTTAGGTGAGTGTACCTATTTATGGAGGGGTAGGGGAGATGCTGAGAATAATTGAATTGGTTGATTTTTAACTTAGTTTCTTTACCTATAAAACAAGGGGGTTGTTTTAGCTGAGTGGTTCTCAAATTTTTTGGTCTAAGGACCCTTTTACATTCTTAAAAATTATTGAGGGCACCCCCAAAGCTTTTGCTTATTTCAGTTATATATTTATCAGTATTTACTATATTAGAAATTAAAACATCTTAGTATTATTATGAAAATCGTTTTGACCTTCTGGACCCCTAGGGGTCCCTGGACCACACTTTGAGAACCATTAGTCCAGATAATCTCTAATGTCCTTCCTATATCTAAAATCTCATGATCCCTTATAACTGAATTTGCTATTTTGTCCTAACTGAATAGTTTACGATTTGATTTATAGTCCCTGTCTGGGCTGGAGGTAGATAATGTACTAGATAGTGGCTTAGGCCAAATACTTTACCAGTGCTAAAACCAAGTAATGGTATGATTTCAGAGTTGAGTGGGATATTACATTCACATTATCTCCCCCCTTCCCCACCTTGAATTATTATTCTCCTTTGTTTATCTACATCCTCCTCACCCTTAAAGTCCCAGCTCAAATCCTACTGTCAATGTGAACACCAGATTTCAGTCCAGAGTGGGCTTTGTACACTCCTATTGCTCTTATTTTGGACAATACTTAACTGTTCTGGCAGAGTCAAGATGGCGGCGTAGAAGCAGGACCTCCCCGCAGCTCCGGCTTCCACCTTCCCCAATCCATGTAAAAAGAGGACTCTAAACAAACTTTGGAGCTGCAGAACCCACAGAATGACACAGAGAAGCTAACCTCCCACTGAGGACACCCTGGCAGGCCTGCACCAAACAGCCAGCACAGTGCTCTGGGAGCCCAAGCCCAGCCCCACGCCAAGCCCCAGGGCAGGCCTGACCAGCCACTGGCTGGAGAGACTCCAGATCAGCAGCAGCTGTAGCCATTTCCAGATATATCAACACATAAATGCAAAGGACAAAGTGAGAGGTCAGTGCAGTCTGGTCTCTGGGATCCAGTAAGTGGGAGTGCATTGGCTTTTGCACCCCCGGGGCAAGAAGCCACTGAGATGCCCAGCACAGCCAGCCAGCGCTGCGTGGCAGCTTCAGCTCCTGGCCTGCAGAGTGTAGGGTGACCAAGCACCAGTTTGAGGGGTAATCACTCTTGCTTTAACCTGCTTGGATCTGGATTGCAGTCTAGGGTGGAGGTTCTGGGGTGTGTGTCCAGCTTGCCAGAGTGTGTGGAGACCACAGAGAGGGCACCCATCTAATACCTCCGGCAGCTGAGAAAACCCCAGCGTTTGGGACGAAAGCTCCCCTGTCTGGTGGCAGAGTCCTACTGTGGCAAAAAGCCCAGGGGTCAAGTGACTGAGGGGCAACATAACCAGGCAAAGGAAACAAAGCAGACAGAAGATCCCAACATTAGACTCCTGTTTTGGGGACAAAAAGGAGCAAAGCATGGAACAGGAGGAAGACAATGAAGTCAGAACTCCCGCACCAAAAGCTCCAAAGGAAAGTACGAGCTGGTTACAGGCCATAGAGGACCTTAAAAAGCAGATAAGAGAAGTGGAGGAAAAATTGGGAAGAGAAGTGGAGGAAAAATTGGGAAGTGAAATGAGAACGATGCAAGAAAATTACAAAATGAGAGTCAACAGCCTGACTGAGGAAAATACCTTAAAAAATAGACTAACTCAAATGGCAAAAGAGGCTCAAAAAGGCAATGAGGAGAAGAATGCCTTAAAAAGCCAAATTTGCCAGATGGAAAAAGAATCTCAAAAGCTCAACAAGGAGAATCATTGCTTCAGAATTACACTGAAGCAAATGGAAGCTAATGTTTTTATGAGAAATCAAGATGCTGTTAAACAGATCCAAACAAATGAAAGAATAGAAGGTAAGGTGAAATATCTCATGGGGAAAACCACTGACCTGGAAAATAGATCCAGGAGAGATAATTTAAAAATTATTGGACTATCTGAAAGCCATGATCAAAGTAAGAACCTAGAAATCATCCTCCAGGAAGTTCTCAAAGAAAACTGCCCTGATGTTTTAGAACCAGAGGGCGAAATAGAGGTTGAAAGAATCCACCAATCACCTCCTGAAAAAGATCCCCAAAAGAAAATTCCTAGGAATATTATAGCCAGGTTCCAGAATTCCCAGATTAAGGAGAGAATATTACAAGCAGCCAGGAAGAAACAATTTGAATATTGTAGAAACACAATCAGGATAACTCAGTATCTGGCAGTTTCTACACTGAGGGATTGAAGGGCTTGGAATATGATATTCCGGAGGTAGCATGGCGAGTAAGAGCACCAGCTCCAGTGTTGGGATGACCTGGAGATCGAATCCCGGGCTCAGACGCTTGGCACCCACCCAAAAATACCTGGCCGTGTAACCTTGAGCAAGTTACTTAACCCTGATTGCTTATGAAAAATTAAAAAAAAAAACCAAGAGTCACCTACCCAGCAAAACTGAGTATCATGTTTCAAGGGGAAAATATGGTCATTCAGTGGAATAGAGGACTTTCAAGCATTCTTACTGAAAAAAAAAAAACCCGAGTTGAATAGAAAATTTGACATTCAGATACAAGAAGCAAGAGAAGCATGAGAAGGTAAACAGGGAAAAGAAATCATAAGGAACTTATCAAAGTTGAACTATTAACATTCCTACATGGAAAAACAATAATTGTAACTTATGAAACTTTTCTCAGTAGTTGAAGGCAATAGAAATACATATATGTCTATATATGAGGGTATATGGGCATATGAATACATATGTGAATGCGTGTATATATATATATATATATGTTTACAGATATACCTAGATAGAGGGCATAGGACCAATTTAACAGGAAGGGATGATACTTAAAAGGTGAAATTAAGAGGTGAGAGAGGAATACAATGAGAGGAGATGGGGAGAGACAGAATGGGGTAAACTATCTCATACAGAAGAGGCAAGGGGAAAAGGTTACAATGGAGGGGAAGAATAGGAAGGCAAAAGGGAATGGGTCAACCTTATTCCCATTGAATTTGGCTTGAGGAGGGAATGAAATACACACTAAATAGGGTATCTCACCCTCCAGGAGAGTAGGGGGGAAGGGGATGAGAGGGGGGATGATGGAAGGGAGGGCAGGCTAGGGGGGAGGGAAGTTGAAAGCACCCACTTTTGAAAAGGGACGGGATCAAAGCAGATAATAGAACAAGTGGGAGGTGGGATAGGAGGGAGGGAAATATAGTCAGTCTTTTACAATATATCTTCTATGTCATTGTTTTGCATTAGCCACACATGTACAACCTATACTGAACTGCTTATCTTCCCAGTAAGGGTGGGTGACAAGGGAGGAAGGGAATGAATCTGGAATTCAAAGTTTTGAAATCAAATATCCATATATAAATATATATATACTATTATTAATACTATTTTACATGTAATTGGGAAATAAGATATACAGGCACTGGGGCAGAGAGATCCACTGGAAAAGTCGAAAGGGGTATGGGAGAAAATATGGGAGAGAGCAGATTGGAGGAGGGGATATCCTGTGGGACTGCTATTTTGGGTCGGTGGGTAGGGGGAAAACGGGGGAAAATTTGTAACTCAAAATCTGGCAGAAATGAATGATGTAAATCAGAAGTTAATAAAGCTTTTGAAAAAAATACTTAACTGTTCTTTAATCATTTTACATATGTTAATTTTGTAATATTAACTGGATTAAACTCCTAGACAAGAAGGAACTTCTTTTGAGATCTCAATAGCACGTAGCACAGGACACTCACATCTTAGACCCTGAATCAATATTTATCTTATGGTCAGGGCTGAAAGGAACCTTAAAGTTCATCTATTCCCACCCCACTATTTTAAAGTTGAAGAAATTGAAGCCCAGAGAGATTCAGTGAGTAGACAAGGTCACACCAATTGCAAATGAGTTGAACTCAGGTCTCTGACATTAAATCTAATTTTATTTCTACTCTATCAGTTGCTGATTAATTTGTTGGCAATGACTGTAGATTATCAGAGGGTACAGAAGATTTCCTAAAGAATAAATAAATTAAGGGGCAGCTAGGTGATGCTGTGAATAGATCACCAGCCCTGGAATCAGGAGGGCCTGAGTTCAAATTTGGCCTCAGACACTTGACACTTACTACCTGTGTAACCCTGGATAAGTCACTTAACCCTGATAGATTTGCCAAAATAATAATTATAATTTTTTTAAAAGAGTAAATAAGTTATTAGCAAGAATTATACATTCCCATATGAGATGGATTTTATGTAACAAAAATAATCTCAAGTATTCTGCTAATAACCCTTCTGTTCCTAGTGGACAAAATCCTTAAAAAGAATCCTATATATAATAGCTCAAAGGGCCAGGAGCCATTCTCTCTATTTTGCTGAACAGTCTTATAAGCAACAGATATTTAGGTCTAAATTACCCATGACTTTTATTCTCTACGGTCTCCCACAAACCCCATTAAGATTCAATTCAATTATTTTTATTTGCTACATTTTGTTACATTTATGGTACATTTTGTTACTTTTTTGTTATATTTTAAATCCCAAACTGTCTTTTCTCTCTCCCCCTCTCTCTCCATCTCTAACTAGAAAAAGCTACCATTTGAGAGAGAGATGTATGTAAAACCATACTATGCATACTTCTTTCTTTGGAGGTAGATAGTATCTTCCTTAATAGGTCCTTTCTGGTTGATCAGAAAATTTGTAATGCTCAGAATAGCTTAGTCATTCACAGTTATTCTTCTAACAATATTGCTGCTACTGTATCCAATGTTCTCTGGGCTCTTCTCATTTCATGCTTCATTATTTCATGTCTTTCCATGTTTTTCTAAAATCAGTCTGCTCATCATTGCTTATAGCACAGTAGTATTCTATCAATTCATCTCTAAGAGTTTTTCAGATGAGTTTCATTTGTTAGGTCTTAACTGGTATATTCAAATGAGAGAGAAAGGCATAGAAAAATAGAGAGAGACAGACAGGGACAGAGACAGATATGAATCAGAGACAATAGAGAAAAAAAACAGTGAGAGTGTCTGTGTGTACTGGTGTTCAACAGAAGCTTTAGACATTTCCATTTAGACTTCTCTGTTTTTTCCTTTCTGGTGTCAGGAAGTGAAAGTCAGAGGGTTTCAGTAAAAGACACCCCATAAATATGCATACCATATTTTGTCTTGGTCAAACAAAACCCCTTAAATGGTTTGAAGCTCGGCTCCCATCAGTCAGTCATTCATCATCTCTTAGAAGATCTAAGTCACCAAACAATATAGCCCCAAAATAAAAACTACCCTGAGGTGTCAGGAAATCCAAAGGTGTGATCAGCTTTGAGGACAACAGCAAAGCAGAATGACTCCTCTTAGGAAAAGTGAAAGGACATGCAACACAAAAAAGCAAGAAAGTAAATTGATTTCAGAGGTTCATGGGTGAGGAAAAAAATGTGTAGGTTAGTTCCCATGTCTTTTCAAAGGGATCATGCATCACATTATCTCCCCACCACCCACAAATAAAAGAGAAGCAGTTAAGCACAAAGGAAAGAGTGCTAGACTTGCCATCATCAGGTCATAGTGCTAGGGGAAGAAGGGACCTTAGAGATTATCCAGTCCAACCCCCTCATTTTACAACAGAAATTGATCCAATGAAGTAACTTGCCCAGAGTCACACAGTCAGTAGGTGTCTGAGGCAGGATTAGAATACAGATCCTTCTAACTCCAAATCTAGAAGCCTTATCCACTTTGCCATACAAAAGTTGTTCAGTCATTTCAGTCGTGTCTGACTCTTTGTGACCCCATTTAGGGTTTTCTTGGCAAAGATACTGGAGTGGTTTGCTATTTCCTTCTCCAGTATATTTTACACAAAAGAAAACTGAAGCCAACAGGGTTAAGTGACTTGCCCAAGGTCACACAGCTAATAAGTGTCTGAGACCAGATTTGAACTCAGGAAGTTGAGTCTCCCTGACTCTGGGCCTCACGTCCATTGTGCCACCTAGCTGTGGAGTAGAATTCACAACCCAGCCCTACTCTTATTACTGGCCTGAGCTCTGTCAAGTCTCTACTTTTCTGGGCCTCAGCTTTTTCACCTGTGAAATAAAGGTGGCTGGAGTAGATGACCTCTGAGGTCCCTTCTAATTTTAAATCCATGATCCTATAAAATGCCCCATAGCGCTCTCTCTCTCTGTATTCAATAGGCACATGTCCATGCCTGTTCACTGATATAAGGCTAAAAAAAAATGGTAATGCTGAAGAGTGTGAAGGCTCTGAGAGCCTTGTCCCTGAAAATATTCTGTACTCTTTCTATAGTAGTGATATATTTGAAAAATTTGGAGCAAACAGGTGGTCTTCATTTTTCCACAAAAGCCAAGACGCCAGAACTGAATAGCCAGAGGGTGCTTTGGGGCAGCTAGGTTTTGCTAGAGGATTGGATTTGGAGTCAAGAAAACTTGAGTTCGAATCCTTCCTCAGACACTTACTACTTGTGTAACTCTGGGCAAGTCATTTAACCTCTCTCAGCTTGTTTCTAAATATGTAAAATGGGGATGATAATAGCACCTACCTCCTGGGGTTGTTGTGAGGATCAAAGGAGATATGTGTAATGGGGAGGGGAGGCGCTGTGTGCTATGGCCATGTGTGTTGTCCATGTATACTATGTGTGTTCGTGTGGGTCTGTCTAGATATGATACTTATAGCTTGAGCCTGAGCCTTTAGTCCCCTGAACCAACCAAGTCTCCAGGATTGTCAATACCTTTTAAGAAAAAACTAAACCAATTTGAATAAGGTTCTTTCCACAGAAGTTTGTCAACTTGGTCAATTCCCATGGTAAAATAAGGTTCCTCATAGAACCCAGAGTCCCATGGCTTTGCTCATGAAGAAAACTGAAGTACTGAGATGTAAAACGATTTCTCCAAGGTCAACTATAGCAAGTTAGTGGTATGACTATGACCAGAATCTATGTCAAAAGATCACTGCTTCATTGACAAGAGAGAAAAGGGTAGACGAAAGGTGACAATCTGAAGAGGCGATTTCCAGTGAAAACAATTGATGTTTTATTTACAGCTGTGTCACAAAGCACAAAAGTCTGTAGCCATCTCCCTCTCTGTATTCATTTATAAAATGTCTGTATAGAAAGAAAAACATTGTTTATCAATCAGACTTGGCATGGTGTAAATTGTTCTCCAAAGCTTCATCCAGAGCTCTCATATACCTTTATGCTAAAAAGTACCAGGTCTCTGGCCAAGTCATTTTTATTTACGTTTCCTATGAGAAAAAGTTCCCTACACAGAGAAGAGAGAAGGCTTCCATATCCCTAAAGTGGGGTACTTCATTGCCTCCTTCTCCTTCCTAGAAAGAAAGATCTCTGGGGGCTCAGGGTCATACAAGGAAGGGGAGGTGGGCATACAGTCATCCAAGGATTGGGGAAAATCCCTCTGTTATGGCTCCCCTTGATTCCCTCTCCCCACATCTTAGAGAGTCTTTGTGGGCGGGGGGTGGGGGAGAAAGGGGAAAGGAAGCAGTTACTGTAAGAGAAAAGAATCATAGCTTGAGAGCTAAAAAGGACTTAGAAGTCATCATGTCCACTCCTTCATTTTACATATAAGGAAACCAAGACACAGAAGAGGTTAAGTGACTTGCCCAGGGTCACACAATTAGTAAATTTTTGAGGCAGGATTCAAATCCAGGTCTTCTTGATTCTAAGTCCAACCCTATCTCCTACATTAAATAAAAGTATAGAAGGAGGGGGATATGTGGGATAGGAAGAAAGAAGAGAAGCATTGTGACAAAGTAATGAACGTATTCCCACTCAGGTACCTAGAAACTAGAAGTGCCCTGGTCTCTTCTTCCCACCTCCTGACACCATGGCAGGGTGAGGTGCCACCTCTAGAACACAGGATCAATTGACCAGACCCTACAAACTGCATATTGCTGCTTGGGAGCCTGGGAAAACTCTACTAAAGCATCAAGGATTACATCTTTTCTTCCAAAACCTGTAGATGGATAATCACCAATTTGTTCCTAAAAGGCAAAGAAAAGTGATTTTTGTTTCTTGTTTTTTCTGATTGTGGAGAGGAGGGGCAGAAGTGAAAATCTGATGGGCCCTCCAAGTTTTTCCAGCCTCCTCCCTTCTTTCCCCAAATCCATTTATGCAAGAAACGAGAAGCTTTGTTTATGCCAGTTTCTCCTTGTAGCTGCTGTCCTTCTTTAGCATGGGCCATTTATTTTGGTCTCCCCTGTTTCTTCACGCTATCTCCCAGTTGCTTTCGGGTGATTCCAGTTATGATGTTATGGTGACTGGTGCTGCTATCTGCAGACCCTGGTTTGGGGGAAAGAAGTTTTATTCTTTCTCAGATTCTGCCTCGTTCTCTTTTCACAACTCTTCCTGCAGCTGGCAGAATACTGCAGCTGCATTTCCAAAATAATATACCAAGTCCATACCTAGGAGGGTGTATGGCACATAGTAGGACCTTATTAAATGCTTGTTGAATCGTATACTGACTACTGAGACTCAAGACCAAAGCCCTAGGGCAATCAGCAAGCCTTGCCCTAGCTGCACCCAGTAACCACACTCAATTCAGCCAAACTCCCATCTCCAAACCCTGTTGCCTTTTCTTCTCTTATGTTATATGCCAAGAGAAGTTGTTATGCCTACAGATGCAAGATGTTTCTATGACTAGAAGGAAATCCTTTTTTGGGACATGAAACATTTGAGACATCATGTACCTGTCCCCCTACCCTTCTCCTATTAGAGTGGATCAGCCTGAAACTATAATAGGAGAGAAAGAAGGAAAAAAGCACTGACCTTTGACCTGTCCTCGATTCTGTCCTGGGTTGCATTGCCAGATGGCACTGGGAAAAGTGAAGGTGATTTCAGGTATCTGCAGGGTGTTTTCATCTTAACATTAAAAAGTAAAAACAAGATATTTTTAATTTTTACATTTAAAAAACAAGTGAATATAGGAGCTAATATTGAACAAAGGATGAGTGAAAGCTAAGGTTGCAAGTTTGCCGTCCATATTCCTCTTTTGTATCTTTCCCTTGATGTGGTTCTCTAGTCATCTAAACCCTGCCCCAACCCCTGGTTCTTTATTTCACTTTCTTTCCTTTTTAGTTTGTTTATGTTTCTCTCTCTTAATCTCTCTCTTCTCATTCTACCTCCCCCCCTTTTTTTTCTTTGAAATTTCCTTTTTTATTTTGAGAATATTTTCCCTATCTTACCCATGACCACTCACTGGTCCTATTGAACTTCTGATCAGTTCTGGAACTCTGACCTGGTCTGTTTCCAAGTTTTGTTAGTTCAATCTACCTTAGGCAGCCTACGTAGCCCTACCTACCTGGGGTTTATCATATTGGTGCAAGACTGGGTTCAGACACCCTTATCAGCTTTAGCCCTCTGTGGCTCAAGTGGTCCACCAATCTCAGCCTCCCTCAACAGCAGAGATTACAAGGCATTGACCACCACACCCAACTTCCTCATTTCCAATATCACATGATTTTATATTTAGAGCTGGAAGGGACATTTAGAGACCATTAAGTCTAGTCTTATCATTTAACATATGAGAAAACTGAGACAGAGAGGTCAAGGGACTTGTCTAGGATCACACAGCATATAAGATTCTGAGTCAGGATTTGAATCCAGGTCTTTCTGACTCCAAGTCCAGCATTCTATCCACTACTCCAAGAATTTCTCTTGCTTTGTTTCTCTTTCTTCTTTTGCTCAATATTAAATTGAAGAAACCTTAAAATATGTTACTTATTTATAGTTTAATTATAAAATAAGGTGAGTTTAGCCTTTCTGTGTTTTTCTTATAAAAAAAAGTAAATTAATGAAAAAGAATATGGTGTAGTGCTGATAATGGCTTATATTGACACAGTGTTTTGGCTTACAACATATCTTCTTAAACAACTTTGCAAGGTGACTAGTGCAACTAATTTTACAGAGAAGGGAACTGAGGACAAAACAGATTAAGTGACTTACCCTGGATCCAACATCTAGTAAATATCAGAGCAGAGACTCAAACACCAGTCTGAAGATTCCAAGTCCAATTCTCTTTCTCTTATTCCACAATACCAATCCAAAAAGCATGGAGTCAAGAATCCTGGGAATGATCCCCAGTTCTACTGCTAAATCACTGTGTCAACTTCTGTAAGTTACATCACTTTTCTGTTCTCAGTTTTCTCAACTATAAAAGGAGATTGGACTCAGTGATCCCTAAAGTCCCTTCCTGTTCAAAAAATCCTTTGATTCTAAGTTTTGTTTTTTGTTTTTGTTTTTTACTTTTCTGTGACTCATAATAGACAAAAGAACTTCCTTCCCCTAGTACCGTCTCCCTCTATTCAGACTGAGAAGTGTCTATTACTTTCATGGAAGCCTACTAATTCAGCAAAATAAACTTTCTTCTAACAACAGCTAGAGAGTTAGCACTGTGGAGGGTTGTCCCATAATTTAATAAAGATGATGAAAAGAAGAAAGGTGGTGGCAACTGTGTCCCATTGTTGTCCTGATTTCTGTAGGGGTCAAACGTCTACATAAATGGGAAGAAATTGAGGAGAAGTAACCAATGACTTCCCAAAGTGACATATACAGGGGAACGAAGTAAGAGCAATTCAGTTTGCTTAAGCTATGAAACAGCAATCACATTGCTACTAAAGTCCTTTATAGCTAGCAATCCCCATGTGAAAGGTTTTAGGTCCCATGACCAACCCCCTGAGGATATCAATCCTCAAGAAACATTGTTAGCTCATGACACTATGGTTCCCAAGAAAGGACTGTTTTCAGCATCAAGTGGTACAAATCTAGTTCTGAGAAAAGAGACATCCATTACTCTCTTGCAGACTCAGTCTGTTATCTCATTCCTGCAAGAAAATGTAAACTTATTCTTTTTTAAAAGACAGAAATACGCACCCTCAGGCTTGTTCTGAAAAAAAGTAATGCTTATAACTCAGAAATTTCCATTTTAGGTTGTAATTCTCCTAGAGTCCTATGACACCCATTCCAGCTAAAATTACTCTATGGATAATAACCCTGCAGGGACCTTTATTCTCTTTAAGTGTTATGAGGAAGCCTTCAATTTGTAGCCAATGTTCATCACAGAATTAAGAACTACCTTTCTAATACTATACCTGTATGGTGATTGGTAGGGAATTTGGTCTTGGTGGCCACAGGAACTGCCGGGAACAGGGTCTTAGTGGCCTTAGAATGTTGTATGGGGTGGCTTTGGGGTGACTGATTTTCAGAAGGATGGTCTATCATGGGAATTGGGAGCTTCTCAGTTCCCTAAATGAAAAGAAGAAAGAAAGAAAATACAATGAAGGTTCTGAACAGCTCATGGAGACATAGGCTATTTACTGGGTTTGTTTGTTTTTGGGTTTTTTTTTTTTTGCTTTTTGGAGGGTGGAAGGCAGAGCAATTGGGGTTAAATGACTTGCCCAAGGTCACATGGCTAGTTTTGTGTTAAGTGTCTGAGGCTGGATTTGAACTCAGGTCCTCCTGACTCCAGGGCTGATACTCTATGCACTGTACACCTAGCCACTCCTATTTACTGTTTTTTTTTTAACCTTGGGGCAGATAATTCCCCTCTGTTGGTCTCAACTTTCTCCTGAAAAAGTTAATGGTAGGTGGTGGAAATAGGGAACCGTTGGCCTAAATAATCTCTAAGGTCCCTGCCAGATCTGTTCTATGATCCTTTGGTGAAGTCCTTCAATAGTTAGGTAGTCCCAAACTCAAATCATATTGAAAGATATTTTTCTCTCTTCCAGATGATAACATCTCATTTGCCCTTTGATTTAGTCTTCCTCACAAAGGAACAATTTTCAAGTGAATAAGTCAGGCCAACAAGCATTTATTAAGCACCTACCATTTGCCAGGCATTGTGCTAAGCTCTGGGGACACAAAGAATGGCAAACATCTGATCTCCACCCTCAGAGAGCTCCCAACTGAATGGGGGAGGCAACATGCAAAAAGTATGTACAAATAAGATATATACAACATAAATTCGAGATCACAGAGGGAAGGCATGAACATAAAAGGGATGGGAAAGACTTCTTAAAGATGGTGAGATTCTAGTTGAGACTTGAAGAAAGCCAGGGCAGCCAGGAGGAGAAGATGAGGAAGAATATTCCAGGCATGTCCAGGGGACAGCCAGTGAAAATGCCCAATCAGGAGATGGAGTGTCCTGTTTGAGGAACATCAAGGAGGCCAGCATCACTAGACTTCAGAGTCTGTTGAGGGGAGTAAGAAATAAGAAGACTGGAAAGGTAGGAAGGGACCTGGTTGTAAAAGACTCAGAAAAGTCAAACAGAGGATTGTATATTTGATCTTCTAAGCTAACTATGGTCTCTATCTTTGGCATCAGTCCTAGAAAATGGTTCTTGAAATTTGGAAAACAACCAGTCCACTAATCTCTTTGTACAGTGAATATTTTTAAATCTGCTATTATTTATACTCAGCTGTCCACACTCAGCGATTTGGCTTAATGATGGATAAGACTGGAAATGGAGCTTTCCAGAATGTGGGCCATCTGTTAATGCAACAAATATTTATTCAGCTCCTACATGTATAAGGCATTGGTGTAGGTTCTAGAAGAGATACCAAAATGAATAAGACCTGGCCTATGACTTGGAGAGTCTTACAATCTAGTAGGGAAAGAAAATAGGTAAACAAATCACCATAAAACCATAAAAATACCATATGAGACATTTGGAAAATGAGTAAGAACTGTGAGAGAATATAGAGGTAACAGCACGTAGCTACTTTGAGAATTCCTAAAAGGAACAGATCATTTCCAATGAAGGTGATTATGGAGCTTCATAGAGGAAGTGGCATTTCACAGGATCACTGGATTATAGGTTTAGATCTGGAAGTGATTTTCCTTGCACACTAATGTGACACTATCACTTCCCTACTCAACTGTGACTCCCTATTGCCTCTAGAATTAAAAACAAAAACAAAAAACTTAAAATTCTCCTGCTGAGCTTTTAAACTCCTTCACAACCTGACCCCAATTTATCTTTCCAGCCTCGCTGGACATTACTCCCCAACCATGTTGTGTTACCGGCCTGGCCAAACTAGCCTTGTCACTATTCCTCACAAAGGTCACATGTCCTGTCTCTATCTAAGCCTTTGCATTGGTCTATCACCCATGTCTGTAATGTACTCTATCCTACCTCTACCTCATAGAGCCCTCTCTTCTTTAAATGTTCAGTTCAAGGACCATCTTTTATACAAAGCCTTTCCTAAGCCTCCTAACTGCCAGTATCTTCCTTCCCAAGCTACCTATATTTAACTATTGTGTACTGTGTATATTTTCTTCACGTTTACTCTTTATACTATGGGTCAAGGACTTTTGACTTTGTTGGTGTAGGAACTCTCTCCACAAATGCAGACCCCAACCTTCTAACCTGTCTATGAGTTTTGGTCTCAAAGAATTGCCTTAGAGTCAAAAAGGCTAAGTAATCCACTCACGGAGGGTCAACTAATAAATGTCAGAGGTGGCATTTGAATCCAAGTCTTTACGACTCAAGTCCAACACTATCTACCATATCAGACCAATTTTACTATATGTGTAATGCTGGCTCAAAGGACCAATGGTATGGGACTCTCTCCTCATTGGTGGAGATCCATGCCCAGTAGCTTCATGAGGAGCAGTAGGGCAGAGTTGGCAAGATCAGGGAGAGAGGAGACATCCCTTTTAGGACTCTTGAGTCTCTTTGTGCTAGTCTTCTGGCATCGAGCTTCAAGTGAGAAGATGAACAATGACAACTTCACTTCAGGTCAATGAAGAGGAAAAAAAGACTGGGAAGAAGCCAACACATAGAACTTTGACCATGTCCCCATTCCTAGCTTGCTACCCTAGAGACTTCGGGGAACTTTCTATTTGGGTGAGATTTTGGACTCTCTTTTTTTGGTTGAGTTGAGTTACCTCACTCCCAATGGGAGAGCTCTTTTACTCTGTATTGTCTGTTTATATGTGTGTGTATGTATATGTATGTATATATTATAAAATTTATATTTATATGCTTTCCCTGATTTGTTGTGGTATCCATTTGAATAAATGTATTTCTTTGCTATTTGCTAAGTATGTTAACTGTTAATATTAGTGGGAATAGAGTCAAGCCTTGAATGTAAAGCTTGTGGTCTTTCTCCATTATGGAACAGAAAACAGTTTGGCTTGAATCTAAAATTCACTTCCCCTAGGCTAACAATATGTGAGTGTCTGTGTATACATATATATGCATATATGTGTGTGTGCATGTATATATACATGTATCTAAATATACATATATACACATAAGTATTTTAATAATATTCTATTTTTTCCAATTACATATAAAGACAAATTTTAACATTCTTTTTTTTTTACGTTTGAGTTACTGGGGGCGGCTAGATAGTGCAGTGAATAGAGCACCAGTCCTGGAGTCAGGAGGACCTGAATTCAAATCCAGCCTCAGACATTTAACACTTACTAGTTGTGTGACCCCAATTGCCCTGCCTTCCCCCCTCCAAAAAGCAAAAATAAATAAATAAATAAAATTTTGAGTTCAAAAATTTCTCCCTTAGGGGCAGCCAGGTGGCTCAGAGAGTAAGAGCACAGGCTCCAGCGTCGGGATGACCTGGGGATCGAATCCGGGCTCCAACACTTAGCTCCACACCCATAAATAACTGGCTGTGTAAACTTGAGCAAGTTACTTAACCCTGATTGCTCATAAATAAATTTAAAAAAAAATTTCTCCCTTTCTCCCTCACCTCCCCCCTCCCTAAAAGGGAACCTATTTGACATAGGTTATATATGTGCAATCATGTGAAACATATTTCCAAATTTAAACTAACAATATTTAAGGGAACAAAGAGATAAAATTCTAGACTGGTACTCCTTCTCTCTGCAGGGAGCTGAGTTGCTGACATCTGACACCCAACCTCCTGCTTCCCATCTGGGCAGGAATAAAAGTCTCCTTTGGAAAAGGGTAGGGGGAGGAGATATATCTGTTCTAGCCTTCCTCTAACATCTCTGACTTCTCACACATGACACCCCATGCTACATGTTGGAGGACAGACATGAACTAATTAGGATGTGTAACTGTAAGAATGCTTGTGAAGAAAAATCCTACAGGATTTAAAGTTGAGAGATGGGAAGATATGAGTCAAAAATATCCAAGTTCTTGTGTTTTGCAGATTGGGAGAACAAGAGCACCATTGATAGAAATAAAGGTGTCTGGTTAGGGGGAGGAACATTGATGAGTTTGGTTCGGGAAACATTGAGTTTGAGAAGACAAAACACGTATAGCTGAAAATGAAGATTTGGAGCCCAGAGGAAAGATCAGTCCTAGAAGTATAGATCTTGGGATCTATGTATAGATCTACGGGAGTTACATATCTAGAAACATGGTTGAAACCAGGGGAGTGGATGAGATCTCTGAAGGAAAGAGTATAGATAAATAAGAGCAAACAGAAGAGAAGAGAACTTTAGGGAAGGCCCATCTTTCAGGGTGGAAGAATGAGAAGATCAGCAAAAAGAGATTTTTGGATTTTGTCTACTGTATTAGGGAGAAAAGAATTTACCTTTTTCGGTTTGGGGGCAGCTAAGTAGTACAGTGGATCAAGCACTGAGCCTGAAGTCAGGAAGATCTGGGTTCATATTTGGCCTCAGACGCTAGCTGTGTGACCCTGGGCAAGACATTTTACCTTGTTTGCCTCAGTTTCCTTATCTGTGAAATGAGCTGGAGAAGGAAATGGCAAACCCTCTCTAGTATCTCTGCCAAGAAAACCCCAAATAGGGTCATTTAAGAATTGCATAAAACTGAAACAGATGAAACTTAGTATCCAAGCTGTAGATCAATGACATTTCTTATGGACATCTTGGTGAAGTGTAAAAATGCTAGACTTGGAGTCTGGAAGACCATGTTCAGTTCCCATCTCTTTTTTTTAAAGGCATTTTCTTTTTTTTGCTTTTTAGAAGGCAATTGGGGTTAAGTGACTTGCCCAAGGTCACACAGCTAGTTTTTGTGTTAAGTGTCTCAGGCCGGATTTGAACTCAGGACCTCCTGACTCCAGGTGCTATATTCACTGCACCACCTAGTCTCCCCAAGTTCCCATCTTTAATATGTCATTGAGGTGTGACCATAGACAAGGCACCAGGTCTCAGTTTTCTTATCTCTAACTAAGGATGATAATGCCAGCACAAGATTTATAGATTAAAAGCTGAAAGAAACCTTAGAGGTCATGTATTCCAACCTCCTCATTTTACATGTAATACCGCCTTGGAGGCACAAAGAGCCAGACTGGATCACAGATCATATCTATTTTTGCCAACCACAAGCCCTATCTCGGTATTTACACAGCTCGGTATTTACATTTAAATCCTACCTGTCTACAAATGAGAAAACTGACACTTAGATTAAGTGACTTGTGCATATATTCACACAGCAGCAGATCCAGATTTGAATCAAGGTTAATGGCTCCAAAATTCAGTGTTCTTTAAGAAGACAAAAGGCTTTCAAATCATCTCATATCAAGATTTACTAAATTTTAGTCAGCATGAATCAGCTCTATCTTTTCAACAAAGAGGCTCAAGAGAAAACACTCAGGCAGATTATGGTATCCATAACTTTTTTTCTTCTTAAAAAATTTAATATTTTCCTCAATTACATATAAATACAATTTTGACTTTTTAGTCCAAATGATAAGTCCATGTTTGTTGTTCAGTAGCTTTTCAGTCATGTCTGTCTCTTCATGACCCCATTTGGGGTTTTCTTGGCAAAGATACTGGATTGGCTTGCCATTTCCTTCTCCAGCTCATTTTACAGTGAAAAAACTGGGGCAAAGAGGGTGAAGTGACTTGCCCAGGGTCACACAGCTAGTAAGTGTCTAAAGCTGGACTTGAACTCAGGAAGAGGAGTCTTCCTGACTCCAGGTTGAGTGCCATCCAGCTGCCCCAGTCCATGGTATTATTCCCCCAAAAGCATTTTGAAGAACTACTCTGTGATTCAGAAGTATTACAGTTTTGGCAGTTCAAGGAATGCAAAATTGAGATGCACAGGGTTAAAAGCTGATGATGAGTGATGATTACATAGTTTTGGAAATGTCCCTTTAAACAGAAACAATTTAATTCCAAAGGGATGTACTAAGTACCACCCCACTTCCTGCTCACAAATCATGAGGATATATATGACTGGATCATGTCCTGTTTACAAAACCTGTATTCATAGGAAATCCTTTCATTACAAAGGTTTGCTTTTTGGTAAAAAAAAAAAATTGTGAAGCTTGAAAAAAAAACCTTAGATGAATGTTTGGTATAAAATTGACATGCTAGATCATGGATCTATGGGCAAGCTAGGTGTCATAGTAGGTAGTCCTCTAGGCCTGGAGTCAGGAAGACTCATTTTCCTGAGTTC
Organism: Petaurus breviceps papuanus; assembly: GCF_028583685.1. Classification (NCBI taxonomy): domain Eukaryota; kingdom Metazoa; phylum Chordata; class Mammalia; order Diprotodontia; family Petauridae; genus Petaurus; species Petaurus breviceps. The sequence goes on from NW_027185764.1 coordinate 14,307,019, forward strand.
AATCTGGCCTCAGACACTTACTAGTTGTGTGACCCTGAGCCAGTCACTTTGCTCTGTTTGCCTCAGTTTCCTCATCTGTAGAATGAACTGGAAAAGGAAATGGCAAACCACTCCAGTATCTTTTCCAAGAAAACCATGAATGGCTCAGTAGATAGAGTGCTAGACCTGAAATCAGGAAGACCTGAGTTCAAATCCAGCCTTAGACACTCAATAGCTGGCAAATCACTAAACCTCTGTTTGCCTTAATTCACTGGAGAAGAAAATGGTAAACCACTCCAGTATATTTGCCAAGAAAACCCCATCCAGAGTCACAAAGAGTCAGACACAACTGAACGAATGAATAACCACATACAGCTACTAAATACAGGATGTCCCAAAAGTCTTAGTGCAATTTTGTTGTTCATCCTTCATAGATGAGGAAACTGAGGTCCAGAGAGGTTAAGTGACCAGTCTAGGCTGATGGGTAATAAATGGAAGAAGCAGAATTTGAACTTAAGTCCTTGGACCCCAAGTTCAGCACTCTTTTCATTGTTCCTATGGCTGCCCCCCACTCTATCATGACCCACCTCTATGTTTATTACGAAGAAGGTACTTTGTAAACCTTAAAGTGCTATCGAAATGGACATCTGTAGGGTGAGCACAGAAAGATGATTGGCTTGGTAATCAAAGAGTCTAGTTTCTAGACCTACTCTGTCCTCTCACACTTTGGACCTCAGTTTCCTCCTCTGTAAAATAAGAACCCATATCTAAGGCTCACTCAGGCACTAAAAATCCAGCCATTCAATGCTTACTTACCATTTGAGGATTTCTAACACAGGAGGGGGATCTTTTCTTCCTGGCTCTCCGCTCCAGTGAGCTGTTTCTCTGTCTTCCCCTCCTAGGACTAGAATGTAATTGCTTCCTGTCAGCCTGAGCTTTCCTCTGAGACTCCGTCAAGTCAGGAGTAAGATTGGGCTTCCAGTACTTTGGTTCTGATGCCCCCTCATCAAGGGAATGCATCGTGGAGAGGCTGCTCCCACCTTCTTGGTCACGGGTCTTGGAGCGTCTGCTGGCCGCAATGAGAGAGATGCTCTTTGTGCTCACTGCCATCTCTTTCAAGGCCTCTGCACTCAGTGAGGCAGCAGGCGCATCCTCACCCAATTTTTTCATGTTTAAATCCAGACTGGTGGGAGAACATAACTTGGAGACCATCTTTTTCATGTCAAGACAATTGGGTTTCTGGAAAAAAATCACCACAGAAGAATTACCAGACTGCCTGGCACTTTTTTGATGGATAAGTAACTCCAGACAGGTCACTTCCCACCCCTGGGCAATCTCCAGTTTTCTCACTGCAAAATGATGGAGTTGGACTAAATGATCTCTAAGGTTCTTCTTAGCTCTAACTTATTATAAATCTGTGGTTCTGGAACAGGGATTCTTAAGCTTTTCTGTATTCATGGACCCCTTGCGCAGTCTGATGGAACCTGTAGACCTCTTTGCAAAAGAATGTTTTTAAATATATAAAATAAATATTACAAAGAAAACAAAAGGGGGGCATCTAGGTGGCACAATGAATAGAACACCAGCCCTGGAGTCAGCAGGGCCTGAGTTCAAGTCCAGCCTCAAACACTTAACATTTACTAGCTGTGTGACATTAGGCATTTAACCCCAATTGCCCTGCCTTCCCCCCTCCAAAATAAAAAAAAAAGATAGGAAAAAAACAGAGAAAACAAAAACTTAATGAAAATAAAGATGTAATTTTTTTTCCATCTAAGTTCATGGACCGTCTGAAACCTATCCACAGACCCCTTAAGGGTCTATGGACCTCAGGTTAAAAACTCCTGTACTAGAAGTTATATAGAGATAAGGACTAGAATACTAGACTTCACTGGTATCAAAAAACCCCAGAGGAGGAAATTTCTCCTACCAATGTAGGTTGGCACCTTTCCTATTAGTCTTGGAAAATTGCCTAGAACACTGAAGTTAAGTGATTTGACCAAAGTCATATAGTCAATATATGTCAGTGGTGGGACTTGAACCTAATTCCTTCCATCTTATTTCAACACTAATTCTATTCACCATGTTTATCTTGGTAGCTATTTTTTGTTGTTGTTGAATTGTTTCAGTCATATACAACTCTCCCTGACACTATGTGGGGGGGTTTCTTGACAAAGATACAGGATCAGTTTGCCATTTCCTTCTCCAGCTCATTTTACAGATGAGGAAAGTGAGGCAAACAGGGTGAAGTGACTTGCCCAGGGTATGTGTCCAAGACCAGATTTGAACTCAGGTCCACCTATCCACTGCACCACTTAGATCCTTAGTAAGAGCCATTCAAAGGACATAGTATCCCTTCACCCAAATTAAATTTATGTTCTAAAGGGGAAAGGAATAAGGGAATAAATCATCTTTCCAGTGCCTACTATTTGCCAAGCACTGTGCTAAGCACTTTAAATATATTATCTCATTTGATCCTCAGAAGAATCCTGGGAGATAGATGCTATTATGATTCTCATTTTATAGTTGAGGAAACAGAGGCAGACAGAGGTTCAGTGACTTGCCTGGGGTCACATAGAGCTAGTAAGTGAGGTAAGATTTGAACTCAGGTCCTCCTAAGCCTAGCCACCCTGATACTTTGAGCTATTAGTTTAGGCTGATTCTTTTACACACAAATAGTTGCTTCTCTCCCTCCAAACCAATACTTTTCCTGGTCCTCAGCCTACCTTGTGACTCCAATGTTTACTAAAATGTAAAAATTACTAGACTGTAAAAATCACATGGACTGTTTGTTGGCTGGCTTTCAAGCTCTATCACTATCAGCAAATGTGAAGTCACTCATTTGCCTTCACTTGTCAGCTTTCTGTCAATCATTCAATCAATCAACATGCATTTATTACATATTACTCAATATGCTAGACGCTAGGGATACAAGATAAAATATAAACTATCCAAACCCTCAAGGAGCCTACCTTCTCTTGTGGAAGATCATTCATACCCCCTTCTTATGATCCTCACTCCTATTAAGACCCATCCCTCTAACAAAGAGCTAGTATCAATCATTTGTCCTTCTCTGTGAATTTAAATCATGTATCTTATCCCAGAGGTGTGTCTAACTCCAGAGTAAGAACACTGTGGTATAATGGAGAAAATGATAGAGTTAGAGTCAAAGGACCTGAGTTTGAATCCTGCCTTTACACTTGACTAATTTTTTTTAACATTGGTCAAGTCACTCCCTCTCTAGGTAGCAACTAAAGGACCTGGATACAAATTTCATTTGTGCAATCCCAGTTCTACTATTGGCTACCTACGTGATTATTTTTGTTGTTATTCAGTCATGTCTGACTCCATATTACCCCATGAACTTTTGTCCATGGGGTTTTCTTTGCAAAGATACTGGAGTGGTTTGCCATTTCTTTCTCCAGTGCCCTCCCATTTTACAGATGAGAAACTGAGGCAAATAAGGGTTCAATGACTCTCCCAGGGTCACACAGCTAGTAAGTGTCTGGTGTGAATTTGAACTCAAATCTTCTTGACTTTAAGCCTGGCGCTATATCCACTGCACCACCTAGCTGCCTGCCCCTCCATGATCATTAGCAAGTCAATTAACCTCCCTTGGATTCCATTTATCCAACTCCTTGGATTCACCTGTAAGTGAAACGGTTGGGCTAGACAACTTCTAAGGTCCTTCCCAACTCTGAATCTATGATCCTATAAAAAGGCTTTGTCCTTGGAAAAAACAATTTGAAAGATCAGCATCTTCCTCGAGCCACTGAAATCCTAACAGCTCTCTATCCTGTCTCAGTCTATGACACTGTATTATTCTACTTGGCCAGAATACTCTGGTGGTTTGATGCTATTCTATTTCGTTGGCAAATATAACTTCATGATTAAATGAATTATTAAATATTACTTGATCTTTCCCTGGGAGTAGAATAGCACCAAACCACACAAACAGTCTACCTCCTACATGCATTTCTGGCTGCAATTTATCAAAAGGGCTGGTAAGAGTTTCCTTTCGAAGAACCCCTTCCTCACTCTATCTATTCCACTGATTCTAAATGTGACCCTGCCTATGCTTCCAAGAGCAGAGTGACCTACATGGAAGCTCAGAAAGAGGCTGTGATAGATACACGAACCTCATGAACCGGAGGAGTTATCAGGAGGCGGAAGGAAGTCGGAGTGAGAAGAGAATCTCTCTTTCCTGGTTTTTTAGATGGAGTGACTTTTGACGACTTGTAACCTTCACTGGAAGCACAAAAACATGGATAAGCAGAAATCAAACTGCATGTCCAGGGAAACACTTCTTGTCAAAGGGAAAGGGGGGGAATAGATATCAATCAACAAGCATTTATTAAGCACCTATTATATATTGGGCACTATGCTAGGCCCAAGGGATACAAAGATAGAAAGGAAATAATCCCTGCCTTCAAGGAACTTACATTCTATTAGGGAAGACAACATGTGCATATACTTATATGTAACATATATACAAAATAATAGGGGGAGAGATGAACAAGTGAGGGAGAGTGGATCAGGGAAGGCTTTATGTAAAAAGCTTAGCTTGAGATAAGTTTTGAAGGACAGTAGGCATTGTAAGAGGCAGAGGGGAGAAAGAAGTGCACTCCCAGAAGGCAGGGGATGTGGGGCTTGGGGGGAGACAGTACAAAGCAATAGAGATGGAGTATTATCTGTGGAGATGAGTATTAAAAAAGACCAGTTTGGCTGAAATGTGGAATATAGAATGTGGGAAAGGGAATATTGTAAAACAAGGATAAAAAGTAGATTGGAGCCAGGTTGTGAAGGGATTTAAATGAGGAAGCAGAGGACTAGATCCTTAGAGGTAACAGGAAGTTTCTTGGGTAGGGGATTGACTTGTTCAGACTTATGTTTTAGGAAAATCACTTTGCATCAGTGTAAAAAAATGAACTGGAGAGGAGAGAGATGTAAGACAGTGGGATCAATTAGGAAACTATTACAATAGTCTAGGCAGACCCACCCATCTGGGGTTACAAACATTGACTATAGAAAGAATTTAAAGATGATAACTGAAGACCACTCCTAACATTCAACTATAAAATTGTTCATGTTAGTCTTACAGCACAAGCTGAATAGTATGCAGTGAAATAATGCATGCAAAAGCACTTTGAAAACTGTGCAATAGCTATCCACAAAATACAATGTATCATTATTTTTTATTTCTGCTGTGGTCCCATGTCAACATTTTCCTCTGCATCACATGTTCCCACTCTTGCTATTATTCAGTTATGACCCTATTTGGCGTTTTCTTGGCAAAGATACTAGAGAGGTTTGCCATTTTCTTCTCCAGATCATTTTATAGATGAGGAAACTGAGGCAAACAGGGTTAAGTGATTTTCCAGGGATCATACACTAGTGTCTGAGGCCAGATTTGAACTTGAAAGATGCAGCTTCTTGACTTCAGGCCAGGTACTCTATCCATCCTGTTCCCATTCTACTCAATTTGAACATCTTTCCCTGGAAATTGATCCTGCTGGAGTAGATAATGAATATATGGTGACCTCCTTAAGAATGTTAATATCCAGAAAGGCTCAGATCTGGCCAGGTCATGGACTGCTTTTCCACTGTCTGGCCTGGGAACCAACACTGTTAAGTATTTCCAGGATCAGCAACAAAAATAATGCTCATTGATTTAGAATTTCTGCTTCCCTCCCCTAACCCTTTCCAGGGTTTGCCCAGGGTGCCATAATTCCCAGTACTGTTTCTGGCTATAACTGGGAGTCACATCTCTCACTGCTTTAAACATGATAATGTGTTTTGGCTATTAGTTTATCTGCAGTCTAGTCTACTGGTGAGCCTATGATTCAGACACTCATAAAGATACCTTGCAGCTAAAAAAAAAAAGATTAGACTAAAGTAGGTGCTTTGCTGACCCTTTAAATCAAGAATTCTTAATCCTTTTTGTATCATGAGCTCCTTTGTCAGCCTACTGAAATCTATGGACCCCTTCTCAGAATAATATTTTTAAAGGCATAAAATACATAAGATTACAAAGGAAACCAATCATATCAAAATAAAGTTATCAAAATGTTTTTTTAAAAAACAAGTTCATGAACCCCAGGTTGAGAACCCCTGTTCTAAGATAAAAGACCCAGAAATTAAATAGCTTTGAGATTGGTAGAAATAACTCAAGATTGACATCTGTGAGTATAAGTAACATTTAAAAGAAAAAGATATTCTGGGTTTAAGAGAAATCCCTTACTATTAAAAATAGAACCCAAGAAAGGAATTCTCCTTGGACTCTCCTCCTGGGTTTTGGTCCTAGAAAAAGGAAATGATGACAATCCTTCCATTACCTGTCTGGTTCTATGACTATAGGCGGAAGTTCAAATTTTGCTCCCCAAGGAAGGTCTTTCCTATTGTCAAGCTGGTCTCTGCTGGCATCCTCTTTATGAAACTCCATCTGTTGAGCTATATTCAGAACAGAGCCATCCTGGGACCACAAAGAAAGAGAGCTGGGTAAGACCAAGTGCGGACACAGCATGGACTACTTAGTTCAGATAACTCTCTGGGGACCTTTTCAGGAAGTCCTACTATCCTAATGAAGCACCTTTGGAAATCAACCCACTGAACGGCTCCCTCATTAAGGTTTACAGCTTGTTTTCAGCTGAGCTTTGTCTGTCCACTGAGGGAAAGAAGAGATGCTCAGCAGAAGGGGTTAAATCAGCAGGGACTTACACAGATTATCCATTTCCCCAGCTTCTCCATTTTGCATGTTATATAAGAAGGCACTTGTTTATGGAGTGCCCTTTGTTGAAGGAGGCTTTCTGAGCCTTGCCCCAGTGTCCTTGGGATCAGCAGCCTTTTCAGTATATAACCCTGTAAAAACCCAAATAGCCTTCCTGACTCACTAAATTTAAAGCCTTGAGAGAGCTCAAAATCCTTGAGTCATTCTGTAAGAGTAAGTCCAGCAGTAATGGCCCGAAGGCCACAAATGGGGCGTTTGGATATCAATAAGCTAACAATTCCCCAAGAGTCTTCCCTCCCCCCACTAGCATGAACCAGCACCAATGCCCTAGTCGAGACTCCCTGCTCCCTTCCCCCAATACCTGATCCTGCTTGACTCAGATAAGAACCCTATAAAAATGCACCAGATTTTGCTGGTTTGGATGACCCATTCATTTCCTTTAGAGACCCAGCAGGGTATACAATTCCACCTGCAACTGGCCTGTTTCCACCTTCCTCCCTGAAGGAAGGTGCCCTTCATATTGTAAGGACATCCCTTCAATAAAGCTGATTTGCTTCACTGTCTTGCCGCTTGATATTGGTGCATTATTACATTCCAAATTTCCTCGTACTAGCCCTTGGTATGCCAAACTTTGCTATTGTTTAGTTGTTTTTAAATCATGTCCAACTCTTCATGACCCCTTTTGGGGTTTTCTTGGCAAAGCTGCTGGAGTATTTTGACATTTCCTTCTCCAGATCATTTTACAAGTGAGGAAACTGAGGCAAACAGGGGTAGGTGACTTGCCCAAGGTCACACAGCTAGTAAGTATCTGAGGTAATATTTTAATTCAAATTCCTGTTTCCAGTACTTCCTTGGCTCTCTCTCCACTGTGCCACTTAGCTGAACCTTCCTAAGTCTGAATTAAGACTTACTCATCAACTCGTTACTTAGGAGCAGTCACTATCCATAGAAGTGACTCATATGCCCTTAATTGAGATAAAAATTTTCTATTTGCCTCTATCAGCATTACAGGATTGTAAGATTAAGAGATGGAAAGAGTGTTAAATGTCATCTAATATCATGGAGATTCCATAGCGTAATTGATTCTAGAGCTGGAAGGGCCCTAAAAAGGCAACTAGTTCAAACCCCTCATTTTACAGATGAAGAATGAGACCCTGGGAACAGAAGTGATTTGCCCAGGCTACACACGTACAAAGTACATTCAAACCCAGTTAGAAGGCTAGGTAATAGGCAGAGCACAGAAGGTCTTTCTAAGGAAAACAAATTAAGAAATAATGAAGGATTCCTCCAATCTGGTTAAGATTCTTGACTGCCCTACCTTCTGAAGTGATGATTGACATACCTAAAGTGCAGTGCATAGACTGCTGGACCTGGAGTCAGGAAGTCCTGAGTTCAAACTTTGCCTCAGACACTTACTAACCATGCGACCCTGGGCAAGTCATTTAACTTCTGTTTGCCTCAGTTTTCTCAACTGTAAAATGGGGATAATGTACCTGCCTCCCATGGTATTTGTGAAGAACAAATGAAATAACCTTTGTAAAGTACTTATCACAGTGCCTAGCACTTAAGCTGTTTTGTAGTTGTTTGTCCTTTGTTCTCACAGAGGACCACACTGTCAGAAAGGTGATGCCATGACGTGCAAGTGAATTGGACTGAAGTGAGGGAGGGCTGTGCAAAGTCACCAGCCCGCCGTCAGAAAGGTGATGCCATGACATGCAAGTGAATTGGACTGAAGTGAGGGAGGGCTGTGCAAAGTCACCAGCCCGCCGTCAGAAAGGTGATGCCATGACATGCAAGTGAATTGGACTGAAGTGAGGGAGGGCTGCGCAAAGTCACCAGTCTCACTCTCTCCTCCCAAGGCATCTGGGGCCAGTGGTAAGACATTAAGATGAGACATCAGGACTATGGCACTATATAAATACTTTTTCCCTTCATTCCCCTACCCCCTCCTTCTCTAACTCCAAATTCAGGGATCTTTCCACATGCTACAAGTTAAAACAAAAAACAAGTGAACGATTGTAATAAATCTAGGCTCCACTTGTGCTAAGAATGATCCCAAAAAGTGTAAAATTCATACTTAAAATCTGGTTTCAGTTTTAGTAGACACCAGTCACAGAAAGTGACAGCTACTGTCACTGGGGATTTTAAGCTATCCTTAAAAGACATTTAATGTGGAAGCATATTCAAAACATCCTCCTTAGTTCAACTAGAAATATTAAAGTATAAATATTTCTCTACCCTAAAACCCCTTTCCAGACATCTCCTTAAAAGTGAAGGTAATAGATGGAGAACAAAAGGCCTTTTTTGGAAAATGTTAATTTTTCCATAAGTGAAATAAAAATTTTCTATAAACTATTCATATTCCCAAAGGGTAGAAATAACAAAGAATACCTCCAGTCTGGTTAAGATCATTGCCTTCCTCACCCCACCCCCTTGAAGTGAATGACCTATTGACACATCTAAGGGCAGTCTCTTCTTTCTCCATCCCACTGTTTCAGGAGAACATTTGAAGGGGGCAGTCAAGGACCTGAAAAATTACTATGGCTCTGGAATATTGACCCCAAATTGTATTTTAACATATAATGATCTTTTCCTTGTTCAAGATTCCTATAAATATTATTCAAATTTTCTTGGCAGAGGACCAGACCTGCAAACTTGGAGGGACTATGTCAATTTGTATGTCTTTCTCTAAACTAGAAAATGATTGAATATTAGATTAATATTAACTTAAATTATTTCTAGCAGGTTTGTGTCTAAAATCAATAATGCAGTATTAATATTTTTTTCAACAGAAGCTATTAGTCTTCTGTACCAGCAAAGACCAGTCTGTTACTTGTTTTTTTTCAAAAGCAAACTTTTCAGAGAAGTTCAGGAATTCCTCAATCCCACTAGAGCACAAAGTTCTTGTGAACCCAGGGCTTAAGGAGAAAGAAAACTACCTCAAAGGAAATAAGTAACCTATTTTGTACGTTTAATATGATTTTACATGTATAATCCATATCAGATTGCTTGCTTTCTTAGGGGGGAGACGGAAGTGAAGGAGGAAGAAAAAAGTTTGGAACTCAAAATCATATAAAAATGAATGTTGAAAACTTTCTTTACATGTAAATGGAAAAAATAAAACACTATTATTTTTTAAAACTCGGAATATTTAAAAAAAGAGTTACATATTTTATCAAGATTTAGAGACAAATCATTACTAGACAATTTACTTGGGCAATTAAATTCTATTGTCATTCACAGAAGACCACAGTGGTCAGGTAAACTACTTTCCACAAAGGAAATCTTATTCAGTCCAGAAAATGAATCCCCTAACAAAGGGTTACCAAGCTTTCACTTGAAAACTCCAATGAAAAGGAACTCATTCTCTCCTTAAATTGCCTAATCTACCTTTTTTCTTCTTCTTTTTTTTTTGGTTTGGAGGCAATCAGTGTTAAGTGACTTGCCCAGGGTCACACAGCTAACAAGTGTCTGAGGTTAGATTTAGCACTCAGATCCTCCTGACTCCAGGGCTGATGCTCTATCCACTTCACTACCTACTTACTCCCTCCTAATCCACTTTTGAACAACATTAATTGTGAAGTTTTTCTTTATATCGCACCATAACCTGCCTCTTTGCAACTTTCTTCCATCCTTCCTTTTGCCCTCTAAAACCAGGCACAAGTTTCACTCCTCTCCCGCTAGACAACCCCTCAAAAATTTGAAGACAGATACCATGTTTACCTCCCACCACCAGCCCTAAATCTTCTCTTCAAGTTAAACACTCTCCATCTCCCAGTGATCTTCATATGGGATGGCCTTGACACTGCCCTTAATCCTGGTTGCCCTTCTCTGGATGCACTCCAACTTGCCATGTCTATCTGGAACTGAACACAGAACTCTAAATGTGGACAAGCCATCATTCCCTATGTTTTAGATGCTCTGCTTCTCTTAAAGAATACTAAAACTTCGTCAGCTTTTTCAGCTGCTAAGTTGAATTGACTTTGTAGTTCAACCAGCAGTTCACTAAAGTTCCCAGATCTGTTTTACTCAAACTGTTATCTAGCCACGTTTGTCCCACCTTGAATTTGTGAATCCGATTTATTAAACCCAAGTGCAGGACTTAAGTTTATTTCTATTAAATTACCTTATACTTTGTTTGGCCTGTTGAGATTTTTTTTTGGAATCTGACTTTGTCATCCAACTCCATAGCTACCCTTCCTTGTTACGATGCTCCAGGAATTCAAGAATCTTTATTCTTATCTTGGTGCAATAGAAAGATCACCAAACCAGGAATTAGAACACCTGTGGGTTCTGTTGCCAGCTCTACCACTACTGATTGTGCAACTGTGAGCCGGTCAGTTGACTTCTCTGAGACTTCTTTTCCTTGTACGTTAAAGTTATGCGGTTGGGATACCTGATCCTCAAGGTTCCTTCCAATCATTTAAAATTGGATAGAATCAATAATTCTATCCAATCTTATCAATGTACTAGATACTATGAATGAAACAAAGAAATTTAAGACATATGGCATGGTCCTTTCCTGCAAGGTGTTAGTAAAGGGTCAGCTTAGGTGGAGATCAATGGAAATTTTTTTTTTTAAATAAAGACAGTATACGGGTTAAATAATAACATAACCTGTCACTTAACAATATAGGTATAATCCATTATAAAGTGAGTGGCATAGTCTATAAGAGCTATAAATTGAGAAGAGGCAGATATCCATATTCCTTTCACAATCTGGCCCCAACCTGTCTTTTAGACTTCTTTTGTACTACTCACTGCACTCCATGGGTCAAGCGAACTGACCTCTTTTCTTTTTCTCACACCTATCATTCCATTTCCCATCTCTGTGTCTTTTCATTGGCCATCTCCCATGTCTGATGTCTACTCTTAGCTTGCCTCCACCTTTTAGTATCCTTATCTTCCTTCAAGACAAAGCTCAATCACTACTTTCTCTACATGAGGACTTTCCTGATTCTCTAATGGCTAGTGTCCTTCCTCCCTCAGCTACCTTGCATTTAATTCTCTTGTATTTATTTTGCATTCATTCTGTGTATATTTGTAAGAGTTGATGTTTCCACAGACTCCCCTATTAATGAAATCACAGAAGGCACAGAAACCTTAATTGATAGCAATCAATAAGAAGAGTAAATTAGGTATTAAGGAATTTTCCTAAATCTCATCACAATTTGTGGACAAACTTTTAATCAAATTAAAAGGTTCATAAGACTTTGGGCCATTAAGACAATGGCATATGATGCCACATAGGAAACATCTTAGGCTATAGACAAAAAGAACACAGTCCAGGGGCAAGTTCATAAGCATCAGACTAGTCTAACGGTTGAATGTGGTTGTGGCTTGTCTTTCATTCTTGAAGAGGACCATGACCTCAGGAAGATGATGCCATGACTTGCAAGTGAATTGGATTTAAGTGAGGGAGGACTTTCTTCAGAGTCATCTGGGTCTAGTGGAAAGATATAGATTAGGACAACTGGAGATGGCCCAGCGATAGGGATACTAAAAAGAGGCGAAAGAAAGCTCCTGCCTTCAAGGAGCTTAAAATCTAACGATGCAGCTTAGATTTAGAAGTGGGGGGTATCTAAGAGGTCATCTACACATGTGCCAGCAAATAGCCCAATTCTTTCTATCTATGAATCATTATAGAATTACAGTCAAGCCCCTGAAAGAAAATTGCTCTTGTAGAAAGGAAAGCTTTCTCTCTCTCTCCCTCCCCCCCTCCCTCCCTCCCCCCCCACCTTTCCCCCCAATAACCATATTATTAGAGATACTGGACAATTAGCCAACAATTCATCTAGAAGACATACCAAGGACAAACATGGATACAGAAACATATCTTCCCTGGGGAAGAAGCAGTCTCAAGAAGTATGACCCCTTGCACCAGGGAGAAATGCTTGCTGTGGACTCCAGAAAGGCATCACTCTCAGAGTCCAGAAGGCAGCTAACTTAAGGAGAACTTCATAAGCATTCTATGAAGGAAGAAAAGGATTTTCCGCAATCATGAGTTGTCTTACCCCTTTATCACAGTGTTTTAGACACATGTGCCTGGTTATCACTGTACTCTAAATTTCAGCCCACTCTTCTGCTGGACTCTGTACAAACTCATGGGAGAGTATGCCCTAGACTTTGGTAGGAAAAGGTATAGTACCAACTTTTATAACTATGCTATTTTATTAATACCTTTGCCAAAAGCTCATTGAGACTGCTGGATGATCATCAAAAGGAAATACTACAACTGAGGCGGCTAGGTGGTGCAGTGAATAGAGCACCAGCCCTGGAGTCAGGAGGACCTGAGTCAAATCCGACCTCAGACACAACACAAAAACTTAGCCATGTGACCTTAGGCAAGTCACTTAACCCCAATTGCCCTCCAAAAAAAAAAGGAAATACAACAGTGGGGGCTAATGTATTACTTTACCAGAAACATAATCCCTCAAGGGTACTCCAAGTACTCTGAAGAGAGTAATAGTTAGTGACTTCTAGGGACCTGACCCACCAAGAGGATTAGGAGTTGGGGAAGTCATCCCAGAGAAAGTGCTACGTTTATTCTATATATTCTTATATGTGTTAATATTGTGAATGTTAAATTCTTCAAGAATATTGTCTCATTCTTTATAATTGTATCTCCAATATCTAGCACATATTTGGAATTTAATAAATGCTTCTTGATTGACTGACAAATTTACTGGAATGGGAAACTCCCACTAGTACTAAATCAGGCTGGTTTTATTATAATCCTCAAAGACACCAGGTCCAAGCCTACTTCTGAGCTTTTATCTATGCTGTTCCCTCACTTTCCTCTGCACCAAAATAAAGTCCTACCAGTTCTACCATTACAATTTGTAAAAATCATCAGAAAGAGCTCACAGTTTACAGATTATGAAGCTCAAGGGATGGGATGCTATGTGATCTGCCCCTGACCACACAGAGTAAGCAATAGAGGCACAATCTGAACCAAGGTCCTCCAACTCTAAGTCCAACAAACTTCCCACCATCCTCCTTGGAAGGGACCTCAGAGGTTAGTATAAGAGCTCTAAAGTTGGAAGAACCTTTAGAGGTCTTCTTGTCCAAACCCCTCATTTTAGAGATGAGGCACTTGAGACCCAGAGAAGTGAAAAGACTTGTCCAAAGTCACAAAGGTGAAAGAGCTGGGAACTGAAGTCCCATGACTCCAAAATCAACACTGCCCTTTGCACTGTACCATGTTGCTTCCCAATTCAACCCTCATTTATTAAGTCACAACTATGTTCAAGGAGCTCTACTTAACACTGGGGATATAAAGATATGGAAGTCTCTGTTCTCAAGGAGCTTCCCTTGTCTTGAAAGAATCTGACAACCCCTGCCTGAGCAGGGCCCCTCTCAAGTTCTTCCCCTACAAAGTCTTCTCCAACCTCTCTAGCTCATGCTGAGCTCTCCATCCTCTGAACTATCAGAGTTATAAACATCTGTGGCCCTAGACATTTCTAAGACAAGAGTGAGCCAGATAGATAAGAAGGTAAACCAGCCTTACCCTGAGAGAGTTAAACATCACTGAGTGGAGCAGAAGTAGACGATTTAGCGTCCCCTCCTCTAATTCTTGAGAGTAAAGTCGATATCTCTTTTCCAGTGGTTCTGGTACAGGAATCCAGTTGCCTTCATCACATCCCAGAAAAGCAAAGATGTTAAAATAAGAGATGAGACAAAAATCAAAAAACCAAACCAAACCAAGTATGGCATCTATCCTATATTTGTGCCTCCCTAATAAGATTATAAGCTATTTGAAGATAGAAGACATGTCCTTGAATGGAACTTGTTAAAAAACCTACTGAGATTCCAAGATCAAAGTATGTCCACATCTGCACTACTAAAAAACTTCAAAAAATTCAACCAAATTTGATAAAGCAGGACTGTGCTAAGTAACAGCAACATAAACAAAGGACAGTGATTTATCGGGCTGCAATCTCTATGACCATAGACCTCTCCCTAAAAGCTGATCATCTGGTGGACTCAAACAGAACCAAACCTGGCATGGTCATGATCATGATGACATGGTCACTTCACAACATTATGCCTAGGAAATTATCTTCTGACTTGTGGGATAAGCAGAATCTTCACATGCAGTTGTTTTTTCATGGAAGCAGAGTTTTCCAAACTGTAGGCTATCCCCTGCCTAGAAGGAAATGAGATTCTGGAACAGGGGTAAGAGGAACGTGAAGCATTGGCCAACATCATTGAATAAATTTGAGTAAAACTCCATAATGAATGCATCTATTTTTTTTAAAAATGAAAACAAAGTTCAGATCAAAGGCATAGGATCTCCAGAGAGAACATAAGCTCATTCAGAGTAGGTAGTGTCTGGCACAGCACCTGGAACAAATTAGACACTTAATAAATGCTTATTGATTAACCAAGTGATAGATCATAAGGCCATAGGATCACAAGTCTAGATCTTGAAGGGACTTTTGAGGTCATCTAAGGTCAACTCACTCATTTTATAGATGAGGAATTGTCAGCAAAAACTACTAAACTTAAACTAAACATGCTATCATTCAGTCATTTTCAGTTGTGTCTGACTCTTTGTGACCCCATTTGGGGTTTTCTTGGTAAAGTTACTAGAGTGGTTTGGCATTTCCTTCTCCAGTTCATTTTATAGATGGGGAAACTGAGGCAAACAAGGTTAAGTGACTCAGCCTGCGTCATTCAACTAATGTCTAAGGTCAAATTTGAACTCAAGAAGATGAGTCTTTTTGACTCCAGGCCCGATACTATATCCACTGCACTTACCCTCCTGAATTCATTCCAAATAATAATAAATGTAGCCCAGAAATTATTTAATATGGTGTACACAAATGAGGTCAAATTTAAGGGAAAATTAAAGGATGTTATTAATAAATGTGCATTATGTTGTTTTTACAGTGTGTTGAAGATTTGTGTGTTGTTATAAACATTGTGATAAATTCTTGATTAGAATAAAATTTGAACTAAGAAGACTATTCCCATAGATTTTTTTTTTAATTAAGTGGAAGGTAAGGAAAATTTGAAAATTTCTGCATTAAGGAAAAGGGGAAGCAGGGCTGGACTAGGTGAGAAAGGGATGCAATTGTCCAAAAGTTAGAGCTGGTCTTTCACAACAGTCAAAACAGACGATCACGCATGGTATAACTTCAGGGGTCTGAGGTAGGCTTCTGTCCAAAATGACCTTCCTCACTCAGTTAATGAAGCATGAAAATTTAAAGTGTTTTCCCTTTGCCGTTGACTCCAGAGGTATCAAACTCACAGAGGGCCAGCAGCCTGCAGCACTTCCTGATGCAGCCTGAACCAGATTAAAATGTAATTGGGAAATGTTTAACAAAATAAATAAAAATACAGTAAAACATTGATAATGTTAATTTGTGGTTTTCTAAGTCAATATCCAGTCTACAGGGATTCTTTTCTATATGAGTTTGACATTACTTCAAGAACATTCAAATGAAAATATTAGTCAATGCGAGACTGCTTAAGAGAAGCTCAGTTTCCAGGAACATGGGATAATAGGCCCCACTGTACTTTGCCCTGGTCAGATCATATCTGGCACTTTGGGCTCAGTTCTAAATACTCTGTGTTAGAAAGGACACTGATAACTAGAGAATGTGCAGAGGAGAGCAATGAAGATGGCAATAGCCTCACATTCATGCTATGAAGAATAAGTTGAAGGAATTAAGGATGTGGTAGGTGGCTCTGTGGATAGAGCATGGGTCCTGAAGTTAGGAAGACTTCATCTTTCTGAGCTCAAATCCAGCCTCAGAAACTTCCTAGCTGTGTGACCCTGGGTGAGTCATTTACCACTGTTTCCCTCAGTTTCCTCATGACTGTAAAATGAGCTAGAGAAGGAAATGGCAAATCAATCCAGTATGTTTGTCAAGAAAACCGCAAATGGTGTCAGAAAGAGTTGGAAATGACTGAACAACAATCCTGGAGAAGAGGGGGCAGTGGGACATTTATACAGGGTATCGATTGCACTAAGACTTTTGAGTATCATGCATTTATAGTTTTACCAGATCTTTCTCTAAAAGTGGGCTTTTAAAAGGTTATATTTGAAACAAAAAGGACATGGAAGACCATCCTACTTCTAGGAGAAGATGGTGTGTTAACAGATGAACAAAATAAAACAGAACAGCTCGATTCAAGTTTTGTTGAATTGAATTGAACTCTTCTCTAGTAAGCACAACTATATTCAGAGAGAACAAACACTGGAAAGAGGAAATTGAAGTCCAAGAGAACTTAGCAGACCATAGAGAAGTATCTAGTTGCTTTAAAGTTATATAGCTCAGAAAAATTGTATCCCAGCATACTAAAATGACAATTATGATGATAATGATAAATTTATAGAGTGCTTTAAATTATGCAAAACATTTTACAAATATGATCTCATTTTATTCTCATAACAATCCTGGGAGGCTGGGACTATTATTATCTCCACATTACAGATGAGAAAATTGAGGCAAACAAAAGTTAAGTGACTTCTCCAGGGTCAGAAAGCCATTAAGTGTCTGAACTCAGATCTTCCCGATTTGAAAGATCTTACAGATGTGATCAAGTAACTACTGTCATCCATAACATGAAATTTAGCAGAGGTAATTGTGAAGTCCTTTATTTAACTTCATTTAAACTAACCCAGAAATACTATCTTGTATTTTATACAGCACCTTACAGTTTACAAAGTGGTTTCATATTAATTATCAAATTTCTCCACAACTGTGTTCTTATCCTCTTCTGGGGGAGTGGGGCAAATCTCTGAGTTCATTAGTGTAGGGAGCAATGCATGAAGAAATCCCTTTACCGATGCAAATTGACAGCTTCTAGCCTTGGAGTTATCTAAGACACTATGAAAGTAAGTGACTTGCCCAGGGTCACACAACCTGTAAAAAACCTAAGGCAAGGCTTGAATTCAGCCTTCTGACCCCAAGGCTATCTCTCTGACCACTATGGCATTCTGCCTCATTCTCAAAGTAGACCCTAGAAAACTGACTCACAGAGAAGTAATGTGATTTGACCAAGGCCACATGACTAGTGCATTCTGAATCTGGTGTTCAAGCTCCTACTAATCTAAAATTCTATTTTCTACAATCTGTTCCCTCAGCATAACAGGGGGATAGGGGTGGCTAGGTGGCACAGTGAATAGAGCACCGGCCCTGGCGTCAGGAGGATCTGAGTTCAAATCTGGCTTCAGACATTTGACACACTTACTAACCGTGTGACTTTGAGCAAGTCACTTAACCCCAATTGCCCTCCAAAAAAGAAAAAAACAAAACAAAACAAGACGGGGGTGAAAGCTCATGTAAATATAACGACAGCTAGATCAGATATGACATATCTTTGGTAATTAGTAGTAGTATTGTTGCTAATAGTACTACTTAGTAGTATTTACTAAGGATAAATTACACCTATAACATTGCATCATAATATTATAATACTAATTTTCCAAGTTAAACTTCCCCAATTTCTTTAACTTTTTTTTTAAAGCAATTGGGGTTAAGTAACTTGCTCAAGGTTACACGGCCAGTTATTTCTGGGTGTAGTGCTAAGTATCTGAGCCCGGATTTGATCCCCAGGTCATCCCAACACTGGAGCTGGTGCTGTTACTCGCTGAGCCACCTGGCCACCCCCAATTTCTTTAACTTTTGATCCTATAGTTTCTAGATTACTCCCCACAGATAACACATTCTTCATGTCAGCTGAACGCAAGTTTAATAAACCAAAGGTGTGATGTGACTACTAAAAAAGCTAATGCAATCTTGGATGGCTTCATATACCTTTTTAAAATTTTTTTTATTTCTATTGACATTTTTCATATCTATATCATCTTCCTTTCTAAATGTATCCTTTCTCCCTTTCCACTTCCCTACCCAGTGAAGTACCCCTTATGACAAAGAATAAAAAAAAGAAAGAAAAACCAAGTGGTTTGGCAAAGTCACCTTACACGCCCACCAAGACAGAGTATATGGAGTGTTCCACACCTATAGTCCCACCATTACAGAAGGGGGTTACATTTTC
The DNA here is from genome assembly GCF_028583685.1 of Petaurus breviceps papuanus. NCBI lineage: Eukaryota > Metazoa > Chordata > Mammalia > Diprotodontia > Petauridae > Petaurus > Petaurus breviceps. Next base: position 14,325,734 of record NW_027185764.1, read on the forward strand.
TTATCTCTTCTTTAGGACCAAGGCTCCGTCTTTTTAGCAGTTTTATTTGTTTTTAGGAATGGAATTGTGTTTCTCCAGAGAAGGGGAAGTCATCATACTCCTCACTGATCAAATGACGAGAATAACTGGGTCCAGTCCTAGATATGTTTTAAGAGGCACTCTGACAAACTAAAGCACATCCAGGGGAAGGCAGTGAAGTATCTAGGGAGTGGGAGAGGGGGACAATCTAGAAACTATAGGTAATCAAAGACAAGAAGCCTTTTCTGATCCCCCTTAATGCTGGCTAATTATCTCATTTATCTCCCTTGTTATCCAGTTATTATCTCCTCTGTTAGTTATTTCCAGTTTATCTCGTATATAGTTTGTTTGTACATAGTTGTTTCATATTTTCTCCCCCATTAGACTATAAGCTCTCTGAGAGCAGTAACTTTCTTTGTATCCTTCTTCGCTTATCACGGTCCCTGACACATGGTAGGCACTTAATATATTCTAGTTGACTGACTATAGAAGCAATAGTTAAAGAAACCAGGGAGGTTTCACTTGGAAAAGAAAATGCCGAGAGATATTATATCTGACTGTAACAGCATCTCATTATAAATACATGGGTTTATTTCTGATTTTTCTTGGTTCAATTTTTTTCTTGGACCAATTTTTTTTTGAGGCAGGAAGGCAGAGCAATTGGGATTAAGTGACTTGCCTAAGGTCACACAGTCAGAAAGTGTGTCAAGTGTCTGAGGCCAGATTTGAACTCAGATCCTCCTGACTCCAGGTCAGGTGCTCTATTCACTGTGCCACCTAAGCTGCCCCACTTGGACAGCTTTTAACAGTAAGTATTATATCCAGATAAAGCAATCATGCAATCATATTCTACACTGGTCAAATAACAACTGGAATAGTTGTGTTCAGTTTTGTAGGGTTTTTTGAGACTGGATATCTTAAACATATATTATCTCCAAAAAAATATTATTGTTATATTTTATTTTATTATTACATTTTTATTAACATATATTATATCAGCCAGGCTAGAAATGTATCAGCCACAAACGTGATCCCATTCCTGAAAAGCTTAGAAAATTTCACTTGCTGATTCCAACCTGGGCTAGTTCACTCCTTCTTAGGAAGTCCCTCACCCTGATCCTGGGAACTCCCCTAGGAGTTTTGTATTGGTGTCAGACTTAGTGCAGACATTCAAATGACAGCCTAGCTGTATCTCAGAACTCCTGACCTCAAGTGACCCACCAGCTTCAGCCTCCCCTAGTGGCAGGGATGATAGGTATGTGCCAACACACCCACACTTAAATGTGACATTTTCAGGAGGCTTTACCAGCGAAAGTATACCCAGCGGAGAGTAATAAGAATGATTTGGGGAAGGGGAACTGGGTAATAATCTAGAAATTATAGGACCAATTGTTAAAGAAACTGACAAGTTTTTAACATGGAAAAGAAAACCCTAAAAGAGATAGTATATCCATCTTTAAATATTTAAAAAGCTGTTGTTTGGAAGAGGAATAGACTCATTCTGGTTTCTTCCACAGAGTAAAAATTCGAATTAAATGCAAATGAGAGAGAAGCAGATTTTAAAGGACCCAGCTTCAGTCCCCCACCTCTGAAGCTTACTACTGGTATGGCCTTAGAAAAGTTTCTTAGCCTTTCTCTGCCTCAGTTAACTCATTTGTCTTTGTTACTTCATTTGTCAAATGAGGAAGAGGAACTGGATGGTCGCCAAGTTTCCTTCCAATTTTAGATTTATGATCCCATGAACTTTCTAATAGTGATAATTGCCAAAGTTGACCAAAAAAAGAATAGTGAGAAATGCTGGAGAGCTTGTGGGGAAACAGGAACATTATTGCCCTGTTAGAGGAATTATGAACCCTGTCCAGCAATTCTGAAAAGCAATTTGGAACCATGCCCCCCAAAATTAATTAAACTGTGCATACTCTGTGACCCAGCAATACCACTCCTGAATCTTTATGCTAAAGAGATCAAAGAAAGAAGAAAAGTACCCAAATATACAAAAATACTTATAGCTCCTCCTTCTATAGTGGCAAAGGACTGGACACTAAAGGGAGGGCAGTGCCCATCAATTGGGAAATGGTTGAAAAAGTTATGGTATGTGAGTGTCATGGAATATTATTGTGTTGTTAGAAATGGTGAAGGGGATTCTTTTGGGGAAACTTGAGTGAACCAAAGAGGAGATAAGTGAACAGAACCAGGAAAACTATAAAATGACAACTATATTGTAAAGAAAAACTTTGAAAGGCTTTGGAATTCTTATCAATGCCATGACCAACCACAATTCAAAAAACCCCATGATGAAACATTCTATGTATGTGTAGAGCCCATATCAGATTGCATGCTGTTTTGGGGAGGGAGAGGGAGAAAATTCAAAACTTATGGAAATGAATGCTGAAAACTAAAAATAAATAATTTAGTTTAAAAAAAAGAAACATTCTACTGGCTTCGTAACAGAAAGGTTATGGACTCAGAGTGCAAACTAAAACATATTTAGCTTTTTGGACAAGCCGAACTCAGGAAGTTGTTCTCCTTGATGATACATGTTTGCGATGGGGATTTTGTTTTTCTTTTCTCAATTTGGGGTGGTGAGGAGGTAGGAAGGAGACAAGGCAGATTTTCATGATTAAAATAAATAAAATTCAAGTTCAAAAACCACTGCCAAAAAAATAACAACTACCTGAAAATAGAATGCACTCTCATAGCAAAGATGTAATTAGCACCTCATTGCAGCCAGCGTTCAAAAGCTTGGATGACCCTCTGTCAGAGTTACTGCAGAAGCCATTTCCAGATGACCTGTCATGTCTCTGCCAACTCTTAAGATTCTATCGTTCTACAATAATGGTAGAAGAAGGAACAGGTACGAGGCATGTGGGAAGGAGGCAGGGAGAGAAAACCATTACCAAAGTTAGAAACAAGGTGCTGAAAGCAATACCGGGGGCACTGAAGAACAGCTTCGCCTGGTTTAGAAGTTTGCCTGAGGAAGATGTGAGAAAATGCACCTCCCTCCCTTCTTTGGAGAGGGTGTGTGGGCATCATGTTGATCCGCTGCTTAGATTTGCTCTCCTGCTTGTTTTCCTTTTTATTTTGTGTTAAATGGGATAGTTCAATGGACAAGGGATAGAAGAGCAATATATTCAGGAATGAAGGTGGTATAAAAACATCAATAGTAATTTTTTAAAAAAGAACTTTGCCTGGAGTTGGCCCTGCCATTCAATAAAAGACCACCTTTTGGGGCGGCTAGGTGGCGCAGTGAATAGAGCACCAGCCCTGGAGTCAGGAGGACCTGAGTTCAAATGTGACCTCAGACACTTAACACAAAAACTAGCCATGTGACCTTGGGCAAGTCACTTAACCCCAATTGCCCTCCAAAAAAAAGGAAAAAAAAAGGCCACCTTTCACTAAAATAAAGGACAAATCAAATGTAAGCACCTTGAGAGAAGTCTGGTTTTTTTTTCATTTTGTCTCTGTGTCTACAATGTCTAATACAGTGGTCATCTTTTAACTTGTAAGTGCTTAATAAATTTTCATTGGATTATTGGAGCAGATTGTGCATTGTGGGTTACTCTTAAGTAATCAGTTTATATTCCTTGAAAAGTTTAAAAATGTACTTTTGTATAGTTTATTATGATTTTGAGGGAAAATATGGTGAAAGTTTTCCTTGCTTGCTCTTCACCCTCCCAGATAGCACCATTTCTTGCTCTCCCCAAAGTGTTCATTTTCTCGGAATGAAGTCATTAACCTTGGTTTGCTGCATCTTTTCCAAATGGTTGCCATGGCTACCAATGTTAGATCACTAATGGAAGGATTAAGACACAGGAAAAAAAATGCCCAGCCCATACAACTGAAGACTGAAAAGTGAAAAAAGGGAAATACTCAGAAAGTGACTTTCAGGCAGGCTGCCTGAGTCGAGAACCCCCTTCCACTGTGCACAATGAAAGCCCAAGTATTTAATTGGCTTTAAAAGTTGGTTATTGAGCAAACAGTCTGAGTTTTACCCTTTATCAGCTCCCGCTGCTGCTGGATGATTTCCTCACAGAGAAGCCTGTGCTGATAGTACCGCTGAATCACAAAATCCTTCTGGCACAAAAGGTTCTTCTGGTACAAGTTGTTTGCCTGAAGCTCTGTGTTCTCCACCTCCAGCTCATGAGCTCTACAGAGAAGCCTCAGCACCTCCCTCTGGTCCTTGTTAATTATTTGTTTGGGTAACAATTTCTCCATCTGGGAGGCTTTCTTCTTGGTGTTGGCTAAGCGTTGCTCCAGCCCAGCCTGTGGAAGAAAGCAAGTGTTTGGAGGGAGATGAATCACAGAAACTCTGAGAGCATAGTTTGGGTATTTTCGTTTTTTGGTTTGTTTTTGCTTTTTGGAGGGCATTTGGGGCTAAATGACTTGCCCAAGGTCACACAGCCAGCAAGTGTGTCAAGTGTCTGAGGCCGGACTTGTACTCAGGTCCTCCCGACTCCAGGACTGGCACTCTATTCTCTGCACTACCCAGCCACCCCCTCTTTTTTTATTTGCATCCACAACTTTAATTGATTCAGATATCTGGCTGGGATGCTTAAATGTGTCCATACTTATATGCATTACCTGTCTATTATGGTATTTTTTGTTATTTAATATGTTATGCTATTTTCTCAATGAAAGGTAGTGTGGTAAGGGTGGAATGAGTAGAGAGCTGCCTTCAGAGTCAGGGAGACCTGGGTCGAGTCCTACCTCTGATACACACTAGCTACGTGACTCTTGGCAAGTCACTTAATCTCTGTGCACTAGGCAACTCTCTAAGGGAGACAAGAACTCAGCCTGGGACCATGGATAGATTTCAGAGAATTCATGAACTTGAATGGGAAAAAAAATTCATTATTTTCATTAAATTTGAACCAAAATTCAACATATCCTTCAATTATTTAAAAACGTTATTCTGAGAAGGGATCAATACATTTCACCATATTGCCAAAGCAGTCCACAACATAATGAAAGGTTAAGAAACTGCTCTGGGACTATAAATTGCAGAACAGGTGCTGATAAGCATTGCTAGAGCAAAAAGATCTGGAGTTCTTGTACTGATGAAATCACAAGTCTAGCAAAAAAACAACAGCAGCAATAAAAATAATCTTGTTATCTGGGCTACTTAAGAACCAGAGAAACTAGAGCCTGACACATGGGCTACAAGAGTAGTTGCCAACCTTTTCAGGTATGAGGATCCCTTTTTTATGTCAAATAATTTCACAGACTGTCCCTCTCTCCGCCCTCACAATAATGGTTGTAGTATTAGCATTCACTGATGCTAAGTTTTTAACTGAGTTAGTAGCATAGTGATGAGCCTTTAAAGCAGCTAAATTTGGTTCCTGAGCAATAATATTTTGAGAGGAAGAGTGGCTAGAAAACAGGAGTTAGAGTCAGTAAGACATGAGTTCGAGTCCCACCTCAGACATTTATACCTGTGTGACCCTGAGCAAGTCACTTAACCAGTCTACACCTTAGTTTCCTCATCTGCAAAAATAAAAAGGTTAAATTTAATGGTCTTTAAGGCCCTTTCCCTCTCTAAATCTATTTGGATTAACCCATATGTTTAAAGTGATCCCACAAAATGATCAACTGCTTGGACTCAGAGCAGATTGAGACATACACACACACACACACACACACACACACATACACACACAAAACACATATATTTGGACAAGGTCAGTGAGGAAATTTGTTTTCCTTAACTTTGCATATTTGTGGCAAGAGTTTAGTTTTTCTTTCTTTTTTTAGTGGAGGTGAGATGGTAGGGAGAGAGGATGGATTTCATTAATTAAAAAAACCAAAATTTAATTAAAAATAAAATAAATCTATGATGCCATGATCCTATGATTAAAGAAAATACACCATGAGAAAAAAAAGTGTCATGACTTCAGTAATGCTTTTAAATAAATTTATATTTTATGGCTCTCAAATCACTAACCTAAATTTGAAAAAATAGTCATATACATGAGATATTTTATTTGTTCAGTACAGAAAAGGTCTATTTGTTCATGTGTGGCCTCACATATAAATTCATAGACTCCTTGAAATTACTCCGAGACACCCTTCCCCTTCCTCCAACACATACAATAGGTCCATTGACTACAGATTGGGAGTCAGAAGACCTGAGTTCAAATCCAGCTTCAGAATTTACTAGCTATGTGACCCTGGGCAAGTCACTTAACTTTTGTCTGCCTCTGTTTCCTCATCAGTAAAATGGGCATAATAATATCCCCCACTTTCCAGGATTGTTGTGAAGATAAAATGCGATCAATATTTGTAAAGTGCTTTGTAAACTTAAAAGCACTATATAAATGCTATATTATTATTATTATTATTAAATGAAACTAAGATACTGGAAGAGCTTTTGTAGTAAAACAAATATGTGACCTGCAAATCTTTGAAGTTGGATATAATGCTTTTCAAGGCATTTTTGGCTCATCCACATAGATTCTGTGTGAAATAAAAGCTGCTCATTTTAACAATAGGAAGATGCCAGAAACTTTTTTCTCTTTCCTAAAAACAGCCCTGTAAGCACTTTAACTAGAAGATAGAAGTATCATCTTGCTTTTTTTTTCTCTGTAAAGTGTTGGTTTGGTAATTGTCCAAAACTGTACCAACAGTTAAATGATAACAGCTACTAGAGAAATGGTTCATCTTCCCAGGGAAGTAGGTAGAAGAAGGGCATGTTCTTTGCAAAAAGGGATATATAGAGATTACCCAGAGCTGTGCTTTGTTCCAGCTGCCAGGCTGAACTGAATGATACGAGCACATCATGTTCTTTTTGGTATTTTGAAAAGAAGTCAATATCCAGCAACAGACTCAGAAATTCTTACTAAATTTTCCTAAAGAAAATGTTTTCAGCATAACATCAAGTTTCCTCTGTTTATTTGTAGTTTTTTATTTATGTGTTTGATTTTATATCACCTTTATTTCTGAATGTATCCCTAACCAACCAATCAATCAATAAACATTACTTGAATACCTACTATGTGCCAGATATACTTGAATACCTACTGTGTGCCAGATACAATACTAAGTACTGAGAATACAAAAAAAAAAATAGTTCCTGCCCTCAAGCTTACATTTCTATCAGGGGAAATAAAATATATGTATGTAGATATATACAAGGTCAATACTAAACAGACACAATGTAACCTTGCATAGAAAGATACTAGCACATACAGGGAACCAGTAAAGGTCTCCAACAGAAAACGACACTTAATATGAGTCTTAAAGAAAATCTGAGACTCCAAGAGGTAAATAAGGGCATTCATTCCAGGAATGGGAAAGAGTGAAAAGACTTGGAGATGGAGGATGGAATGTCACATGTAAGGAACAGCAAATATGAGTGGATCATAGAATATGCAGAAGAGGAACAGGCAAACAGACTGCAGACATAGGAGGTGGTCAGATAGTGGAAAAACTTTAAAAGCCAAAATAAGAAATTTACATTTGGCCCTAGAGGTGACAGACAGCCACTGGAATTTATTGATTAAGAAGGTGACATACATCCAGAGAAAGAACTATGGGGTCTGAATACAGATGGAGGCATACTATTTGCTCTCTTTGATGTTGGCGTTGTTTTGTTTCTTCTTTCTTGTGGTTCCTCCCATTGGTTGTAAAACTTCCTTACAACATGACTAATGTGAAAATATATTTAATAAGAATGTACATGTAGAGCCTATATCAGATTGCACACCATTTTAGGGAGGAGAAAGGGGAGGGAGGAGGAAAAGGAAGGAAATTTAAAACTCAAAAGCTTATAGAAGTGAATATTGAAAACTAAAATTTAATTGATTAATCAAGTTTTTAAAAAAAGGAAGTGACATATTCAGACCTGTTGTTTAGGAAAATTGTTTTGGTAGCTATGTGGAAAGGATGGATTAAAAGGAGGATAGGCTTGGCAGTGAGGGGGAAGCTATTGCCATAGTCCAGGTAAGAGGTGATATGGGTTTGAACTACAGTGTGTCTATGTGGGTGGAAAGAAAGGGAGGGATATGAGGGATATTAGGGAGACAGAAAAAACTTATTACACGTTTTGGTAATTAAGCGTTCATGTTAAATGAAAGAGAGTGAGGAGTCAGGGACGACACCAAGATTATGAACCTTGATGACTAGAAGAAAGGGATGTCCTTGAAAGTAATAGCAAAGTTGAGAAAAGGGGTAGGTTTGGGGGAAGATAGAATGAGTTCTGCTTTGGATATGGTGAATTCAAGAAGGCCTGAGATATCTAATTCTAAATGTCCAATTGGTGGCTGGTAATGTGAGATTGGAGCTCAGGAGAAAGACTATGGCTGGATATATAGATGTGGGAGTTATCTGCATTGAGATAATAATTAAACTCATGGGAGATGAAAAGTAAGAGATTGTAGAAAGAGAAGAAAGTCCAGGGGATAGGCTTGAGGTATAGTCACAGTTAGTGGGAATGAAATGGATGATAAAATAATAAACAAAGCTTAAAATAAAGTAAGAGAACCAAGAGAAAGCAATGTCATGAAAACCCAGAGAAGAAAAGAATCCAATAGCAGAAAGTAGTCAATAATGTTAAATGCTGCAGTGAGATCGAGAGGGATGAGAATGCCCTCTATGCAAAGAACATTGCCATTAAATTTGGTAACCATTGACAACTTTGGAGAAAGTCATTTCAGTTAGTTGATGGGGTTGGAAGCCAGATTGCAGAAAGTTAAGAAGTGAGAGTAAGAGGAAAAATGTGATGACTTTATCAAGGAGTTTGGCTGAGAGACACAAGATGACAACTATCAGAGACTATAGAATCTAATAAAGGTTCACGGGTTTTTTGTTTTGTTTTGTTTTTTCTTAATGAGAGAGACTTGAATGTGTTTACAGATAACAAATAAGGATCTGACAGGGAAAAGAAAAAGAAAAGAAGATTAGCAAGGGGGGGATGAAGAAGCAATCATCTAGAAAAGACAGGAAAAGGTGAGTTCATGGGTACATATAGAGGAATTGGCCTTGTTGAAGAGATAAGCAGTCTCATCAGACAATAGAGTAAAGAAGGAAATCATGAAAGATTATACCAAAGGCTTGTGAAATGAAAAGGAGGGGTGGAAAGGAACCAATGAATGGTCTTAATTTTCTTGGAAAAGTATAATTCGAGTTGAAAGGTAGGGGATAAGAGTGCTAGTGAAGGCTTGAAGAGAAGAAAGAGGGCTTGAAACAATCACTAGGATTAGCGGTATGGCAAATTACTTAGAGAGAAGTAAAAATTTTGCCTTGCTGCAGGGAGAGCTGCAGTTGAGATCTGATAAGATAAATTTGTTGGGAACTCAGTCCATTTTCAACTGACTATTCTCAAAATGTTCCCAAAAGGAACCTCTTGGCTCCAGAGATAGTAGATGCATAGGGATAGTGACATAGTGACCAAGGAGTTCTTGGAGGAGAAATCATCTATTGGAAGAAGAGTTTCTGGACCAAAATTCCTAGAGAGAAGAGGAGTTCTTTTTTTCTTGGAGGGGGGAAGGCGAGGCAATTGGGGTTGAGGGACTTGCCCAAAGTCACACAGCCAGTAAGTGTGTCAAGTGTCTGAGGTCAGAGTTGAACTCAGGTCCTCCTGACTCCAGGGCTGGTGCTCTATTCACTGTACCACCTCGCTGCCCTGAGAAAAGGAGTTCTAAGATCTAGCGAATGAGTAGGAGTAGGAAACATATGGTAGGCGTAATCCATTGTTGGGTTTTGGCAAGGTGTGGGCAGCCATCTGACAAAGATACAGGGGCTATTAGAGGATAGTATAGAACTAAATTGGTTCGAGATTGGGAAGGAAGAACAGTATAGCCAGGGGTGATAGATAGAGGTGATGGCCTGGGAAAGCAGTGAGGGATTAGAGGGTATGGTGAACAAATTTAGAAGTAAGGGATAGGCAGAGATGGAATGATAGATTATAATCCAATAAAGAAATGTCAAAGCTCTTGGTCATGGATATGGAACACTTATAGATGATGTAGATCATCCCTGTGTGATGAGGCAGAGAGAAGTAATAGGTCATGGGAAATGAGTAGACTGAGGAAATGAAAGGTTAGGGTGTTTGAAAGAATATCAATATATATGTCCCCTAGTATGAAGGCAAGAGTTGAGAAAAGGAAGAGTGTGAATCAGTCACTGTACTCACTGAGAAAAGAGAGGGAAAGTCCTGATGTTAATAGATAATAGCCACCAGGGTCTGAACTGCATAATAAACATGATAGAGTAGAACCTCGAAATAAAGAGTTCTGAGTGACGGTGGTAGAATAAGAATGCAGAAGTGGCGATGAGGAATAAGGAGGATTCCAGTGGGGCCAGTGAATCAGAGGGTATGAAAAATGCACCCAGGGCTAGAAAAAAATGGTCAGGGATGCAGTGTCATCCAAGGTGGGGTGGGAGGTGGGGGTGGAGGATGTATCAGTGACTGTCAAAACACAGAAGGAGCATGAGAGGAAGAGGTTTAAGAACAGTTTGTTCATTATGGAACAGGAGTTTCAAAAGACATGGTAGAAGGAACAAGAATTTTAATGCATTTTGGGGTTGGGGAGGGGAAGACTGGGAATATGGTGGAGGTAGATGGGGGATAAGAGAACAGGAAGTGGGATGCAGGAAGGGAAGGACATCTCATATCACAGAAAATGAGAGAGTGAGAGAAGGCAAGAGCAGAAAGAATAAAAAAGAAAGAGGATTAAGTAGTTTAGCAAAACTAACTAACATATCAGCTGAGTCTGATAGTATATGAAGTGTTCCATATCCATAGCCTTTGCAAAGAAGGGAAGGAAGTCAGCATCAGCTTTCTCTTTTGAATGATTTGTTTTTAGACAGTGATATCTTGGGGTGGTTAGGTGGTGCAGTGAATAGAGCACCAGCCCTGAAGGACCTGAGTTCAAATCCGGCCTCAGACACTTGACACACTAGCTGTATGACTTTAGGCGAGTCACTTAACCTCAATTGCCCTCCAAAAAGTAAAAAAAAAAAAAGTAATATCTGTTGTTGCTATACCACCTGCATTTCCCAGTGTTTCCCATCGTATCCCCTTCTCAGAGACCCATCCCTTATAACCAATAACCATAACTTTCACATTTATTTCTGAATCCTCCTTTAGACTCACTCAAACAGGAAACTTCTCTTCTTTGCCTTAAAGAGCAGAAAAAAGTTCCATTGAATGCTTCATTCAGAGTAAACTTAAAACAACTCCAAAAGACTCATGATGGAAAATTCCATTTACATCCAGAGAAAGAAATATGAAGTCTGAGTGCAAATCAAAGCATACTGTTTGCTCTCTTTTTTGTTTTGTTTTGTTTTGTTTTTTTCTTTCTCATGGTTCCTCCTATTCACTCTAACTCTTCTATACAACACAACTAATGTGAAAATATGTTTAATAAGAATTTATATGCAGAGCCTATATCAGATTGCACACCATCTTGCAGAGGGAGGAGGAAAAAACTTAAAACTTATGGAAGTGAATGTTGAAAACTGAAAATAAGTATTTTTTAAAAGACCACTAAAATGTTTGCTGGAAAAATATACTAAATAATCCATACTTGTACAGATCTGCTTTTATTCCCTTTATGTGTAGCATAAAGAGTACATAGCATGATGAAAGGTGCAGGGATTGGAGGGTAAAATGAGGATGAAGAATAAGTGAAGAAATGGACAGGGAGGGGTGAAATGAGTGGGTATGATCCAAGAAAGGAATGGTCAACCTCATAAAGTTAAAGGATAAGTCTTTCTGAAGACTATCTTCCCATAAAAGGTCCAAACATCACCATTGACACCCCATTTGGGATTCTGAGGGGGTCGCTTTGATAGGGAATAAAGTACTCTCACCCTGGGTGCTTGACCCACTCACACCACACATTGAAGATGGCTGATTGATTCATGCAATTTGGAAATGTATGACGGAGTCATGTGTGGTGTAAACCTGAGCAGAACCCTTGAATGCGGTCCTTAAAAGGGAGCAGACAGAGATCTAGGGAGCTAATAGAGACCCCTCTTTCCATTCTCATATATATTGCTCCTGCTTTTTACATGTAGAACAGTGATCCTATTTCCCCTACAAAAGGGGTCTTGCACTGACCACTGACTTCTGGAGACTTGGACTGTTGGTATGCTATAAAACATAGCTGTGGTAAAAGACAACATACCACCCCACGTTCCCCCTGCACCTTTTTCTGGATTCCTTCCCTGATCACCTATGGCTTAAAAAAAAAAGTTTTTTTAGGAGCTTAAAACATAGGTTTGAGATGATATAGTCAATAGCTCTCTCTGGTGCATAGACAAAATACATGTGATGACTGGAATATCTGTCAGGCACCTGATCCATACTGGCCAGTAGACATCAAGATCAATATTTAAAAAATATTTCTAACCATTGGAGCTGTCCAAAAGATAAATGGGCTGGCTGCCATGGAGATAATGAGTTTCCTTTGTGGGGAGGTCTTCAGATGAAGGCTAGGTGACTACTTGCTAGGCATATTGTGGAAAGGATTCATGTTCATAGGCAGGATGCACCAAACAACCTAGGAAGTCTCTTTCAACCCTGGGATTCTATCAATGTTCATTCTCAGAGGCCATGTCATATATATGTTCTACCTCCTACCTATCCAAAGGTCCCCAGTCTTTTGCTGCAGGTACTGCCCTGAGGGTGGTGAAAGGCCTTAGGCAGTACACATGCCACCATGAGCCCAGGAAGTAGAGTGTACGGGCACCCTTCCTGTAAGAGCTGCATACCATAGCCTATCACCAGTTCAGTAATACAGGAGGCAGGTCTTCTACGGTGATGCCGGTACTCTGATTTCTTACAATGACTGTTCCTATAACCTTCAATAGTCACAACTAGCACTATTCCCTAGATGTTGCTGTCCCAAGAGGAATACAGACGCTTACTTTGAGTGAGTCAACTACAATCCCCAGCGGATCACAGAAAATACGCCTCTAAGAGAGACCATAGCTGCTTCCACACACTGAAATGAAAGTTCTAGCTTCCCTAAGCTTCTCACACTTAGTCATTCAACTCTATAACCTTGCTACTGCAGAATGAGGGGGTGGGGCTTGTTTCACAATGACCAGTATCTCCCTGCTACTGGGTCCCTTTTATTTTTTTAAATAAGCTTTTATAGATAGTTTTTGCTTTTATATCCCCCGCTGTATCCCTCTCACAATACCCCTCTCCAAGGTTTATCCATTATATTAAAAAATGAGAAAAAGAGGAAGAAAACATTCCACAAAAATTCATCAACCATATTAATATCTATCTTCTATTTGGCAAATAGCTAATAATCTCATTCATATGGCACTTTAAAGTATACAAAGTGCTTTTAAAATATTATTTCACTGCCAAAAATTATTTTATAGAGCTAGAAAAAAATAGTAACAAAATTCATCTGGAAGAACAAAAGGTCCAGAATATCAAGGGAATTAATGAAAAGAAATGCTTGGGAAGGTAGCCTAACCATACCAGATTTTAAACTGTATTATAAAGCAGCAGTCATCAAAACTACTTGGTACTGACTGAGGAATAGAGTAGTGGATCAGTGGAATAGATTAGGTACATGAGACGCAGCAGTCAATGACTATGGTAATCTACTATTTGATAAATCCAAAGACTCCAACTTCTGGGATAAGAACTCACTATTTAACAAAAACTGCTCTCTCTCTCTTTTGTGTTTTATTTTGCTTTGTTCCTTCTTTCTCGTTCATTCCATTGGTTATAATCCTTCTTTACAATTTGACTAATGTTTAATGTGAAGGTATTTGTAGAACCTATATCAGATTGATTGCCGCCATAGAGGAGGAAGAGGGAGGAGAGGGAGGGGGAGAAAATTTAGAACTCAAAAGCTTGTGGAACTGAATGTTGTAAACTAAAAGTAAATAAATTAAATTTTAAAAATAATATTTCAAAGAAATATGTTTTGCATGACTGCACATGTATAACTTACATAAAATTGATTACTGTCTCAGGGAGATGAGGAGGGAGAGAATTAGGAACTCAAAATTTTTAAAAAACAAATGTTAAAAATTGTTTTTCACATAAAATTGGGGAGGAAATATTAAGAATGAAAAAATATTATCTTATTTTGGCATCACAACAATCCTGGGAAGTAGGTGCTATTATGATACCCATTTTACAGATGGGGACACTGAGGTAGACAGTAACTGAGGCTGGACTTGAACTTACACCTTCCTGACTCCAGGTTTTGTGCTTTATCCATTGAGCCGCCTCGCTGCAAAGAGGTGGATGGCACATACTTTTGCAGACCCTAGCTATGAAATGGGATATCACCTGCTAAGCCACATTAGCCCAGTAAGGGGCCAATACTAACTAGCACACGTGAGAATTTAATAAGTGAAGAAGCAGCTGTTCATGGTACAGTAAAAAGCATACCCACTCAGAAGCCAGAGGACCTGGATTCAAATCCCACCTCTGAGGCTGACCTACCTATCTGTACCTTGGACTTAACCATTCTGATCACCTATTTCTTTATCTGTGATATGAGAGGGCTGAACTAAACACCCCCTGAGGTCTCTTATGGATCTCTGATTCTATCACCCAGATTGGATCTCTAGAGCTACCAGGTTTGTTTTTCATTTGAAACCCCCAGTTTCCTGCCCTCCACACTATTCATTGCATTATTGTCTATCTGAATGTCTGCTGTACAAGTGATTGGGACTGGACAGTTTCCCACTTTGGAACTCGAGGTAGAAGGGACCTCAGAAACCACTGAATCCACCCTCCTCATTTTACAAGTGAGGAGACAGAGACTGGGGAAAAGTTAAGTAACCAGCCCAAGGTCCCACAGCTAGTAACCATCAGAGTCAGGAGATGAACTCATCAGCTGATTCCAGAAATGCTTAATTATTTGCTTTTTCACATACATTTCATTTTGTGATAGATGATTGATTAGACTCCTATTTTATTCCAATTAGTATTCATCAGTCTGATATGATTCCATAGGGATAGTGATTATAAATTCTGTCTATCAGGCCCCTGAGCTATGAACTGTGGATTGTAAGTTCACTTCCTTAACCACAGGAAGCTAATTAGAGGACCACCACCCTTGTTTTTGCCTTGTTATGGTAACCAAGCCCAGTGTGGAAGAAGTGACTCAATGCCATGGGAAGTCCTCCAGCTCTTTTTCTTACCCCTCCGTTCCTTGTCATCCTTCTATTGCCCAACATGGGAAGATGACCATGAGCATTTGGCCAATAAGTAGCCCTCTTTGCCAGCCCATGGCCTGCCTGTCTCTCAGCCCATCAGCCCTCATGGATATTTTGACATCTGTCTATCAGCCCAGTGTGTGGGTCTGCCTATCGATTTGGTAAGACCTTCTGAAAGACCAGGATAGGTCTGTCAAGGTCTATTCATCAGCTCAGTAGTGCCACCTGAAAGGTCAAAATATAGGTTTGTCAACCAATGGGATTCTGTGTTTTATGTAGAACCTCCTAGAAGGTCATGGTCAAGATCTATCACCAATAAGACTGTATTTTCAGTTGACCTCATCTGTATTGCTCTGGTATCAAGCACTATATAATAAGGCCCTGGAGGAAGGGGGCATCTCAGGTCATGAGGAGGTTCACTTCGTTAAAGGGGGGCCATAGACCCTTTAATGAAGTGCTATTGTCTCAGAGCTCTAGCCTCAATTTCTTTTATTGTAAATTGGACAATTTTGGACCTCACAATTTTCTATCTTCCCAGTTAAGTATAAGATTCCTCAAGGCAGGGTACCATATTCATCACAATACCCAAGACAGGACTCAGTCAATAATTACTCAGGTATCCTCCAACCTTTAGGGCTGCCGTTTTCCGTTGCTCCGCCAAGAGCATGTTGATCTCCTCTCTAGCCACCGAAACCTCATGAGGTTCATTAGACTCTCCCTCTTCTCCTTCACCATCAGCCTCCACATTTTCATCATCCTTCTCCTTGTGAGCCTGATGGGCCTTTTCTCGTTCCCAGCTGCACCAAAACCAATAAATAAATTAAAAATCATGCACCAAAGCAGCAAAACAGTCTTCGCATGAGGCAGTCTTAGTATCAGAGGCAGAATTTGAACTCAGGTCTTCCTAACTCCAGCTCAATACCAATAATTCATATGTTTGGCAACAAAGAGTAAAAGGACAGAGGACCATAGCTTTAGTGTATGCAGCAGTCAAGGAAGGTGTTTTTAAAGGCCTGAGCATACTGCTAGTCCAAGAGGAAGGAGTCTCTTGAGAGGGAAAGATCAAAGAAAGGGAATATGAGTTACCTTATACACCTACGGCTAAGGGGAAACTTCTTAACCAAAAAAGGAAAAATAGTGACTATAATCAATAAAAGAAAATTTCAGCTACCTAATTTTTAAAAGATTTTGCATGAATACAATCATTGCAACTCAAATAAGAAGAGGGACTGTTGTTTGGGAGGGGAAAATCTCACTGCAATATCTCTGAAAAAAGGTCTGATATGCAAGAAAAGTAGGGAATTGGTACAAATTTATATAAATAAGAGCCATTCCCCAATAGTTAAGTGGTCAAATGATATGAATGTACAATTTTTAAAAGAAACATTGATTATCAACAATCATCTAAAAGAATGTTTCAGATCACTAATAATAAAATGCAAATTAAAACAACTCTGAGGTTTAACTTCACACTCATTAGGTTGACAAAGATAACAAAAGAAGAAAATGGTAAAGGTTGGAGGAGCTGAACAAATTTTGACATTTTAATATAATGGCATATTTTTACACCATCAGAAATGACAAACATAAACAATTGAGAGAAACTCAGGAAGACATATGAGGAACTGAAGAAAACCAAGAGAACAATTTACATAAAGGGAATAAAGGAGCTTTACATAAAGGAAAATGTTATCAACAGTCATCAAAACTCTGATGAATGCAAGGACCAAACGTGACTTCAGAGGACTTGTGGATGATGTATATCTTTCTCAAAGAGGTGGGAGACCGTAAGTACAGAAAGTAGCAGTATTGATAGACAGGGCCAAAATGTTGATTTATTTTGCTTCTTTATTGCAAAAAAAAATTATTTAAGTCCTCTATGGAGGAGGGTAGGGGAAGGTATGGAAAGGTATTGGGAATTGACAGTGTCATAGTAGAAGAGCAACAATAAAACATTCATTTGTGAGGCTTTTGACGGAGAGTTAAATTGTGACTGGGGATGGTATTCTGTACATAGTATCATACTAACCATAGGGCTGCTAATGAGAAGTAGTGTAGTGAACAGAGCACGTGGAGTCTGTGCTTGGAATTTGAAGACTTGGACTTGACTACCATCTCTGATACTAGCTGGATGACCATGGGCAAGTCACTTGATATCTTTAAACCTCAGTTTCTTCATACATAAAATGGGTAGTGATATTTGTACTACCTACTTCACAGGATTGTGAGTAAAGAGCTTTGTAGTCTTTAAAATGCTATGGACAGGCAGCTAAGTGGCATAGTGAATAGAGCACCAGCCCTGGAGTCAGGAGGACCTGAGTTCAAATCCAATCTCAGACACTTAATACTTACTAGCCATGTAACCTTGGGCAAGTCACTTAACCCCAATTTCCCTGCCTTCCCCCCTCCAAAAAGCAAAATAAATAAATAAAATGCTATGGAAATGTAAATTATTGTAATAAGTCAATATGGATGAGTTTTCCAGTATTGGGTCCACCCAATTCTCATGTAACAGGGTTATGCCATGTGGGAGGTCCTCTGACTTCAAATCTAGCATACTTTCCCCAAACCATGCAAGTAGTAAATAGCAGAGTCAGGATTCAAACCTAGATTTTCGGATGCTGCCAAACCCAGTGTTCTTTCCAAAAGTCACTGTGATCATCACTGAGACCCAGAAATTACACATACATATCACAAGCAATTCTATATTCTGTCATCTGTCATGGGCATATTAAAGGACCACAGCTGCACTTACTCAGCTATTGTCAAGAGGTGCCTGGAAGTATCAATATGTAGCTCAATATTTGTGTTTTCTAATTCCATAAGGCTCCGTCTCATTTCCATCTGCTCTTTGAATGCACTAATCAATTGTCCCCGAATCTTATTCATCTGCATTCGGCTATCTTCCTCCGAGTCAGGATGGACCTCTGCTATAAAAGAGAGAGACAGAGACAGACAGAGAAACAGAGACAGAGGGGTGGGGGAGAGACAGAGACAGAGACAGAGAGAGAGAGAGAGCAGAGAGAGAGACAGAGAGAGAGAGATAGGGACAGAGAGACAGAGAGAAAACTTTAATTGCAACCTGCCCAAAGAAAAAAATACAACTGATTTAAAAGAATTTTTACATATAAAAAGGGCCTAAGGGATCCTTTAGTCCAAGTTTCTCACTTTATGGATGAGCAAATTGAGAACCAAAGGGATTAAGGTTAAAAAATTGGGTCTCCCTGACTTCCAATCTAGTATTCTTTCCAATATACCCACTACCTCACTGAATAAGGTCTAAATACAGTTAGTATTGTAAAAACAGAAAAAAAAAGGGAAAAAAGGAAGTAAGGGGGAGAAAGTCTAAATTCCTTATTTTCCAATTGGGAAAACTAAACCGTAGAGAAGTTACAAGACTTTCTCATAGTCACACAGCTCAGCAACTCTTGCAACTATGCCATTTCCTTTGAGTGGAGATATCAACCCTAGGACAAGTGAAAGACAAGGCTTTACTTTTTTGTTTGTTTTGTTTTCATTTATAAGGCTTTACTAAAAGAAGAAAGCTGTACAATTATGTGATTAGGGTCATTCTAAATGTTATCAGATTGTGTCCAAAGAAAATATGGCAATTCTAGAAGAGAATAAAATCTGCTTTCTGTACTACCTTGCACATCTCTCATATCAGGTCCATTTTTCTTCTCCTTTTCTTGCTTCTCAATTTTTGATTTCAGATGTTCGATCTCTCTGCGTAGGTCTGAAATTACGTCAGTGTACTGGGCGATATGATAGGAGACATTCAGTAGATTACGTTTAACCTAATGAATCATAAAGGCCAAAAGGGAGATGTTGGCTCCACATAAGGATAACTTTCTGATCACTAGAGTTGTCCAGAAATGGAATGAATTGCGACCTCTCCAGCCCTGAAAATGTTTGAGCAAAAGCTGCTGGTTGAACACCTGTCAGGGATGCTAGAGAGGTTCCCTCTCTTCCTTTGAGTGAAAAGCTGATCTAGGAGACCTCCCAGGTCTTTTTTTGCGACAACAGATCGATTTTTTTTTTTTTTTTTTGTGGGGGAAGTGGGTTTTGTGTGGTTAGCCGAAGGACGGACGGCTACCTTTTTTTTTTATTGTCTGAGGCCACATTTGAACTCAGGTCCTCCTGACTCCAGGGCTGGTGCTCTATTCACTGCACCACCTAGCCACTCCTCCAGGTCTTTTCTAGTTCTAATATATCATGCCTCTATGAATACAGTTGATTATAGAAATACCTTGTGCTTCCCAAGAGGTATTCAATTTTTTTAAATGAGGTCATATATTTTTTTAAAATTACATTGTTAACAACTTAGACCCCTGAAAAAATACCCTGAGGACACTGTGGGAGCATAGTGATTTAATATTGAAAAATGTGCTAAGAAGGTTAAATTTCTCTTCTATTCTCCATAAACATTTCCAGCTGGATAATCCTCTTATTCTTCCATAATGCCTCTTTGTTAACCTCAACATCAATCAAAAAATATCCCCTTCCTTTTCTGTGACCTTTCTGCTCCACCCTCAGTTTTTTTTCTTTTAGCCTATACCAGTTTTCTGGTGACAAGTTATCTTTGTTGCATCATCTATTATACAATAAAAGTATTCTCTGATTCCAACTCTCATCCATTTTGATTTTCCTAACTTAATTAATCCTCCAGCCTGGCCTTTTATTGTTGTTTGGATAAATTTTTAACTTCAGTGTCTGATTTACTTACCCTAGTCTTGATATTTTTTGCCCGATAGGCATAAATCAAGGTTGTCCGGGATTCTTCAAAGTAAGTGCTAGCAGGGCTGATGTGGGCAATCATCACTGTTCTGCTGTTCCCTCCTAAGGCATCCTACATAATACAAATGTTGCTGGAACCAAGTGGGAAAGGTAGAGTCCATCTACTATATAACCATATAACAGATGGGAACCACATAATGCTGTAGCAAAAAAAAATAGTTCCCCATATACAAGGCGCAAATGATCTTCTATGTCTAGAATGCCCTCTCCCCTTCCCCCTTACCTGGTAGTAGCGCTAATTTTCTTCAAAGTGCAACCTGCATACTATTTCCTCCACGAAATCTTTTCTGAACTCCAAAGGTATTAATTTCTTCCGCTTGTAATTATTTTGTATTTACTTACTTGCATACATGTTTCCCATTAGAAGGTAATCTCCCTGTGGGAAAGGCCTATTTCATTTTTTTTTATCCCCAGCATCTAACAATAGTGCTTTATATATAGGGGGTAAAACTAGGGACTGTTTCTGCTATTTCATTGGTAGAGGGAACTCTCAAACGTTTGTACCTTTTCTGTAATATAAGCTTGGAAAGTTACCTAGTGCACTAAGAAGTTAAATGACTTGTCCAGGATCATACAATCAGCATCTATCAGTGGCAAAACTTGAACCTAGGTCTTCTCTACTCCAAGACAAGCTTTCTGTCCACTACATCAAATGGACTCTTTTTGCATGTATTAGGCACTTAATAAATGACTGTTGAATTGAATGGAATTCAAAGGGAGCTAGCTAGGTCATTGGGTTAAGATCCTGGCTCTGAAACTGATGACTGTGGGACATTCATTTCTCTGAGTCTCAGGTTCCTCTCTGATGGAACTTGTCCACTTATATTACACTGAACACTATGCCCATATCCTTTGAGTACACTACAGAGACTGGTCCAAACCAGAGACCAATATTAATTAATTAAAATCTTTTCCTCAAAGATGATCTTTTTTAAAATTAAATCTTATTTTATCTTCCTGAAGATCTCACTTCCTTCCCTTACCCCTTATTGAAAAAAATAAACAAACAAGAAAAACAAAACCCCTGTTACAAAATTGTATAGTCAAGCAAAACAAATTCCCAAATTCATCATATTGTGTATGTGTGTGTGTGCATGTGCACATATGCATGTGTGTGTGTATTTCAATCTGTCCTCTGAGTCTATCACCTTTCTATTAGGATGTAGGGAGCATGTTTCATCCTGAGTCCTTTGGAATCACAATTAGTCATTATATTAATCAGATTCCCTAAGTCTTTCAAAGTTGTTTGTCTTTGCCATGTTGTTATTGTATATATTGTTTGCTTGGTTCTGCTCACTTCACCTTGCATTAGTTAATACAAATCTTTCCAGGTTTCTCTGAAGCCATCTTCTCCATTATTTCTTACAGCACAACCACATTCCATTACATTCATGTACCATAACTTGTTCATTCATTCCCCAATTGATGGGCACCTCTCAATTAAAGCTTACCATAATTAAGAATGAATGTCTCAATGCACCATAACTGTTACCTGTTACTATCGCTTCTAGAAACATTTAATTCCAATTGAGTCTGAAATTTGACCAACATCGCATAACTAATATGAAACTCCAAAAAATGTTTAATGAGTCCTCTCAGAAGGAAAAAGGCAGAACAAATACTCAGGACTTGTGGAGGGTGGGGAGAGTAGTAAATTGCTTGAGCCTCTGTGTTTCACTTCAAGTTAACCAACCTAAATTTCTAATGACAATTGAACAAAAGTATATACCTTCAGAAAGTAGGGACAGAAGAACAAGATGTACAAAAAGTAAATTAAAACAACGTTGAAAGGTTGCCAAATTCATATTAAGTACAATGCCCTATCTTGGTCTCAGAGAATAGACAATGAAGCCCACTCGCCTCCTCATGGCAGAGAGGGGGATACTACAGGTGTGGAATGCTGTATACACTGTCACATGAGGTTGCTGTGCCATTCTGTCTTGCTTATCTATTATTCCTTGTTACAAAAAAAGGATTCAATGAAGGAGAGATATATTGGGAAATGAATGGGGCACGAAAAACAAGAGGCATCAATAAAACCTTCTTAGAAAGGCAATTATACCTTCAACAAGCGTGTTAGTTTGCTATCCCGAAAATTGACATACTGGGATCGGCTTCCCCCCTTTTCACTCAGTGCATTGATGCAGTTGCCAAGAGCCAGCAGGGAACGGTTGATGTGAGCTCCCTCCTTCATTCTCTTGCCTCGATTCTGGGTCTGAAGAAGAAAAATGGAATAACTTCAGAAAAATGAGGTTAGGTGGCTTTGACAGTCATCATTTGATTAATAGCACAGATTTTTATTTCAAGTACTTTTCAAAACTATTGGAAGAAATCTGGATTTCAGCTTGGCCTTTTGTCAAAAATCTATGATTATCCAATTATTTGTTGAATAACTCTAGGACTCATGGAACTGAAAGCATAGTCAAAAACAAATCCAATTGTCAAGAAATTGATAGTCTGGGTCCATTTCCCTTTCATGATTGACTTCCTAAGTAAAGATACCACTAAACATAAAAAAGTCTATTCATTAATTCTAAGACTATGACGCTAATTCAGTTCCCTTCTCTTTTTTTATTTTATTTTTAATTTATGGAATAAAAGAAGCATTTCCATAACATAGTAAAATAAAAAGGATGATTGTACATGAAACTGCCAATCTGCTATGTATAACTTACTACTCCTTTCAAATACACAAGAAAATCTTTGCAGTTTCCCAGAAGCAATTAAGGTTTCTTTCTCTTTCTCCTCCTGTTCAGTTCTAGGATGAATTCTTTGCCCATTTGCAGTTTATCCAAGACTGCCAATTATCTAATATCCCTGAATCCCTTCAAGTCCCAGCTAAAATCCTGCCTTCTACAGGAAACCTTTCGCAATCCATCTTCGTTCTAGTACCTTCTCTCAATTTTTTCTGATTTACCCTTTACAGGGCTTATTTGTACCTGGTGATTTTCATGTCTCCACAATTAGACTGTGAGCCCCTTGAGAGCAGGGACTGTTATTTGTCTTTTTTTGTATCCTCAGGGCTTAGCACAATGCATGGCACATAGTAGGTGCTTAAGACTGACTCTTTTTTTTACTGTATATACTGATGGATGGATTCTGTAAGTCTTCTGTTCAACTGCAAGTCATAATCTGATCAATTAGAATTTTTATCAGTATTAAAAGTCATCATCTTCCTTGACATCACTAACCCAATATAAAAAAACACTGAAGATATGATCATCTCACAAATACATTTATTCCCACTCCACCAACTCCACCACCCAAAATGTGGATAGTCCACCAATGGTTTCAGTTATTTTCATATTTTCCTTCAATGAGAGTTCTGAAAACTCAAAGGAGCAGTTTTCATCCTTTGTTCCCCCATATGAAATGTGACTGTAAAATATTTACTTTTTTTTTTAACAAACATCAGGACTTAAAGAGTCTGAATGAATATTTCCCTTCAATGTAGTCACCCTGAGGTGATACACTATTCAAATAATGCTTCATTAAGCAAAATATTTTGGGAATGGGGTGGCCAGGTAGCTTAGCGAGTAAGAGCACCGGCCCCAGTGTCAGGATGACCTGGAGATCGGATCCAGGCTCAGATACTTAGCACCATACCCAGAAATAACTGGCCATGTAACCTTGAGCAAGTTACTTAACCCCAATTGCTTAAATATATATATATATATATATATGTATATATATACTTTAGGAATTCTGTTTTAGAACTGTGGAATTCTTTTGAATGCTGTTAGTGATGACCAGTTTCTATATTTTGAAAGGTGGGTTTTTTTTTTTTACATCTTGAAGTCAATTGAATGAGGGAGGTGATCAAGCTGGGAAATTTTGTTTTGGCTCAAAAATGAGGTGTGACCATAAAAAAAATACAACTGGTTTTATGGTATGATTTACAAATGAAGTCTGAAAAGGATTTCAAAAAGGATTTCAAGGGACAGCTAGATAGCACAGTAAATAGAACACCAGCTTTGGAGTAGGGAGGACCTGAGTTCAAATCTGGCCTCAGACACTTAATAGCTGTGTTACTCTGGGCAAGTCACTGAACCCCAATTGTCTCAAAAAAAAAGATTTCAAGAAAATGTCACAAGCAATGGATGTAACATTATACTGTCTATCATTTCAATAGATAACTACTTTGAAGGCTAAAACATCCATTTTGTTGTATAGGTTTGGGTATATTTGTTTAAACAAGCAAGCAAACATTAGTCCCACTGTTTCCTTTTTTGTAAGCAATTGGGGTTAACTTGCTCAAGATTACATGGCCAGTTATTTTTTGTGGGTGCTAAGTATCTGAGGCCGGAACCAATCCTGGGTCTCCCAACTCCAGTGCCGGCACTCTTACTCACTGTGCCACCTGGCCATCCTGGTCCCACTGTTTTTATAGAAACACCATGTAGAGCTGATATTGCAATCATTCAGTATATACCATTTATCTTTCTATGCCTCACATTTTCTTTCAGTTATTTAAAGCTCTCAAGACTCCTCTTAGTTTGTTCTCACATCGCCCATTCATTTTTGATACTTTAATTTATCAGTGTCTATTAAAGTCTTTGATTTTGCTATTCTTCTCTTTCTAAATGAGCCATTTTAGAATTATCTAACCTTATGACTTTCACTTTGGAAATGTCAATCCTTCAGGGGATCCAGTAAGAAGGATAAATCTTTTAACTTTGACATTACATGGGCCTTTGCCGCTCTTTAACAATGTGAAAACAGGTGCATTCATTTGTTCATTTAACCCGTTTTCCAAAAAATTAATTAAGTGTCTAAAAATACAAGGCTTGCAGGAAATGAATCAGGTTAGTCTCTATAAGGATTGATTGACTATATTTACTCAAACAACTGGTAACAGTCACTAGAACATAAGTCCTTAAAATCTACTTTTAACAGTCTTCATTAATCCAACATCCTTATTTTACAGATGAGGAAGTCAGTGTTTAACATCTTACCATGGTCTGCCTAAATTCAAGCTCTGCCACTTTCTAATTGTATGGCTTCAGGTAAGTTATTTTAATCTTTTTAGGCCTCAGTTTCCTCCTGTGTTAAATGAAAAGGTTGGACTAGATTTCTCTAAGATCCCTTCTAGCTTTAAAATTATAATCCTATAAATCCTAATGAACTGTTCTAATATTCACAGAATACTTTCAGAAAACACTACAGCCAATTTGGGATAATGTCTTTTTTCTATTTCTTTAGAATCAAAGTATTCTGTGAATCTTAATTATAGCATTTTTTCTTTTAAAAATAAATACCTTAATGCAGATCTAGATAAATCTAACCAAAAGATAAACAAGGAAGAAATTAATGATATGAATGGAACTTTAGAAAAATCAGGGATGACAGATCTCTGATGATTACTGAATGGGAATAGAAATAAATTTACATACCCTGAGCTATACATGGCACCTTTACAAAAATCCACACTATAGTGAGGCAAGACCTTTACAAAGCAGACACACTAAACAGATAATTTGCCAATCACAATGTAATAAATTATACTCAATAAAGGACCTTAAAGAAAGAATTAAAAAGTAGTTGGAAGTTAAATAAAATAATTTTAAAGTAGCTAGATGACAAAGTAGATAGAGCCTGAAGTAAGGGAGATCTGAGTTTAAATCTAGTCTCAGACAGTAATTATCTGTGTGACCCTAGGAAAATCACCTAATCTATTTCTGTCTCAGTTTCCTCAAATGTAAAATGGGGATAATAGTAGCACCTACTTCACAAGATTGTTGTAAGGAGTAAATGGGATAATATTTGTAAAATGCTTAGCACAGTTCCTGGCACATAGTAGACATTTAATAAATGTTTATTGGCTGACTAGTGTATCAAAGAATGCATTGTAGAAACAATAGACATTTTCATCAAGAAAATTATGATAATGAGATGACATATCAAAAACTTATGGGATGTAGTTCTTACAGGAAAATTTATATCTCTAAACACTTCTATCAAGAAAACAGAGAAAGAATGAATTAAGCAAGTAACTAAAAAAACTTGAATAATACAAAAATCAAAAAATCCCCAATTAATCAATAAAGTGGAAATTCAAAAGATTAAAGTTGAGATTAGTAAAGCAGAGAGTAAAAAGACCATTGAAGTGAACAAAATTAATAATAATATTGTGAACAAAAAGATTATTGAATTGATAAACAAAAGTAGGAACTGAGTTGGGGGGTGGTGGAATCTAATAAAACATAAAGTTAGCTTATCTGAATTTGAAAAGACAAAGAAAGGCCAAATTATTAGTATCAAAAAATAAAAGGAAAATGTCCAATGACTGAAGAAGAAATAAAGATTATCAAAAATTATTTGCCCTTGGGGAGGCTAGGTGGTGCAGTGAATAGAGCACTGGCCCTGGAGTCAGGAGGACCTGAGTTCAAATCCGGCCTCAGACACTTGAAACACTTACTAGCCATGTGACTTTGGACAAGTCACTTAACCCCAATTGCCCTCCAAAAAGTAAAAAAAAATTTTTTTAATAAAATAAAATTATTTGCCCAAGTATATGCTAATAAAACTGATAACTGATAGATGAATGAATACTTACAAAAACATAAAATATTCAAATTGACAAAAGAAATAGATTATTTAAATAACCAAATATTAAAAAAAAGAAATTGAAAAAGCTATAAATGTACTCCCAAAGAAAAAATTCTAGAACCAGATGCATTTATAAATGGATTCTATAAAACATTCAAAGAATAATTAATTCAATATTATATAAACTGTTTGCAATAATAAGAAAAGGAGGTGCCCTTCTAACCTTTATGATACAAATACAGCATTAATACCTAAATCAGGAATATGCAAGGCAGAGAAACAAAGCTACAGACTAATATTCCTAAAAGATACTGACTAAAAAAATTTTTAATAAAATATTGGCAGTTGGGTTACATCAATATATTTCAAATAGAATATACTACGACTGGGGGCAGCTAGGTGGCACAGTGAATCAAGTTACTTAACCCCAACTGCCCTTCAAAAGGCAAAAAAAAAAGAATATACTATGACCAGACTGGGTTTAAATCAGTAATTCAAGGGTGATTCAACTGAAGATGACAAATATAACAATGTAAATTTAATTTAATTTGCATTTAATAATGTAATTATTAAAAACTAGATCATTAAACAATAGATGTTCAAAAGGTTTTTGACAAAATCTAGCATCTATTTCTATTTTAAAATTTAGAAAGCATGGGAATAAATGGAGTTTTCATTAAAATAATAAATGCTATCTATCTAAATCCCAGAGCAAACATTATATGTAATGAAGAAAAGATAGAAACCTTTCCAATAAGATCAAGCCTAAAGCAAAGATGCTTATTTTCACCAATATTTTTTAACACAGTTCTAGAAATAATAGCTGTAGCAATAAAACAAAAAAGAGAAATTGAGAGAATAGGCATAGGCAAAGAGGAAACAATGCAAATGGCTTTGACTTACTTAGAAAATCCTAAAAAGTCGACCAAACATTAACTGAAATAATAACTTCAACAAAGTTGCAAGATGTAAAATAAATCCATTTAAATGATAAGGATTTTTGTATGTTGCCAACAAAATCCAATAGAAAAAGAAAGCAAAATTCCATTCAAAATAATTGTATAAGTTATAAAATATTTGGGAGTTTATCTATCAAGGCATACCTAGCACTTATATCAATCCAAGTAGAAAATATTCATTGAAGAAATAAAGACAGACTAAAATAATTGTATTAACATTCCTTGCTCATGGTAGGTTGCATAAGTATAATAAAATGACAATAGTATCCAAATTAAGTTCAGTGACATACCAATTGTTCAGTGACATACCAATCAAACTATCAAAAGAATATTTAGTAGAGCTAGTAAAAAAAAACAAAGAAATTCATGTGCAGGAACAAAAGGTTAAGAATCTCAGGGATAATAATGGAAAAAAGTAGGAAGAGAATCTCTTAGTACCAGATCTCAAACAGTATACAAAACAGTAATCATTAAAACAATTTGATAATGGTTAAAATATAGAAAAGTTGATCAGTGGAACAGATTAGATATACAATACAATTAAATATACAATAAATAAATCCAACAAATAATCCAAATAAATACAATTAGATATATAATAAATAAAAGCAAATGAACACAAAGCATTCAATATTATTCATGGTGTCACCAACAGTGAACTAGTATGCTCATTGACTGGCACACTATTCAAACAAATGTGTAATATTCAATAAGGCAAAAAGCATTTATTAAGCACCTACTCTATGCCAGCTATTATGCTAAGAGTTTTGCAAATACAATTTCATTTGATCTTCACAACAGTATCGGAAGGTAGGTGCTATTATTATCCCCATTTTATAGTTGAGAAAACCGAGGCAGACAGAGGTTAAATAATTTGCCCAGGGTCACACAACTAGTAAGTGTCTGAAGCTAAATTTGAACTCGTGTCTTCCTGTCTCTAGGTCCAGCACTCTTAACTATGAAACCACTTAGCAGCCTTTGTAGCTAAAGTCAAAGACCTTAATTACTGGGAGAAGGGCTCATAATTTGACAAAAATTGCTAAGAAAACTGAACACAGCCTGGTAAAAAATAAGGTTTAGACCAACTCTTCATGCCACATACAAAGTCAGCTTCAAGTATGTATATATATATATACACCTGCATATAAAAGCTTACTTACATCATAGAAGAATCAGAAAAGCAAGAAGAAATTAACTTCTAGATCTATGGATATGGGATGAGCTCACAACTAAACAAAGAGGATCACACAAGATAAAATGGACAATTTTGATTATATAAAATTAAAAGGAGTTCTGCGCAAATATATCTAATGTAGTTAAAATTAGGAAAGAAATTGGGAAAGGGGGGGAAAATATTTGCTGCAAGTTTTTTTTCTGATATATAAGGAGCTGATTATAAGACTTAGAGCCATTCTCCAATAGACATTGATCAAACGACATGTATGAACAGGCAGCTCTCAAAGAAAGAAATCGAGATATCAGTAACCATATGGAAAAAATGCTCCAAATCTCTGAAAATTAAAGAAATTGAAATTAAAGCAACTTTGAGGTTCCACCTCATATCCATAAGATTGGTAAATATGATAGAAGAGAAAAATGATAAATGTTGATAAGCTATGAGAAACAGTCACACTACTTAGATATTCTCAGTAATACAATGATACAAGACAATTTTGAAGAACTTATAATGAAAAAGGCTACTCACCTTCAGAAAATGAACTGATGGGATCTGAATGCAGATTGAAGCATACTTTCTGTTTTTACTTTCTTTGTTTTTCATATTTTAAAATTTTTTGGGGGGTCTGTGTTCTCTTTTGCAAAATGGCTGATATGGAACTATGTTTTGTATGACTGCACATGTATAATCTATATCAAATGCTTGCCTTAAGTAGGAGACAATGGAGGAAATTTAGAACTCAAGAATTATTAAAAACTAATGTTTATAAATATTGCTTTGGGGGCATGGTAAAAAAAAAATCAAGCATTTTGGAAGTATGCCCCCAAAGCAATTAAATTTTGCATACTTTTTAAACCAGTTAAGTCACTATCAGGCCTAAATTCCAAAGACATATTTTAAAAGAAGGAAAAGAACATATATATGCAAAAAAATGATTATGGTACCTTTTTCCATAGTGGCCAAAACTGAGAAAATGCCACCCTTCTCTTGGGAGAGAAATGGAGGATTACGGGGACAGAATGTCAGAAGTAATCATACTATTAATTGTTTTTGCTTAACTTTTTCTCTCTTACTATTTTCTCTGTTATTCCTACCATAGTCTTCCCCTCCCCATATTCTCCTTTCCAACTAAACCTCCCTGCTCTCTGTCTGTCAGACACACTCTGGGAGAGGAGTGCTGTGTCTTGCAATAACTGATGTAAGAGACAAAAGGCATCAATAAAATCTATTTATGTTTTACATGATTTCATGTGTATAATGGGTGGGGGAGGAGGGAGGGAGGGAGAGAATTGAGAACTGAAAATACAATTTTTTTAATTTAAATAAATTTTATTTTTAAATGAAACTGAACACTCTATGGTTATAATGACCAAACTTATCCCCAAAGAAATCTGAAAAATGCATCTTGCTCCTCTGTTACAGAGGTGAAGTATGGGATATTTCATATACTATCAGATTTGGTTGATGATGTTAGTTTTGCTGAATTTTTTTATTTTTTTTCCTATTTCTTTTTTGTTCTTCATTACAAGGGATGACTTACTGGGTAGGGCAGAAGAGAGGGATATATTCAGAAATAAAGGTGATGTAAAAACAAAAGATAGCAATAAAGTTGAAAGGTTTTAAAATAATTTTTTCAAAATAGTGATACTCTTTTTCATTTTATTTCACTCATGATTGCCTTGGGCCTGTTATTCCCTAAGGATAGCCTTGGGTCCATGTAGCCTCCTAATTATAGGGGTTGGAGCCATCTAAATGGGTGGTGTTACCTGGGATGCTCTCTCTGACCCTGCCAAATCGACCATGAAAAGTTTCCCCACTCGAACTTCCTCAGAAAGATCCTTCACCCGACTTCTTTGTTTCACAGTGACTTGCAGTACAGCATGGGAACGGGAAGAAGTCTTGTTTGCAGCTGTGGGTTCCTGAGTCCGCTGCTTGTTCCCTTTAATTAACAGCTGCATGATCTATAGGAAGGGACAGGCAGAGAAAAGAAGGATAAAAGTTTCTTCTGAGCAACTCTCCAGGCTGGGGACGGTACCAATACATATTGTTCCATAAGCATGGATTCCAATGAGCAGAGTTTCACAGAATCACAGATGTGATACTTTTTTAGAAGTCCCAAGCATCAATCAGTTCGCTCTATCGATGTTGTTGTTTGTCATTGTTTGTCCTTTGCTCTGTGACATCACCATGACTTACAAGTGAATTGTATTTAAGTGAGAAAGGGTTCTATGCAAGGTCACCAGCCTCACTTTCCTCTCTGGAGTCAGCTGGGTCCAGTGGCCAGATATACATCAGGACGACTGGAGATACCCACGTCCCCATCAATCAGCAAGCATCTATTAAATCCCTACAATGTATCAGGCACTGTGCCAAGCTATGCTCCCAGCAGTCCTGTGAAAGGTCATGATCGCTACTTAGTTCTGTCTCAGACCCCAGACTGGGAACTTGTGCTCATTAAGAAACCCATGCTAGTTGTCTCTGCTAAGGAAAGAGTACCCCCACCTAACTGACCGCTGATGCTTGACAGCACACACAGAACACTGAGATTCCATAATGGAACCTCACTTTCTCAAGGGCATGGCTAAGAAAACCTTATCCACAGTCACAGTGACTGAATCCCCTGCCCCACAGAAGATGAATACGATGGTCAAAAAAATAAGGAAAAGGATATGCCATCAAAAGCTAAAAGTAGTGCTTAGGTCTAGTTAGCTAGTGATGTGAGTCAATTGTTAAAATGTCAGTGTGTGCAGTTACACTTTGGAAATCAGCAAACACTACCAATCAGGATTTGATTGATTGTTTATATTAGTTTATATTATATTACATAGCTATTTTGTTATATTATAATATGTTAGGGGCGGCTAGGTGGCACAGTGAATAAAGCACCAGCCCTGGAGTCAGGAGGACCT
Organism: Petaurus breviceps papuanus; assembly: GCF_028583685.1. Classification (NCBI taxonomy): domain Eukaryota; kingdom Metazoa; phylum Chordata; class Mammalia; order Diprotodontia; family Petauridae; genus Petaurus; species Petaurus breviceps. The sequence goes on from NW_027185764.1 coordinate 14,357,284, forward strand.
CAATTCAAATCCAACCTCAGACACTTAACACAAAAACTAGCCATGTGACCTTGGGCAAGTCACTTAACCCCAATTGCCCTCCAAAAGCAAAAAAATATATGTTATAATATCTTGTTATATTATTTACATTTATATTGCATATTATTCATGTTATTGTTTAGACTTTAATCTTAAGAAATGATAGAGAAATTGTTAATAATGTAATTAAAAATTTAAAGTGCGTTCCTTTTTTTTTTTTTGAAAGTCAGGTGTTAAACATTTAACCTGCACTTCCCTAGATCAAACCATCTCTCTTTTTTCGGTCCACACCTGTGATGTCACTGGTAAAGGGAATTACCCTGATGAGAAAACTCCCTCTGCTAATGCACATTAGTAACTCTTTTACAAATCTTAGTCTTTCCTGGAGGCTCTAAAAAGTTTAGTGACTTGCCAAGGGTCACACAGTATGTATCAGACTGACCTTGAGGCCAGGTCTTTTTGATTCTGAAGTAAGAAGTGTCCCTATTCCCCAACAATATGCTTCTTCCATCTTAGAGTCATAGGTTTTTATAGTTTGAAAGGGATTGTAAATCCAACCCCCTCATTTTACAAGAGAAGGAATCTGAGGCTCAGTTAACTGACTTGTCAATTAACAGATGAAGTATATAGGTGGCACAGGGGATAGAGAGTGCTGGGCTCAAAGTTAGGATGACTTGACGAATCTGGCCTGAGGCACCCACCAGCTATGTATCACTGTATGCCTCAGTTTCCACATCTGTAAAATGAGGGGGTTGGATTAAGTGATTTTTAAGGTCCCTCTCAATGACAATCATATGAGATAACATTTGTAATGCACTTTGCAAACCTCAAGGTACTATATAAATGCTAGCTGTTATTTTTTATTATTATTGTCTTAAGTTCACTGAAGCAGAATGAAACTAGATCCCAAGGCACAGAATAATGGAATCTCAAAATTGGAAGAGAATTAGCAACCAAAATGCTGACACTTCTTAGGAAGAAAGCGTTAGGGAACAAAGAATGAATTATGAATTCCCTTCTTTTTACTGAGTAGTTAAAATGGTTATAATGTTTGATTCTTATCTCCAATTAAAAAGTATTCCTTTGGGCTAGTCACTGATCCCCTTCCCAGTCCCTTAAGTGATCCCTAAAATTTTGTCTTTGGCCTTCTCTCTCTAAACCATGGATTCTTTTTTTTTTTTTTGGAGGGGGGGGGAGGCCGAGCAATTAGGGTTAAGTGACTTACCCAAGGTCACATGGCTAGTAAGTGTTAAGTGTCTAAGGTCAAATTTGAACCCAGGTCCTCCTGACTTCAGGGCCAGTGCTCTATTCACTGCACCACCTACCCGTCCCTCATAAACCATGGGTTCTTAACTTTTTTTGTGCCATATATCAGAACCCTTTGACAATTTGGTGAAGCCTGTGAATGGATCCCTTTTCAGAACAGTGTTTTTAAATTCATAAAATAAAATACATAAGATTTAAAACAATTAGATTGAGATAGTTATAAAAAAATTTTTTTTTAAGACAAGCTTATGAAACCCATGCTAAGAATCACTTCTCTACAGAACCATGAGAGTATTGTACACAGTAACAGCAAAATTGTGTTGTGATCAGCTTTGATAGACTTGGCTCTTCTCAGCAATACAATGATCTAAGACAAGTTCAAAAGCCTCATGATGGAAAATGCTGTCCACACCCAGAGAAAGAACTATGGCGTCTGAATGCAGATCGAAGCAGGCTGTTTTCACTTTTGTTTTTTCTTTGTTCGTGGTTTTTCTGTTTTGTTCTGGCTCTTCTTTCACAACATGACTAATGTGGAAACATGTTTAACACAATTGCTCATGTTTAACCTATATCACATTGCTTTCCATCTTAGGGAGGGAAGAGGGAAGGAGGGAAGAAGAAAAATTTGGAACTCAAAATCTTATAAAAAATGCATGTTGGAAACTATCTTTCATGTAATCGGAAAAAAATTCAATTCTATTTTTAAAAAATCTCTGCTCTAAACTCTCTCCTTTGGCCAGTTCATTCACTTCCATCACTTCAACTATCATCATTACACAGGTGACTCCTAACTAGTCCTGACCCTCAGTGCTGAGCTCCAGAGCTCCATCTCCAACCACCTATAGGATTTTTTAAACTAAATGTACCACTGATACCTCACATGATACAAAACCAAGTTATCTTTCCCCTTAAATCTGTCTCTCTTTTTGCCTTCACAATTTTCTTCATTACAATGATTGGGTAGGAGCAACAAGGTGGTGCAGTGGTTAGAGCAGCAGGCTCAGAGTCAGAAAGATGTGAGTTCAAACCTTGGCCTCAGACACTAAGTAGCTGTGTGACCCTGAGCAAGTCACTTCACCTGTTCGCCTCAATTTCCTCATCTATAAAATGAGGTGGAGAAGGAAATGGCAAACTACTTTAGTATCTTGGCCAAGAAAACCCCAAATAGTGTCACGAAGCGTTGGACACAACTGAAAAACGATTAAACAACAACACCATTATTGTTATTACTATCATCTCGTTCCCCTCCCCGTACTCTCCCCGTACTTCAGCTAAACTGTCCCACTTTCTCTCTGCCAGACACATTCTGTACTTTCCCCCCTTCCTGACATTCTTCTTGTTATTTATTGCTTATGCCTAGAGTGTTCTCTCTCCCCTTCTTCTCTTGCTGGATTCCTGCCCATCCTTTAAAGAACAGCTCAAAGGCTAACTTCTCCAGGAGGTGGCAGGCGCGAGCATTCCCTCCATTCCATCATTATCACTGACCTCAGATAGAGTTTTATTTTGCAGCTGTCTGATACCTTTACCATGGGCATTATAGTTATATGCATTTAATTTTTATCCCCCACAGAACTCTTTATGAAGTTCCATAAGGATAGGGACCATATCCAATTTTGTATTTCCCCCAGGGCCTGGCACAATGTGCCCTGCATATATACAGAAGGCTCTTAAGAAATATTGTTGAATTGGATCTGCTAAATAAGCTACAAGAGCTAAAGGGCCGTCTTATGGATTTTATCTTGCATCTATTGATTCTGTTTCATTTACTCTGGGTACAAATAATAGCAGACACAAGTATTTGGTTTCTGGGGATGATATTAAGTGTCCCTCTGGGAGCTGCTACTGAAATTTACCTCTTGGGCATTTGTGGTGGAGACCTCAGTAATTCCTGCTATCTGGATGCTTCCCTTGGAATCTTCTCTCAGTTCCAGAAATTCTGAAGATGGATTCAGGAGATCACGGATTACTTCATTATAAATCTGTAAGCAGAAAAGAAAATCCAAGGTTGAAACATTCCTCATGGCAAAGAGGTCTAGAAAATACAGAGGACTTAAATATTCATCAAACCAAACCTAACAGAAAATCTACATTTCTCCAGGGCAGGAACTATGCTTATGTGTTAAAAGCTAACAATTAAATTTTTTTCAAGACCCACTGTGGTATAAATGCTACAGTCTTATCCCCAGTTTCCAGATGAGGAAACTGATATAACCCAGCCAGAGTCACAGAGCTATTAAGTGTCAGAGACAGGATTTGAAAGCAGGCCTTCCTGAAACCATGGTACAGGGCTCTATGGATTATACCATGTGGCCTGTCCATTGCTGATCAGTATTCTGACAAGAACAGTAGCCTTCCTATCAGATGATCAATCAACAAACTTTTATTAAGCATTTCTATGTATCAGACACTATGGTAGGTGCCAAAGATTCAAGTACCAAGAATGAAACAATCTTTACTCACAATGAATTTATATTCTAATGGGGGAGACAATATGCATATGTGTATATGTGTATATATGGTATTTAATGATAAGCCAAATTTTGAATACAAATACTGTTGAAATTATGTTTCTAAAGAATTCATTCTAGGGGCAGCTAGGTGGCACAGTGAATAGAGCACTGGCCCTGGAGTCAGGAGGACCTGAGTTCAAATCTGACCTCAGACACTTAACAAAAAAACTAGCTGTGTGACCTTGGGCAAGTCACTTAACCCCAATTGCCCTACCTTCCCCCCTCAAAAAAAAAAGAAGTCATTCTTTAAACAACATTCAAACATTCGTTTTTATTATATGATATATTGATTTTTGTGGTTGTTCAGTCATAACCTCATTTGGAGTTTTCTTGACCAAGATATTGAAGTTGTTTGCCACTTCCTTCTCCAGCTCATTTTACATATGAAGAAACTGAGGCAAACAGGATTAAGTGATTTGCCCAGGGTCACATAGTAAGTGTCTGAGGTAAGCCCAGTGCCCTATCCACTGCACCATCTACCTGCCCCATGACATATTGGTACTTCTAGGAAACAAATTAATATTCTGGTCTAAGAATGACCATGTCTTCTATTTTATAGTCACATGTGGTACAAAAGAAGAGAGGGGACATTATGCACAAGCAGGGAAATGACAACAGATGAAATGAGAAAGGCAAGGGCACTGAATAAAGGGCTTTCAATAATAAAAATAATGGCTTTTATTTCTATAGCACATTAAAGTTTGCAAAGCACTTTACATACATAATTGAATTTGGTCTTCATGAAAATCCTGTGAGACAAATGTTATTATCCCCATTTTCCAGATGAGAAAACTGGAACTGGGAGAGGTCTAGTGACTTGCCTAGAATCACACATCTAGTAAGTTCTTCCTGTTGCCAATCTTCTTCATTCCACTGTGCTGCCACTCAATGTGACTTTAAAGGAATTTGATGAAATTTCTAGGCCCAACACAAGGCTTCCCCTAAGGTCCATTCCTTTTCAAGCTCTGCTCATGACTCTCTGGCCTTTTTCCACCACTTCCCAGCAATTCTCTCGTCCCTGAGAGACACCTGCACCACCAACCATGCTGCCTTCTCACCATGGAAAATCCCTCCAGTACTGTGGCCTCTTGTTCTGACTGGTCAGTTCTTCCCTGACTCTCCATTTTAAAGACACACCCAGGTCTCCCAGATTCACTCCTACATTCTTCTCAGAGTTCCACTCTTGGATCTTGACTCTGCAGACATTTTTCGGCACCGTGCCCCTCCTCTCTTTTTATCTCTCCCATCTCCCAGCTTTTCAGCTTCCTTCTTCCCTATTAGAATGTAAGCTCCTGGGGCGGCCAGGTGGCTCAGCGAGTAAGAGTACCGGCTCCAGTGTTGGGACGACCTGGAGATGGAATCCCGGGCTCAGACACTCAGCACCACACCCAGAAATAACTGGCCGTGTAACCTTGAGCAAGTTACTTAACCCCGATTGCTTAAAAAAAAAAAAAAAAGAATGTAAGCTCCTTGAGGGCCAAGCCTTGTCTTTCTTTAAGACAACAACAACATCAACATTTGTATTTCACATACTAAACACTGTGCATGGCACTTAAAAAGCATTTAATAAATACTTCAACAAATATTTAAGTGCTTGTTATATAAAGGAACTGTACTAGGCACTTGAAAACATAAAGACAAAACAGTCCCTGCCCTCAAGAAGCTTATTACATTCTACTAGGGAAATATGACTTGTAGAAAAGTAAATAAATAGAAACTATTTCAAGAGGGAGAGAGTACCAACAAATGAGGGAATCAGGGAAGCCCTCCTGTAGAAGGAAGAAAATGAGGAGTGCTCAGAAGGAATCTAGTTTGTACCAGCTGGAGATAAAGGAGTGTACAGTACTCTAGATGATGGAAGTCCGCTTTTACAAAGCTAATGGTTTTATTTTAAATTCCTAAACATCCCATTTGCTTATTTCTCCAGTACCATTCCAATTCTTGATTCTGTGGGATCAAGAAACAATACAACTCAGGGCAGCGCTGTTAAACTGAAATAGAAATGATTGCCTGGACCAGAGGGCATATTCACTTACAAAACAACAAATTAACTTTATCTAATTTGTATTGCATTTTTCATTTATTTTGTTAAAAATATCCCACCAGTGGCAGCCAGGTAGCACAGCGAGTAAGAGCACCGACTCCAGTGTTGGGATGACCTGGAGATCAAATCCCAGGCTCAGATACTTAGCACCCACCCAGAAACACCTGGCCGTGTAACCCTGAGCAAGTTACTTAACCCCAATTGCTTTATTAAAAAAATATATATATATCCCACCAGTGGCAGGTAGGTGGCACAGTGGATAGTGACACAGGCCCTGGAATCAGAAAACCCTGAGTTCAAATCCAGTTTCAGACAATTACTAGCCGTGTGACCCTGAGCAAGTCACTCAACCCTGAATGCCTCCTAAAAACAAATGAAACAAAATAAATAAAAATGCCCCAACTATATTTTAATCTGGCTCAGGCTGACTCCCAAGTTTTGGTCCACACCTCTGCCCTAGAGCATCTTAAAAGTTGCCCTGGCATCCATTTCCAGCCATTTTCTAGAGTAGAGTCTAATAGGTTTTGTTTGGCTTGTCCTCAACTTCCTCAATATTTGGGGGGGGGGGAGAAACACACATCCCCATCCCCTCTTTGTCAATTTCTAATTTTTCAGGTGCGTTAATGACTACACTTAGTTCCAGAAGGAAACTCAGATGTTCTCATTTGCATCCTTACCTTTATTTATTAAAAAAAAACAACAACAACAACAGAAGCTTAAATAATCCCCTTTAGAAGCAAAATTCCAGGGTGGCTAGGTGGCAGAGTGAATAGAGCACTGGAGTCAGGAGGACCTGAGGTCAAATCCAGCCTCAGACACTTAACACAAAACGAGCTGTGTGACTTTGGGTAAGTCACTAAACCCCAATTGCCCTACCTTTTCCCCCTCCAAAAAAAGCAGGAGGAGGAGGTGAAGGAGAAGGAGGAGGAGGAGAAGGAGAAGAAGAAGAAGGAGAAGGAGAAGAAGAAGAAGAAGAAGAAGAAGAAGAAGAAGAAGAAGAAGAAG